>NC_028355.1:8671076-8693166 GCF_000741045.1 Vigna radiata var. radiata
AACCCCCAACAACATCCATTCATCCATTGTTTTCTTTTGTCAATTGAATCAACTTTATTTTGCATGTTAATATTTTTGCTCTCAAATCCAATTTATTAATTTATTAATTTTTATTTTCAAGTCTTATTATTTTAATTCACGCGAAAGAGAAAGCCATTCGCGTCTTTTGGGAAAACGATACTTGGTCTTACCATTTATATTACTTGTACGATTTGGTACTCTTGCCAATTTGTCAACACCTTCCATGACTAGCGTCTACATATCTACATCTAGCATAGTTTTTCATTTTGTATAATGGCATATAAAGTCATTCTTTTGATGTTTTTCCTGTTTTGCTTGTATTTCCTTGTTGTGGTCTATCAATGTAATATCTTTTCTATCAAGGAAATAATATTAGGAGTTTTAATCAATCCATATACTTAACCATTCACTTAAACTGTCAAATAAAATCTGATACTTTGTTTGATTGATTCGACTGTGTTATGGATGAAGTCAACTGTGCTATAACTGTCATGCATTCTTTTATATTGACTTCAGATATGATGAAATATTATTCTTGCATAACCACTATACTTGATCTGGAAAAGGTTGTTGAAAGGTTTTGCAGGAAGGACATTGCTTTGGACATATACAATTGGAATTCAACTTTTGGGAAAGCAATGCATTCGACTGATGGTTTAATGCATTCAACTGCGTTTAAACTGGGTTAAAAATTCCAATTTTGGAATTTTCTTCTATCCTTACTGACTGCTTAAATCATTTATAATCTGATATTATCTCTGTTCTTTATTTGATTTCATATCTTAATTGAGATATATTGTGAGATTGTTGATATTTGTGTCATTGCATATATGTATGTGCTTGAATTGTGTACCAGTGATACAAATTTGTGCTTAAACTAGAAATTGATTTGTGATATTCTGCATTGTGCTTAAACTGTTTTTGAAATTCATGTGATCGTCTTGAAAGGCTTGGCATCCTGTGAAGACTGCTGAATTGTGTTGAAGGCTTGGCATCCTGTGAAGGCTGCTGGAATTGAACCTGTTGTGATAGAGGGAGATAGTTCACTTTAAGGATTGTTCAAAGTGGTGTTGCAGATTGCAGAAGAGGGGATTCTTGCTACAATTGTGATTTCTTTCTGTAGCTATATTTTAGTTTTGGGTTAAAGAGGAGATTTATATTTTTGACATCGAGGTCTTCTGTAAATTCCTTGTTATAAAAACCGCAACCATTATAGTGCATTTGCTTCCGGGTGGAAGGACAATGGATGTAGGCATTGTTGGCCGAACCAGTATAAAAACATGTGTTTGATTTTCTCTATCCCTTAACTTTTACATTCCAGTCGACTCTACATTTCACGCACTCTACTATATTTTTCCGCTGGATACATTTTCTGATTGCTTGCATTTCAAAAAAGTTTAAAAAGATTTATACTTTGTTTTCAAGATTGTGAAAAGAACTTATTTTTGATACATCACCAATTCACCCCCCCCCCTCTTGGTGTACAAAGAAGTCTACCTGTTTTCCAACAATTGGCACTAGAGCTGGTTTTCATAAGATATTTGAAAAACTAGTCGACTCTGTTTTTCTTTGATTCAACTATACAAACCTGAGGATGGCTTCCTGTTTTCAAACTTTTGGTGAAGCTGCTTCAACAAACAGACCACCTCTGTTTGCTGGTGAAAATTATCCATTTTGGAAAATTAGAATGCAAATCTTTCTTGAATCGTAAGACAAAGGAATTTTGTATGCCACATTAAATGGTCCTTTTGTGCCTACAAAAATTGTTGATGAGAAAACTATTTTAAAAGCTTTTACTGAGTGGACTGCTGATGAAAATAGAAAGGCTCAGTATGATGTTAAAGGTAGAAATATTATTGCCTCTGCACTAACTATTGATGAATTTTTCAGGATATCTCAATGCAAAACTACAAAGGAAATGTGGGATGTCTTAGAGGTAACTCATGAAGGCACAGATGAAGTATAGAGAGCAAGAAAGAATTCATTGATACAGGAGTATGAATTGTTCATAATGAAAGCTGGTGAAAACATCTATGATGTGCAGAAACGATTCACTCACATTGTAAATCATCTCATGGCTCTCGGGAAGGTATTTGACAAGGAAGAGATCAATATCAAGATTTTGAAAAGTCTGAACAAAAATTAGCAACCAAAAGTCACAGCAATCTCTGAATCCAAAGATCTCACAATGATGAACATGGCTACCTTGTTTGGCAAGTTACGTGAACATGAATTGGAACTTGGTAGACTGAAGAACGAAGAGGAGATTGAAGAAAAGAAGTCCATTGCTCTGAAAGCTACAAGCAAGAACAACTCGGAAACAGACATGAACGAGAAAGAATTTATGACCTTGATGGTAAGGAAATTTAGTCGACTATTAAATAATGATATTCAACTAACTAACCTTGCAGGTCAAGGCAAAAAGAAAAGCTTCAGTACAAATGTTGTCCAATGCTATGAATGTGGAAAGGAAGGTCACATCAAGCCTAATTGTCCTAATCTAAAGCCGCAGCAGAAAGGAAAGAAGAGATATCCTCAAGGCAAAAACATGAAAAGAAAAGGAGCATACATTGCTTGGGAGAACTCAGAATCTGAAAGCTGAAGTGATGAGGATGTTGATCAAGAGGAGGAATCCAACATGTGCTACATGACTGGAGTTACATGGGACGATTATGACAGTGATACAGACATTTCAAATGAACCAGTGGAAGTCAAATATGATCTGTTGCAAGATATGTTTAAAGAACTACATGTTGAAGCTATGCGACTACAGTACAAGGTTACTCGACTAAACTCTGAAAGAAGAGACCATGAAAATAGGATTAATAACCTTGTTGCTGATAATGAAAAATTAGAAAAAGAATTAAAGAAGCTCTGTTATCTGCTAAAAAGGTTGAACTTAAAACTGTTACAGTAGAAAAAGTTTGTGAAAATTGTCCTGCTCATATTAAAAAGATAAGTTACTTGACTAGCACGCTAGCTAAGTTTACTCAAGGTAGAGACAATTTAAATGCTGTATTAAAATCATCTGGCAGAGCTATATACAGACAAGGTATAGGTTACAAAGCTCTATCTAACAAGACTAATGCTAAGAAATTTACCGATTTAAGTAAACCTGCTAGAAATGCATGTTTCTATTGTAATTGTGTTGGCCATACTCTTAGAAATTGCTATTACAAAAATGTTTCTTTTCCTAAAGGATTATATGTTTGGATACCAAAGGAACAAGTAATAAGGACTGACAATCATGGACCCAAACTCAAATGGGTACCAGCAACCAAAACTTAATCTGTTTTGCAGAATACATAGCAGATGCAGTTGATCTCAAGGATAAATCAATTATGGAATACATCAAAAATCTTGAGTATCTACAACTGGTAATACTGTATCAATCTACTGCATTATGCTTGATAT
The DNA here is from genome assembly GCF_000741045.1 of Vigna radiata var. radiata. Taxonomy (NCBI): domain Eukaryota; kingdom Viridiplantae; phylum Streptophyta; class Magnoliopsida; order Fabales; family Fabaceae; genus Vigna; species Vigna radiata. The sequence goes on from NC_028355.1 coordinate 8,674,512, forward strand.
GATTGGTTGTGATTATGTGATTGAATGAACATCTTGTTTGAATTGATTGTCTGGTTGTTTGATTGATAGTTTGAATTGAAACTCTGTTTTTCATGTGTCTTAGTCGACTATCCGAATAATTCATTCGACTATGTTCTGCAAGTGTTTAAAAAATCTAGTTTTTAGAACGATAGAATTTGATGAATTTTAATCTGTGAGGTCTTAATGCTATATCCTTAGCGCGTTGCTCTATATATGTGTGCATAACAAATAGTGGGTACAACAAAACCCTTATTCTGACTAAGAGTGCTCTCTATCTCTCCAACATGGCATCTTCTTCCTATAAAAGGCAAAAGATCATTCCATCCTCTGAAAGAGAAGAAAATTCCTCTGGCTTGATCATTGATGATAATACCAGAGAAAGATTTCTTACATTGAGAACGCTCAAGGAAGTGGTCACACATCAAACAGTTGAACTGTCCCTGTTCAAACAAGAAAAAATTATGTTTCCTGAAGATCCCAAATTTCAAGGTCTTGACAAGTTCATTCAAATGAAGGGCGATTGCTATCATGATTTAGTGGAAGTTTTCTACTACAATGTTAAAGAAGTGAATGGAAATATTCATTCGCAAGTAAAAGGTGTAGACATTGTCATCGACAATGACATATGGTGGAAGATCGCTGAACTGAGAGATGTTGGAGTACTGTCTCATAAATTTGACTGTCCACTATACAAGAAAATACGAAAAACTGAAATGTTCAAGAGCTTCATGAGATATCGTGGAAGATATAGAAAGCAAAAAGGATTCTTGTTTAAGTGGCTTGACAAAGAAGAAAGAGTTATTGCCTTCATTATTAGACATATCCATTTGCCTGGAAGATACAATATCACCAAGCTAACCCCTACAGATGTTTTTCTATTATATGCTATTGTCCAAAGAATTCAAAGAAATTAGGTAGCTGTCTTTAAAGAACAAATCCTAAGAGGTAGGAACAGGTGGTTGGCACAAAATTCCATATGGCATATTCATAAGCAAAGTACTGGAAAGTTATGGTGTCATTCTCACTGGAGAAAATAAACGAACGTGTGACAAAGAAAATGTGATTGGAAAGGCCACCCTGACATGCATTGGAATGAAGAAAACTCCTCTTGGATGGGTATTCCGTGATGACTCAAATTCTTCAAAAACGAAGAAAATTACTGAAGAATATGATAGTGATCAAGAGTCTGCTCCATCTAACTCTGAATTCGAAAATCGTGTGGGAGAAAGATTTAAGATGGCTTCCAAAAGGGTAAATATCTTAAGCAAGTCGCTGAAGACTTTAAATGAGAAGATGGATGATATCTTTAAACACTTTATTGAAATCTCATCATCATCAGATAAACCTAAAAAGGAAGAAATGGATGACATTAGTGATGAAAGCACTTCTGGAACCTCTGAATTAGAATAAAGTTTTGTTTACCCTGTTTTGTCTAGAGTCATAGGCAGTCTTTTGTTATCTTTCGTGTATGGCTTATAATGCCATCTTTTAATGTCTTCCTTGTTGATTTCCTTGTTTTGTGTCTCTCATTGTAATATCTTCTTTCAAGGAATGAAGTTAGTATTTTGAATCAATTCAATTGCTTTAATCTGAAGTGATTAATATCTTATATACTGATGAATTGATTCGATTGTGTTTTGATTGAAGTTGAATATGCTTACCTGTTTTACATCTTTACATTTTGAATTTTGTTACTATTGATTGTATTTCTTGCTTAACTAAAATGCTTGATCTGGAAAAGATCTTTGAAAGGTTTTGCAGGAAGAACATTGCTTTTGGAACTACAAGTGGAATTCAACAACCTTGAAAAGCAATGTATTCGACTGGGGAAATACAACAATTGACTGATCTAAACATGATTATAAATTCCAATTCTAGAATTTGGTTATTCTTTTATTGATTGCTTACTCTTATGATCTGCTATTATCTCTGATATAGACTGATTTTTACATATCCTATTTGAGATAAAATATTGAGATTGTTGATTGTATCAGTGTATGACTAAACTGTTTGCTATCATGTCTTTGATACAAATCTGTATTATACTGCTTTGTGTACTCTGTGTTATACTACACTGTGCATCTGATATGATTTTGATATCCATGCATAATGACAGGGGGAGTATCACATTTTACACATTTGTATTTCACATGCCTGCATTTCAGGGGGAGTTATCATTTACATGTGATTAAAATGTGCTAATGAGAGCATCACTACGTCTTGATTATTGCATATTTTTTTATGCATCTCTGTTTGATATTTCAACATAAATATCTAGAGCATACCTTTTTTGCAAATGCACAAAGAGGGAGGGAATGCATGAAAACTTTATGAAAGGGGGAGAATATGAAAGGGGGAGAATGCATTTTCATTTTATCTCATATTATGCTTATTTTGTTGATATTTTGCTATTTGAATTAGATTGAGCAACATGGTTGGTTATTAATCATGGTTGTGCATCATCAAAAAAGGGGGAGATTGTTGATATTGTTGACAACATAATTCTACATCAATCTAGTTTTTTATGATGACAACACATTGCTTAATAACATGCATATGTTGTTTGCTGTTATTAGATATTCTTGTGCAAATTGATTGTTATATCTGTAAACATGATTATGTATTGTGTTACATGTTCCTATGTTGATTGATTGATATATATCTGGAACGTGTTCACATGCTTTATGTGCTATGTGCTATGCATCATTTCATATGTTTTACTACACATGTTTTAAAGCTGAAAACCACAAGCACTTTTATGAACGTTTAACTGTCTGACAAAGTTCTAGTACAATCCACTACATTATTAATGGATTCGACTATGCTAAAATCTTTGTGCAGATTTTGAGAATCAGTGCTCTGTGAATTTTTGAGAAGAAAAGAATTTCAAAATGTTTTACATGGTTGAAGTAGACTATGTGTTTTACACATTCGACTGTATCTGTTATCTGATTTGGAAGTTTGTTATGCTCTTGCACTCTAACAACTATATTTTTAAAAGTTAGTTGAGCATTGATGACTTGGTCAACTGTATTAAATGAGTTTTGTTTTTGGTTGACCGTAAGCTACTTAGTTGACTGATCTATTATAACTGTCATAATACAATCAACTGAATTAGTAGCGTATTCGACTGAGAATCTGACTGTATAACAGAAATCTATAAATAGGCTGAACACAGGTTTGTTCAGAAGAATTTTGATGAACTGATAATTTTCATTTCTGTTTCAGATTTCTCTTAGCTCCAAGAATTCTACAAGAAGACGGTGGTGATCTTTCTTGAACGAGATTCAAAGAGGAGACTTTCTACACTCACATTTGTTGATCATTATCTACACAAGAAAGGTGCTTCTATGATCGTCTTGAAAGACTTGGCATCCTGTGAAGACTGCTGAATTGTGTTGAAGGTTTGGCATCCTGTGAAGACTGTTGGAATTGAATCTGTTGTGATACAGGGGATAGTTCACTTTGAGGATTGTTCAAAGTGGTGTTGCAGATTGCAGAAGAGGGGATTCTTGCTACAATTCTGGTTTTGTTCTACAACTATATTTTGGTTTTGGGTTATAGAGGAATTTATATTTTTGACGTGAAGGTCTTCTATAAATTCCTTGATGTAAAACCTGCAACCATTATAGTGCATTTGCTTCCAGGTGGAAGGACACTGGATGTAGGCATTGTTGGCTGAACCAATATAAAAGTTGTGTTTGATTTTCTCTATCCCTTATCTTTTACATTCCAGTCGACTCTATATTTCACGTAGTCCACTACATTTTTTCGCTGCATACATTTTTTGATTGCTTGCATTTCAAGAAAGTTTAAAAAGCTTTATACTTTGTTTTCAAGATTGCGAAAAGAACTTATTTTTGATACATTACCAATTCACTCCCCCCCCTCTTGGTGTACAAAGAAGCCTACCTGTTTTCCAACATAAACCTCCCTTTTAATCTCAGGGCAGAGATCAGATATAAAGCAACTAAGAAATGAAGGTGAAAGACCCACAACACGATTAGTTAATCGTTCGAATTCGGTGAGGTAGTCATTGACGATGTCGTACTGAGAGAGTTTAAAGAGAAGGCCACAAGGGTTCTCGTAAAGGAAAGGAGCAAAGCGAGTTTCCAGAGATTGGAGGAATGTTAACCGAGACTGGCATCCACTGAAACCAACTCAGGGCAACACCATCCATGTAGAAGGAAGCGACCTTTAAGCGATCCTCTCAGGCGTGGATTGGTATTAAAAAGTTGATTGATCTTGAAGATCCAACCAATCACGACCATCAAATCTAGGGACATTGAGTTTCACGTGAGGTTTGAAAAAGGGGGAGGTGTGGTTAATGGGAGATGGGGGCAGAGGAGGTGTAGAATGGTCAAGCTGTGAGAGATGATGGAATCAAGCTTGGTGTTGAGTTCAGTTTGTGAGATTGTGAGTTGAGCTTTGTTTTGTGTGAGGCGAAGGATGGCATTGTCGATGGTTTTTGAACGGGTGTTGTGCTCACTGATAACTCTCTATTCTTACATATTTTTCTTTGTTAAAAATCTTTTCTTAGAGTTCTTTTCTTTTTAATTGATTAGAATTAGGTTAGTTTTAGGTTTTTCTTTAAATTCTTTAGTTTTGTATAAATTTAGTTAAAAATAGATTTTTAGTGTTTTTTTTTGTCTTTGTAAATAATTAGGAAATTAATATTTTTTTTAGAAAATCTTTTGATAAAAATTCTTTCTTTTAAGTGATAAATTTTCTTTTCTTTAATTTTTGAATTGATTTTTTTTCCTTGCTGCAGAATAAGCCCTTATAAATTGGGCTGAACATTTTATATGGTTGCACCTGAATTAATAATGCTAAACCTTGTATATGTGCAGGTGCTGTATGAAGAAATTGTAGATTGGGCCTTGGGTTGAATGGGCTGAAAGCTTAAGAGAAATGCACGAGCCAAGTTAAAACGCTATTGCTGCCAACGTGGGAATTAATTGATGGGCCGTTTTCTGGATTGCTGCAAGCACTGGGCATTTTTGCATTTGATGCTAATTGAAGAATGATGTTAGATTGCTGCTAATGCCACGTTATAGAATTGGGCTGAAATGCAAACGCTGCAACTACACTTGCTTGGACCATGGGCTCTAGTTAAGAGTGACGACGTCGTTTTGGGCGTTGCTACTGCACAGGGGTCTCTTCCCCTCTTTACATTTGCAAAGTTGCTGAATCAATTCACTTTGAGGCAGAGAAAAGAAACTTGTCCTTGACTTAAGGCTTTGAATGAGAGAAGAAGAGGAGCTTCATCACTTAACCAGAACGCAACTTGACCGAAGGAGCTGACCGGAGATAGAAGAGCTGACAGAAGATGAACGTTGCTGCCACGTGGAGGATCGGATGGCTGAAAGCACAACTTGTGATCAACGCGAATAGAGTCGTCCGATGGGGGTAAAAGCTTCTCGAGCAAGCTTCATTTTTTTTTCTTCTTCTTTGTTTTTCTTAGACCCTATATATAGGGATTTCAGCCATGTAAAAAGATTACACTGACACAGATACTTACACCGAGACATTTTCCACTTTACAGTTTACGATCTTTAGTTTAGGGTTTTGGTTTCTTTGCTTTTGGAGCGAAACACTCACGGTGGTGACAATCCGTGGTGGCTCCGATTGCACTTTTCGTTCGGTAAATCATTGTAATCTTCTTTTCTTGTTAATAAATTGTGTTTTTTTCTTTGATGTTTCTCAGTGTTAAGTGCTTTACTATTCCGTTATGTTGATTGTTTTCGTTCTCGTGTTTTTGTTTTGTTCTTGTGTTCTTGTGATTGTGTTCTTGTGTTGTTTTGCTAAAAAAAAAATGATTTGAACTCGTAAATCTGCATATTGAAATTCCTTTTTGGAATTAAACGACCCCAAGGTGGGCGTAAATAAACGGGATGTCTTTTCGAGCCAGATAAGAGTTCAATCCACAAAAAAATATTTTAATTCATGTTCTTTTAGTTTCTGTGAGTGGTTGTTTGTAGATTTGGAATTGAATTTGTTTTGTTTTGGGAAATCAATTGATTGTTATTCATTTTAAGTTCTATATTAGAACTTTAGACCCCGAGGTGGGCAACTTATGAACGGGATGTCTTCCTGTATAATAATAATTCAATTGATAGGCTATTTCAAGCATTTCAGTTCAGATTTGTGTTTTTTATCCAAAGATTTTTTTTCTGTTTAGTAGTTTAGGACATGTTCTGTTTGTAATGGTTAGAGTTGGTGCTGATTCATGACTTTCTCATCTGATTCTTTGCTTTCATCATTAGTCTAGTTATTTCTTGTTGATTTTTCTGTACTGTAGATTTTACAATTCTTCGTGCAACAATTACTTCTCATTTGTAGATATTCATTTAGCTTTTAGGATTTGTTTAGTTTTAATTTCCAAGTCCAATTGTTTGTTTACAGTTCTGATTTTTGTTTATTTTGATTGCATTTAATTCTCATATTAGTTTAGGTGCTATTACTGTTTTAGGTAGTTTAAAATACTGATTTCTTTTATTTCATTTCATTTCATCTTAATTTTCTTTTTATCTTTTAAACAGATTTTCTTTATAGTTTCATTTCTTTCCCCACCTTGTCTTGAATTAGTTAATAGTAAATAATAAAATAAAATACAAGATTAACTCTACACTTTAAACTTAATTGTACCGAGTCCTTGGATTGATACCTAGGTTGTCCCTATACTTCATTAGTGGGGAAACTTAGTTTGTTCTGATTTTGTGCGACCAAATATCAGTTTAACACTCACCAATGAGGAAGAATGCAATGAAAGCACAAAATGATAAGTGTAAGATTGCCTTGATTTCGAGGATCAAGGAACCTTCTAGAAATAGCAAAGAAGGTGAGTGAAAATACTTTTATTCTCTTTTCATTTCATTCCTTTCAATTTTAATATCCTTTCATGTGACCAATAATTGATATCCTTGAATGACGAAAACATAAAGTATTGCACAATAAGGAATCTATAACAGAAAGTACAACTCAACAAAATATGAAATCCTTAATAAAATGGAAAATGTTATCATAGATTATTCAATTGATGACATAATCACTGAGATAATTTTGTAATTTACATCTCTATTTTAACCTTTTCATAATATCGTCTTCGTTGTCAATCTTTGACTCAACAAACTTATCAACAATTAGGCCTGAATCAATAAAGCTATTATTACCATGTTATTAATTATAAGGAAATTATTTACTGAGTATTATTCACATATCTAACTAATCCGCATATATTTGGACACTTTTAATAAAATTGAGATCCAAAACATTTGTATAGGTAAGTTTGTTAAAGTTTTATTTCTTTTAAAATTGAGATCCAAAACTTTTTAGTAGAAAATATATTCTTTTAAAAGATGATAGGTGAGTTTGTTAAATTTTTATTTAGGATTCTATGTATAGAATTAAAAAGTAATAAAAAAACTATTACTTTGTGTTATCACCAAAACATTTAAATTCTTCATTTTTTTTCTCATCATTATTCACATGCAATTCGGCTTGGAGAACACCTTTCATAGTTCGTAACCTCATTAGCCATTTTTCTTTCAAGTATCTAAAATGCATGTAACACTTACCAAGAGTCATCTTTATACCTTCTCTGTTCTTAAAGCATGCTTATAAGTTTTCTGTGTTTATGTAATTTTTATTTTTTCTTTCTTACCTTTATGAGAGAGCGAAGATTTTGGTAGATTTTTTATGGTGAGACACTACAAACGAATATTGTACTATTCTTCTACATCTCCTAATGTTAAAATATTTTTCCATTAAAAGTAGAAAATATAAGAAGGGAAAAACTTACTTCAACTTCCACCTTCACAAATAAATAATTCTATTATCAATTATTGATTCTTTATATAATTTTAATTTAATCATTTTGGAAATTCGTATTTGTACATAATCGTCTAAAATAGATGTTTGTATATATTTCAATTAGATATATTTTTCTGCAAAATTAAATCAATTTTGATTTTAAGTGAACATCTTAAAATTTGTGTACAGTGATATGCAGCCAGCTAGCAATTATATTGCACGTGGCAAGTGAGGTTACCTAGAATTAATTTATTTTCGTCAAAAAATTAATTACGGAACACCGTCGTATTGGTGCTACAGCCGTACTCGCTTCATTCACCTCTCATCATAGGCCACCATCGCCTGCCCCCATTGCCAGAGTGGCTTCGTCAAAGAGATCCGCGTCGACGCCTCGGTGCGCCACCATTTCAGCCCTTTCCCCGAAGACCATCTTTCGCTCCACCGACGGGGATTCCGCTGCCGCGGTCGCGATGCCGCTGGGAACCGCTCCCCCTTTAACCCCACAAAAAAGTTAAGGGTGTTTTGTATCCTGCTTTGTTTTTTACTGGTTGCGGTTGCGTTCTTAGCTGGATAGATAAACAACTCTATATGGATAAAACAAAGTTTTTACATTTTACATTTTTGTTTTTGCCTCTGGATTTTGGGCATGTGATTGTCTAGAAAGCCAAAAGGGGAATCTTTTTAGTGGTTATTGTATGATATATTTCATTCATTCTTCTATTTGAACTAAAGTTTGGGAGTGGAGAATTTTTGTTCGAAAATCTGAAAATGAGTTAGTTGTTTGTCCACGAAGATCCACCAGAAAGATTTGATTTTGCAGTTTATTTTACATCTTAGCGGTAACACAAACCTTTGATCAAAAGGGTTAAATTGGGTAGTTGAGTTAGAGGAATGTGAAAGGCCTAAGATTTTGGGGGGGGGGGGGGGGGGTTGGTCATATAGGATTTTGTGATGTGTTTAGTTTATTTATGGGCATAAAACCTGGAATAGAAAGAAGTCACCTTTTGAAAAGTTCATAGAAACAGAAGCAAATAAAGTGTTAAGATTTCATCTCAAGGCTTGTGTGTTTGCATGGTGGGAAGCATCATGGAAGTAATTAGTAATGAGTACTTAAATGGCTCTGTTCGGGCCTGCAATGGTTCAGAGGAGAAGCTTGATGATCTTTGCAGCCTTGTTGGGAAGGCTGATGGTGATCCTTTGAGAATTTCAAGGTTGATCAGGCGTTGTGCTTATCTGAAATATGTTGAAGCTAGCTTGATGATAGGACTCTTCTAGCTGATGAGATTATGAAAGATGGATTTTGTTTGAATATGATAGATACACCACTTTGTCCATTGAAGGTAGTCACAAACTTGCAAGAAGCTGTTTGGGATGCTGATATTATGGTTAATGGTTTGCCTTCAACAGAAACAAGGGAGATTTTTTAACATGAAGGCTCTGGTACCTTTGATCGGTGAAGCGCAGGTAGAGACCGAGGCACACTATGCTGTGTGCAAAGAGGTGTTTCAGCTCCGCGTGATTTACCCTCTAAACATATTTACCACTCCGATTGCATCCTCCCGTGGCTCTCCATGCGAAATCTGTGTCCGGTGTGCCGCCACGAGCTTCCTTCTGATTTGGAAACTAGGGCTTCAAGTCAGATTGTCGAGGAGGCGATACGGTTGACTATTTGGAGGCTTCGATGAGGGGGATTCGTCGTGGGTTGATTTTTTTTTTAAATTATATTAATAATTAGGTTTAAATCTCTTTTTGGTCTCTAAGTTATGTGTGTATGTTTAATTTAGTTCCCGCTTATAAAAATGTAAGCCTTTGGTTCGTAAGTTATAAAAAATGTATCAAATGAGTTCTTTTTTGACTTGAAATACTGTGATACATTTTTTATAACTTAGGGACCAAAGATTTACATTTTTAAAAACGGGGACTAAACTGAACATCCGCTTATAACTTAAGGACCAAAAAGAGGTTTAAACCTAATAATTAACATTGGTTCAATGTAACGTGATTTAAAATATTTTCATGTGAAGATTCTAATGTGATGATTATTAGAATATAAGGTATTAAAATTATTAAGATTATTTTAGAGTTATTAAAAGTCATCATTCTCTTCTGACTTCAAAAGAATATTTTGATATTTTATTAAAGTTAATTAAAATATCATTAAAGAGGAAAAATTTTGACTACTGTTACCAAAGATTAAGTTTTTCAAAGAAAAGAGAGAATCTAACGTTCTCAGAAAAAAATAAAGAAATATGTAACTTTGATAGAGAAAAATTTGACAATTTTTATATCATCAAGAAAACATTAAAGAGAAATAAGAGAATGGAGAAACAGTTGACATGAAAAATTACACAATGGATCCAGATAAGTTTTCTTTTACTATATATGAGAGTAGTGAGTATCATGAAGATTTGCTTACAAGTGATATCAGAGTTTGAAGCCCAAATTTTTGAATTATAAAATTTAAGGATTTTAAATTTTCAAATGTTTAATTATTTTTATTGACATGAAATAAAATTAGAAGCCGAATAATTTTATGATATCAATTGTTTTTTATGGATGAAAGTGAATTGAATTAACTGCAAGGCGAATTTCATTCTAGAAGCCGCAAGTCTTTCCATTTTTCTTTTTTATTGTTGCGTTAAAGTATTTTTTTAGTGTTTCATGTTATTGTGAATTTGATTCAGTCATGAGATTTCTTGTGTGTTATTTCCTACACCTCCACACATGCTCCCTTTACCTCTCCAAATTCTTTTTTACTTTTTACCGTTTAAGATTTTTTAATTAATTTGAAAATCTTATTTCTCTTCATCTTTGCTCTTCAGCTGTACCCCCACCCATGTTTCATGATTCCCCCCTCCTTTCTTCTTCCTTTTTTCTTTCTTTTTCCTTCATTTGTCTCTTTCTCATTTTTCTTTTTAGGTTTCATTGTTGTTGATCTCTAACGTGGAGGAGCATCGATGATCCAGATTTCGTTCGATTTGTTTTCATCTCCATTCATGTTGATTTTCTTCACTGGTTTTCTTCAGCATTCTTTTTTAGCTTTGTTTGATAGTTTATTTTATGATGTATTATTATTTTTTGGCTTTGGATCTTTGGACTGCTTTTATTCTTCAACAGTTTGTAGTATTGCGTTCTTTGTAAAACGATTAAATTTCTGATGCTTTTAGCTTTTTATAGGGATTTTCATTTTTACATTTTTACATTTTTATTAGAGAAAAATGAAGGAAAAAGAAAGAAAAGAAAGAAGAAACGAGATAAAGTGAGACGGAAATGAAGAAGAGAGAAATCGTGAAACATGGGTGGAGGTGCAGTTGTAGAGCAAAGATGAAGAGAAATAAGATTTTCAAATTAATTAAAAAATCTAAAACGGTAAAAAGTAAAACTTTTAACTTAAAAGAATAAAATTAAAATTAAAAGAATTTAGAGGGGTGGAGGGAGCATGTGTGGAGGTGTAGGGAGCATGTGTGGAGGTGTAGGAACACCCAGATTTCTTTTGGATTTATATGCGGCTTGCAGGATTTAAATTCTTTCATGCGGGATTTTAAGGATAATGATACTTTGACACCCAGAATTTGACAAATTTTTGACACCACCACGTGTCAAATTCTGAGTGGTCCACGTGTTTTAAAAAAAATAAAATGAAAGAATGAAGAGGCTTATATTCTGCAAGGTTCTAGAGAGGGGTTTTGAAATTTAGATTTCAAATTTGCATTTGACAAATTGGAACCAAAAACCTAGAGAGAGAAACTCTCCCTCCCGCGACAAGCTCCATCCCCGTTTCCACCTTGACGTGTCGTTCAACGACTACCGGAGGACCACCCAAAGGCTCTGTTGCCGATCAATGGTGGAAAGTGGTCAGCCCCTGTCGTACCTTGCCGTCTCCATCAGCTGGCGTACCTTGTTGTATCCCTCCGCCGTCTTGCCCTGCCTTTATTTTCTGAACTTTATGTGTTATTGTTGATGAAAGAGATTGGTTGTTCAAATGAAGTTTGAATGGACATTATGCATGGTTATTTAAGATTTTGTAAAACTGAATCTGTAGTAACAAACCTGGGAGCAAAGCGCAAATAAGTGCGTAGTTCAGGCAAACTTTCTGCACAGGGGTGTCAACTTTGAAACTGGCCTTGTTTTTTAATTGAACAAACTTTTTTTTTAACACTTATTAGAATTATTGGATACAAAAGTGATGTTGAGCCATTGGTGATCACGAGTATATGGATGTACATGGCCAAGAGAGAAATATTGTTAGCACTCAATGTGTAGTAACAGACTTGGGCGCAATGTGCAAATAAGTGGGTAGTTTAGACTCATGTTTTGCACGAGGAGGACATCTTTGAATCTGCCACTTGTTTTGAACTGCAGAGTTTATTGTTAACCAATTATATTGAATAAAATTCATTAATTATCCTTTAAGAACAAATTTATATCCAAGTCCATCCCCAAGGAAACATTTTTCTTTAAAGTCATGGTACAGAAACGAAAGTGGTAGCAAAGGCATTATAAGTGGGTAGTTTAGGCTCACCTTTTGCATGAGGAGGGCATCTCTGAATCTGCCACTTGTTTTGAATTGCAAAGTTTATATTGGATAAAATTCATTAATTATCATTTAAGAACAAAATTATATAAATTTATTAATTCATATATAAAATTCATTAATTATCAATAAACTGTAGAGTTCAAAACAACTGGCAGATTCAAAGATGCCCTCCTCGTGCAAAAAGTTTTCCTAAACTACCCACTTATTTGTGCATTGCTCCCAGGTCTGTTACTACACATTGAGTGCTAATAATAATTCTCCCTTAGCCATGTACATCCATATACTCATGATCATCAATGGCTGAACATTACTTCTGTATCCAATAATTCTAATAAGTGTTAAAAAAAGTTTGTTCAATTAAAAAACAAGGCCAGTTTTAAAGTTGACACCCTTGTACAGAAAGTTTGTCTAAAGTACCCACTTATTTGCGCTTTGCTCCCAGGTCTGTTACTACAGATTCAGTTTTATAAAATCTTAAATAACCATGCTTAATGTCCATACAAACTTCATTTGAACAACCAATCTCTTTCATCAACAATAACACATAAAGTTCACAAAATAAAGGCAAGGCAAGACGGCGGAGGGAGACAAGGTACGCCAGCGGATGGAGACGGCAGGGTACGACAGGGGCTGACCAATTTCCACCATTGATCGGCAACAGAGTCTCTGGGTGGTCCTCCGGTGGCCGTTGAACGAGACGTCAAGGTGGAAACGGGGATAGAGCTTTTGTCGCAGGAGGGAGAGTTTCTCTCTCTAGGTTTTTGGTTCCAATTTCTCAAATGCAAATTTGAAATTTGAATTTCAAAACCCCTCTTTAGAACCTCGTAGAATATAAGTCTCGTCATTCTTTCATCTCATTTTTTTAAAACACGTGGACCACCCAGAATTTGACACGTGGCAGTGTAAAAAATTTGTCAAATTCTGGGTGTCAAAGTATCATTATCCGGATTTTAATTTGGTTTCTGTTGGGATTTTAGTTTTCCCATTAAAGCAACTTTAATTGCACAACTCCAGCCGCAAGAATTTATTTTGCTAAAAAGCAACTTTATGGTTGTGCCCATGTTCGCATAGTAAAGAACTTTTATTGTTGTGTTTTAAAGTTTTTTAACATTGTTGTGCATTAAATGGAAACCATACATGAATTAAAAGTTGAAAGGTTTAAATGCTTTTAATTAGAAAAGTGCATTTATGATATAATTTTGTTTTATGAATTATATGTATTTGGAAGAAGGAACTTCAATTAAATTGAATTTTAGAGAGTAATTAGTCATTGATGGATTACTCAAAGGTGAACCATTGTTTATAATTGATGACATTAAAGTGAAACATTTTATGTACTTAGTACATGTTTGTATATCTAAGCATAGCATACATATAGACTTAAGTATGATTGATTGTTTATTAAAGTGTATATATATATATATATATATATATATGGAATTTGTCAGTTTAAGAATCACCCAAAGGTGAACTTAAATGAATGATTTAATTGACTACCTATCAATTTAAGTGTCACCTAAAGGTGAACTTGAATGTTAGTAATTTGTTTGAATCCATTAATTTTAATCAAAGCATTAATGTATGAGCTTGTGTATTATTTCTAGCTTACATGAATTTATCAGGCTTGAGCAACAATGTGGTCAAGTATAATGGGCTAAATTATGTTGATTAGTCAGAACAAATCCAATTCCAACTGGGTGTTTTAGACTTGGATTTGGCTATTATGATGGATGAAATGCCCGTAGCCATTACAGAGTGATGGGCTGTCGCACCCCATGCAAATTTGATGTGCATAAGAGAATGCAGTATAGTGCTAGGAAGTGACTCTGAGGTCGTCTCTCAAGGAGCAATTGTTGTTCGAGAATTAGGTCAAACACGAAGTGGGGGGGTTGTGAAAAGTTTTTGCAAGGAGAATTAAACTAAATTAAAACTTGAAATTAAATACAACCAAACATAGTTGAAAACATAAAAATAAAATAAAATAAAGTAAATTGAACAAAGCATGAAGACCGAACAGTCCTACAGATGACCGAACGGTTCTACATTGAGATCAAACCGTCTCTAAAACAAGTGAGTAAATTTGAAATGCAGGAAGATAAAGGAGCCGAATAAAGTAGACAACATTAAAGTAAGAGAAATTGATAAACTTAACAATGCAATAAAAAAATACCTAAACATAATTAAAGCTATTAAAATGCAATGATAAGCTAAACAAGGAAATCATATTGTATTTCAATCATGGAAATTGTAAAACAAAATCACCGAGCAGTTCAAGCAATTGAAATCAGCGTGCGTGCGTGTCTACTCTAAAGGCAAGCAAAATAATCACAACATGTGCGCCGCTTCTTAAATTGAAAACGCATATCACCATGAGTCACCGTTTCCACATTTCTAAAAGCAAAGTGAATATGCTAAAAGATATCTACTGTGTCACCATGTGCTGAAATAAGAAATAACTCCAATGCAAAGCTACATGTAAAACGAAATCAGTTGTGTGCTAGCTAATAAAAAAAATAAATTGTGCTCATTAAAACCAAATCCCCATCCCGAGGCTGTGCACCGTCAACTGCTTCCGTACCAGCCGTGAATGCTCCCTCTAAATTGTTCTGTCACCTTACTTTGTCTAAAATAAAGAAAATGCATTGCTTGTGAATCTTAAAGAAAGAAAATAAAATGAATATGTGTAGCTGCTTCCAGGACATGACAAAGGTGCTTCTTCATTTATCCATTATAAAAAAATATAAACATACTTCCCAAGCTCTCTCTAAAAGAACGTTCAAAAACAAAACTCAGAAAATGAATTCAAAAACTCTCGGCTGGTCTCTCCTTCCCCAATGTAACAGTATCAGCTGCTTCCAAGGAATATTCCTCCCACCTGTGGCGGCTGTGGATGTCTCTTTAAAACTGCATCATCCAACCTAGAAGTAAACGCCGCTCCATGGGCCCAGCTGGATGAACAATTCCCCCTCCCAATCACGTGTTGCTCGTGTGAACATGAAGCCCATGCTGCCGAATTCTTTTTTAATGTGGGCTGCTGTTTGCTTGGCCAGGCGTGATGTTCTGGATGCAATGTGTTGAACGTGCAAGGGTTGTACCAACTGGCTGCCTTCTTCAAGGCCCATATACCGTATGCGTTTTAATCTTCCAGGCCTTGTGTTTTTTTTTTCTCCAACTCAACCTAAATGAAATGTGATTTCCAATGCTGGCCATGACAGCACACTGCTCCAAGCCTTCTCCTCAATGTAAGCTGGGCCATGAGTGACTTTTATTTTTGCTGGCCCAGCTGTGCTCCTACTTTCTCTAAGCACCTTTAATTCTTTTCTCCCATGCAACCAAGCAAAATTCCAAAAAGAATCAATTGCTATAGTGGGCCGCTGCACCTCTTAACAAAACTTCTTTTGCTGCCAGGTGGGGTCCTCTTTTCTTTTCCTTCCAGCGCATCCTTTTCCAAGTGTTAAAATAAAAACCCAGGAGCTCACAAGTGAACGTGTGTTGGACAATTTGACTTCACCGTGTCTTTTTCTCGGTTCAAGCTGCTGGACGTACTAGTGCACAAGCCCGCAAGATTTTTCTTTCCAACACTGAAATGAACATGCAGCCATTTAATTTGCTGGCCCGTGGCATGTGTTACTTCTACTGGACAATATGTTCTCCTCTCCATGTGCACCCCTAAATATGAAATCCACACATCCTCTCTCATTTTAGCCTAGAATAAAATTGATGTGACATTTGTTTTTAAGTCCCAAAATATTATCCAACAATTTTCCTGCAATTAAAAATGCAAATAATTAGCTTAGAATATTCAAATTAATTAAAATTCGAATTTCTGGTCAAATTAAGCACAATTAGCAAAAACGGGAAAACACCAGACATTTAAGCACAATTCCCTGATTAATTCTAGTACAATAAACTAAGTGAAATCAATAAAATATCGACTCATCACAGAGACCAATACAAGTGATGAGAAGTCTCTTTATGAGGCTTGGCCTAGGTCTAATAGGCTGTCACTAAACTTGATGCGCATGTCTATGGCAGAGAACGTAAAGCCTTTTATGCCTAAAACGGAAAATGCAAAGGAATTCATGAAAATGATCAAGGAGTACTCACAATCAGACATAACTAACAAGTCTATTGTGGGAACTCTTATGAGTGAGCTGACTAACAAAAAGTTTGACTGGTCACAGCCCATACATGAACATGTAACCGGAATGACTAATATAGCAGCAAGATTGAAATCAATGGGAGTGGAGGTGAATGAGTCTTTTCTAGTACAGTTCATCATGAACTCTTTTCCTCTTAAATTTGGCCAGTTATAAGTGAACTATAACACTATTAAGGATAACTGGAACTTTCAAGAAATCAAAGCCATGTTGGTAGAAGGGAGATTGAAGAAAATGAAAGATCCATCCATCTCACAACTCATGAAGGTGCTAGCTTCAGTAAAGCCAAATCTGGAAAGAAGAACAAGAAGGACAAAGCCCCAATGAAAGTGAATAAGGGCAATATTCAGAAGGACCAGAAATGTTTCTTTTGCAAGAAAGTAGGTCACTTCAAGAAAGATTGTCCGAAAAGAAAATCTTGGTTCGAAAGGAAAGGTACTTTTTATGTTTCTGTAAGTTTTGAAGCAAATATTATTGAAGTGCCTAATAATACCTGGTGGTTGGATTCTGGAGCTACCACTCATGTTTCTAATATTATGCAAGGATTCCTTTCAATCCAACGCATAAAAGGAACTGAAAAGTATTTATATATGGGTGATGAGCTGTCGCAACCCATACAAATTTGATTGCATATGAGAAATGCAGTATAGCTAGGGAATGACCCCTATGTCGTCTCCCAAAGACCAATTTTGCGGTTCGAGAATCGAGTCTAACACGAAGGGGGGGAGGGGTTTGAAAAGGTTTTGCAAAAATTAAAGAACTCAATAAAGACACGGATGCAAACAAACTAATTTAAGCTAGCATGGTAATTAAACTAACACTATTAAAAACCTTAGACAAAATTCAAACAAAATAAAATAAAATATTAGACACCAACACTATTACACACAACTATCTAACAAAGTTAAATTAATTTAAATGCAAAACTAAATTAAAGAAATTAAAAACAACTCAACCTACAATTAAAACTAATTTAAAGCTAAAGAACTAAACAACATATATATTTTTCTACCAATTCAAATGACACATGCACCTTCTAAAGAAAATTAAATTGAAAATGGCCTAAAAGTTGACCTCTTGGCCATGAAGGTGCTGCTTCCAAATTCAACAAACCCCATTTCATTTTCTTCAATTAAGAATCCCAAGAATGGCATAAGGGTGCTCCAGCCGGGACCCAATTTCAGAACTTGAATGAATATTCTTTTCTCCACCTCCCAACCGTGCACCATCACCCAATGCCATCTAATATACTTTCATTCTTCAAAGTCAAATGAACCAACAAAACATCCCATCACCAAGCCCCACAACCATGAACCGTGATTCTCTTTCTTCAATTAAAAGCAATGCATCNGAAATCTGATCCTCTCCTTCCAAACAATTTGNAATTGTTACTTTTCAAGGCAAAGAAATNAACCAAAGTTGGTAGGTGATGTGACCATCCANCTTTTCCTANNAGAAAGGGAAGTAATTGCTTCTTCATTCAACCATGTGGGACCGTGAATTCCCAATTCATTTCCNANACATCCATTTAAAAGCTAACCATCCTCATTCTACCGAAACATTGCAAGTGATAGCCATCCCATCCAACTTTCACCAACTCACGGTACCTCCCCTCAATCAAAGCAATCAAAGTGGAAGAAAGGCAACATGGCAACTAGGTTTCGGCTCCATCTCTCTCATTTGATTCTAGTCGCTGCTTCCCATAAAAAAAACGTTGCAAGGCAATGCTTTTCTCGGCTTCTAGATGTGCTAGACCAAAAGCATTTGAAAGCTAATTCCAAAAATGAAATGACTGAGTCCACCTGATTGGACCATGACAGCAGCTCAAAGGAAACAACCACCCAAATACCAAATAAAATAAAAACTAGGTGCCTTTCAAAAGCTAGAGCTGACGTGACTACTCTTCATTCTTCATTAGAAGAAATTCCCAAGCATCAGTCATGGTACTTTGCATTCAATGAGAAAAGAGAAAACATCACTACCTTTCCATCATTTCCGTTTCAGCAAAGACGTGATATATGCCTTCAATCAAAAGTTCATTAAAACCAAAAATGAAAAGTGAATATCCTTCATTCATTCAACTATTCAAAAACCGTGTACAAGTGAAGCCAGCAAAGTTCCAGAC
>NC_028355.1:8695661-8696850 GCF_000741045.1 Vigna radiata var. radiata
CTTTTATGGATGTAATGGGGCCAAGGAAAAGGGAGGATATGATATGGATGAGAAGTTACAAACCAAAGGGAAATAGAGGAGCAATGGGGAACAAGTGTAAACACATTCAAACACACCCAAAACCTCTAATTCAATCCTCTTCTTGACTCCATTATTCACAAATTTTTTTTATTTTTCTCATTTTTCTACATTTTTTTTCTTTTTTTTTCATCCTGTCTCTTTTCTTTTTTCTCAATATTGAACATAACTCTAAGAGACAAGATACACCATATATTTACAAAAACACAAGAAAAGGAGCCAACTAACCAATTCATCTTAATATCCCAAGAGACCACACTTATTCCCAAAATAATTTCAAAGCTCCAAAATTCCCTAAGGTTAAGGTAAACATGGTTTTTTACTTAGGGCTAGTGTATAAGCTTCAAAACAAAGAAATGGGAAAAGCATAGGCCCAAAAGAGGTCATCAATGGATTAAAACAGGGTAGGCTCATTTAGCTAGAGAGGCTTAACAACAAACGCCTTTATCATTTTCAAACATGCATATCAATCAAGAATCATCAAAAAGAGTCAAGCCAAGGCATAAGTGCAAGCAATCAAGAGACATATCACACAAAAGAAAGATCATCAAATGGCTCAAATCTCTCACAAGGTAATTCTGTTACAATCAATTCAACCTCTCAAACATCATAATCATTTTTCCAAGCAAAGAAAAGCAAGGAATCCAACAAATCAGAGTATCAATGAAGTGAAGGAAAACTGACAACATAATTACAGTCCAGAATTCACGAAAAGCATGAAAAACTGTACACAAGACACAACAAACTACATAAAAACCGAAACATACACAAAGAAACAACCTCCCCTAATAGACCACATTTAAACAACACAATGTCCTCAGTGTGTCACAACCAACATATCAACAATCAGAACAGTCATCAGATATAGACAAAGTGCAATAACAGTGAGGAGGGAAGTGTTAGCAAAAAATTAAAGATGAAGTTTTGATGATGTACAGAATTGCACAACACAAGATCCAAGAAGACTATCTGAAGATCCATTACCATTAAAAATGTATTGTTAAGTAGAGATGTACTAGGGTTTGATTCATGTACTCTTTTTGTAATTAATCATTATTCAGAATAAAAAACAAGTTGTTTTAATCGATTAAAACTTGGTTTAATCGATTAA
>NC_028355.1:8697398-8698932 GCF_000741045.1 Vigna radiata var. radiata
TAGGGTTTGATTCATGTACTCTTTTTGTAATTAATCATTATTCAGAATAAAAAACAAGTTGTTTTAATCGATTAAAACTTGGTTTAATCGATTAAAACGAGGCTGACACAACAAACCCAAATGACTCTGGAATAATCGATTAAATCCTGGTTTAATCGATTAGTTAATCGATTAAAATTAAAAATAATCGATTAATACTAGCCGTTAGAGGTTTTTGATTTGAAAAACTAGCCGTTGTACTCATTTTAATCGATTAACATTAATATTAATCGATTAAATGCGTTAAAATGGCCAGTTTTGAAAAATGGAAGAGTTTTTGCTTGAGTCTATAAATAGGCTCTCTTTATCCATCAACAGAAACTCTTCCCTTGTGCTTCAAAACATCTGAAAACATTGAGAACATTGTGTTATTGCTGAAGCTAAAGAAACTCTTGTCTGCAAAGCTGTGAAGTGCTACTACGATGATAGAGGAATAGCTTGTTCATCCTTGGTGCGTCCGAGGAAGTGCTTGGAAGAGAATCATCCTTCATGAAGTATTCGAAGGAGGTGGTCATCCTTTGTGAAGACTCAAAGGAGGTGTAAGTTTATCTCTTGTGGTTTCAAGAGAGGTGGTATTCTAAACTCTTACAAGCTAATTTTCTGCGTAATTATTAATTGTAATTGTTTTGTGTTTAGTGAAAAAGGTTTATCTTGTTTTTGAGATAAGCGACTGGACGTAGGATCTTTCGGAAAAAGGAACAAGGATTTGTCACATACGGGGACAACAACAAAGGGAGAATTCTTGGAAAAGGAGATATTGGAAGTAAAGACACCTTGATGATCAAAGACATACTGTATGTAGAAGGACTAAGGCACAATTTAATTAGCATTAGTCAACTATGCGACAAAGCACTCAAGGTAACCTTTGAACGGAATTCTTGCACCATTTTCAAAAATGATTCTTCTGAAGTTGCACTAAAAGGAATTAGACATAATAATATTTATTTAATTGATTTAGAAAATGCATCAAATAAAAATATTTCATGTTTAGTTGTGAAAGAAGAAAATCCATGGTTGTGGCATAAGCGTGCGGCTCATATTCATATGCAACAATTAAATAAACTCAATTCTAGAGATTTAGTAATTGGTCTACCAAAATTAAAGTTTGTAAAAGACAAGTTGTGTGATGCATGTCAACAGGGTAAACAAGTTAAAATCTCTTTTCAATCAAAAAATGTTGTTTCTACTTTGAAACCCTTAGAACTCTTACACATGGATTTATTTGGTCCTTCAAGGATAAAAAGCATTGGTGGAAATTATTATGCTTTGGTTATTGTAGATGATTTCTCAAGATATAATTGGACCTTATTTCTTACTCTTAAAAATGAAGCTTTCAAAGAATTTAAAAAATTTGTTGTTTTATTTCAAAATGAAAAGGATCTAAAAATAAAAGCTATTAGAAGTGACCATGATGGTGAATTTCAAAATGAATTATTTGAAAATTTTTGTGAAAAACATGTTATTTCTCATAACTTTTCTGCACCTAGAACTCCCC
>NC_028355.1:8700567-8733528 GCF_000741045.1 Vigna radiata var. radiata
AATCACATCTATAAATTAAAGAAGGCACTTTATGGTTGAAAACAAGCACCTAGATCTTGGTATGAAAGACTTAGCAATTTTCTAATAGAAAATGATTTCAACAGAGGAAAAATNGATTCAACATTGTTTATCAAAAGAGAAGGAAAACATTTTCTAATTATTCAAGTATATGTTGATGATATCATATTTGGATCATCTAACAAAACTCTTATGTGAGAATTTTGCTAAGACCATGCAGGGTGAATTCGAAATGTCAATGATGGGAGAGCTTACATACTTCCTCGGGCTTCAAATCAAGCAGAAGGAGGAAGGTACATTCATCTCTCAAACTAAATATTGCAAAGAAATCCTTAAAAAGTTTGAGATGGACAAATCTAAAGAAGCGTCTACTCCCATGGGAACATCATGTTACTTGGATAAAGATGAGTCAGGTAAAGAGGTAAATCAAACCAAATACAAAGGTATGCTTGGTTCTTTATTACATCTTACTGCTAATAGACCTGATATTTTTCAAAGTGTTTGTGTTTGTGCTAGGTATCAATCTAGTCCTAGGGAATCTCATCTTACTGTAGTTAAGCGTATTTTAAAATATCTTAAGGGAAAACATCTTTTGGATTATGGTATCCTTCAGGAGCTAAACCTAGTCTTATAGGCTTTTCAGATGCTGATTATGGAGGTTGTAAGATAGATAGAAAAAGCACTAGTGGAACCTGTCATTTTCTAGGTAGCTCTTTAGTTTCCTGGCACTCTAACAAACAAGCCTGTGTAGCCTTGTCAACCACTGAAGCTGAATACATTGTTGCGGGTAGTTGTTGTGCACAAATCTTATGGATGAAACAACAATTAGAAGACTATGATATTCATCTAGATCATATTCCGCTTAAGTGTGATAACACCAGTGCCATAAATCTTACAAAAAATCCTATCATGCATTCTAGAACCAAGCATATTGAAATTAGGCATCATTATTTTAGAGATCATGTGCAAAAAGGGGATTGTGAAATAGAATTCATTGACTCTAAGAATCAATTAGCAGATATTTTTACCAAGCCATTACCTAAGGATAGATTTTTTGAGCTTAGAAGGGACTTAGGGATACTAGAAATTGTCTAATGTGTATTTTCTCGCGTAACTATGCACTCATGAACGCATTTAATCTGCTTATAAATCGATTAAAAACGCTACTTCATTGATTCATTGAATTTACGAATGGATTAATTGATTAATCCAAGTTTTAATCGATTAATTAATCGATTAATTCCAATTTTAATCGATTAAAAGCGCTCCAGATCGTTTTTTTTAACTTTTCTGCGCTCCATTCATTATACTAGCCGTTGTCAACGGCTATAAACGGCTTGTTCTTCATTTTCTGAACGTTGGATAGCTTCTCTTGACCTATAAATACCCCCATTGAAGCATACTTACCATAATTGAATCACCCTTAAGCCCACTTTCTTACTTTCTTTCCACATATTGCTTCCTATTGCTTCCTTGCATCCTATTGCTTCCTTGCCCTTCTCATCAAATGGTTAAACCTTCAAGAAGAAGAAGGAGAAGAAGAAGTGAGGCGTCTGAGAGCAGCACTCGCCAACGCGATGCTTCCATTGAAGGGTGAATATCAGATGAACAAGATCAACAATCGTTTTCCCAATTTTTTAAGGAAAGGAAGATGATAAAACAAAAGTTCATTGATCTAGCTTGGTACACTTCTTACAACTTCTCCTTTCCCAATCTTATAATTGAACAAGGGGTTCAACATATAATGGAACTCCGCGGAAGGTACTATCCCGATCTTGTTCGTGTATTTTATTTCAATTTAAAAGTTCGTGATGGGATTTTTCACACAAGGGTCAAAGGTGTAGACATTGTCTTGGACAATGATATTTGGATAAATGTGGCAAAAGTTCCTGTATTAGAAAATTCGCAGATTGTTCCCAGTGCCTTTGCTTATGTCAACAAAATAATGGTGTACCAGTCGTTTCTCCGCAATCCTCGTCAACACAACGCTCGTTTTTTCCTTAAAGATGGAAGAGCATCTTTTGCACTACCTAATCGTGTGGCTCCTGTGTCCTAGAGGGTCCAACCATGCACAGTGCTCTGAGACTGATCTCATCATAATGTACGGGATACTTCAGAGCATTCCACTCAACTGGCCTCATCTACTTCAAACCATCATGTACAAGGCCAAAAAGTTAGATGCTGCACCTCTTCCATACCCTCTCCTTGTCTCCCAGATTTGTGAATATAGAGGAGTAGATGTCTCCGATGAGCACTATGAGACTGTGTTTCCAGGCCATATAATTGGATATAATTCCCTTAGGCAAATGGGATTCATCAAACAAGGGAACTCCTATGTTCACCCTGAGGATGTTGCTGGTGGTCAAGCAGATGAAGATGAAAATGCAGATATCCACATGCCTGAACCCACTAATGTTGCGGGACCATCTCACGTAAATGAAGAATATAGTCTAGAGAGTCTTTCTAGACAAATGTCTGAGATGGCTAGACTTCAACATGAGATGATGGCTATCCAAAATACTCGCCATGAGGAGATATGTACTCATCTCAAGAGCCTTGATGAAAGGATATCAGGATTAGAGAGGCGTTTTGATAGTGATGAGAGTGATGAGTTTTAGACTTGTCTTGTATGTTTTATTGTATGCCTTGCAATTTCAAAAATTAAATAATATTGTGTGTTTTATTTGTTTGTTTATCCTCTTAAATTATGCATGCATTATTTTATTAAGGGGGAGAAAATATTAGTTCATACAACTTTTTCTCTTATGATCAAAATAGGGGGAGAAAATAGTTTAAATCCTTTTTATTTTCTAATGCTCTCTTCCTTTATGAGTTGTGTTTGTTTCAGATTATTAAAAAGCTTTAAACTTGGAGATAGTTTTTGATCATCATCAAAAAGGGGGAGAATGTTAGCAAAAAAATAAAGATGAAGTTTTGATGATGTATAGAATTGCACAACACAAGATCCAAGAAGACTATCTGAAGATCCATTACCATTAAAAAGCTTTTGTAATACTCATATTTGATGTATTGTTAAGTAGAGATGTAATAGGGTTTGATTCATGTACTCTTTTTGTAATTAATCATTATTCAGAATAAAAAACAAGTTGTTTTAATCGATTAAAACTTGGTTTAATCGATTAANCCGCGGAAGGTACTATCCCGATCTTGTTCGTGTATTTTATTTCAATTTAAAAGTTCGTGATGGGATTTTTCACACAAGGGTCAAAGGTGTAGACATTGTCTTGGACAATGATATTTGGATAAATGTGGCAAAAGTTCCTGTATTAGAAAATTCGCAGATTGTTCCCAGTGCCTTTGCTTATGTCAACAAAATAATGGTGTACCAGTCGTTTCTCCGCAATCCTCGTCAACACAACGCTCGTTTTTTCCTTAAAGATGGAAGAGCATCTTTTGCACTACCTAATCGTGTGGCTCCTGTGTCCTAGAGGGTCCAACCATGCACAGTGCTCTGAGACTGATCTCATCATAATGTACGGGATACTTCAGAGCATTCCACTCAACTGGCCTCATCTACTTCAAACCATCATGTACAAGGCCAAAAAGTTAGATGCTGCACCTCTTCCATACCCTCTCCTTGTCTCCCAGATTTGTGAATATAGAGGAGTAGATGTCTCCGATGAGCACTATGAGACTGTGTTTCCAGGCCATATAATTGGATATAATTCCCTTAGGCAAATGGGATTCATCAAACAAGGGAACTCCTATGTTCACCCTGAGGATGTTGCTGGTGGTCAAGCAGATGAAGATGAAAATGCAGATATCCACATGCCTGAACCCACTAATGTTGCGGGACCATCTCACGTAAATGAAGAATATAGTCTAGAGAGTCTTTCTAGACAAATGTCTGAGATGGCTAGACTTCAACATGAGATGATGGCTATCCAAAATACTCGCCATGAGGAGATATGTACTCATCTCAAGAGCCTTGATGAAAGGATATCAGGATTAGAGAGGCGTTTTGATAGTGATGAGAGTGATGAGTTTTAGACTTGTCTTGTATGTTTTATTGTATGCCTTGCAATTTCAAAAATTAAATAATATTGTGTGTTTTATTTGTTTGTTTATCCTCTTAAATTATGCATGCATTATTTTATTAAGGGGGAGAAAATATTAGTTCATACAACTTTTTCTCTTATGATCAAAATAGGGGGAGAAAATAGTTTAAATCCTTTTTATTTTCTAATGCTCTCTTCCTTTATGAGTTGTGTTTGTTTCAGATTATTAAAAAGCTTTAAACTTGGAGATAGTTTTTGATCATCATCAAAAAGGGGGAGAATGTTAGCAAAAAAATAAAGATGAAGTTTTGATGATGTATAGAATTGCACAACACAAGATCCAAGAAGACTATCTGAAGATCCATTACCATTAAAAAGCTTTTGTAATACTCATATTTGATGTATTGTTAAGTAGAGATGTAATAGGGTTTGATTCATGTACTCTTTTTGTAATTAATCATTATTCAGAATAAAAAACAAGTTGTTTTAATCGATTAAAACTTGGTTTAATCGATTAAAACAAGGCTGACACAGCAAACCCAAATGGCTCTGGAATAATCGATTAATTCCTGGTTTAATCTTGTTTAATTGATTAATTCCTGGTTTAGTGAAAAAGGTTTATCTTGTTTTTGAGATAAGCGACTGGACGTAGGATCTTTGTGATATGAACCAGGATAAAATCATTTGTGCAATTTTTCTCTCTTCCTTACTCTATTTATTTCAGTTTAATTATCCGCTTAGTAAGTGAATTTGAGAAAAATACTAAAAGGCACGAAAAAGTCATATAACCAATTCACCCCCCTCTTGGTTTGTTATTCCATGCTAATAATTCCGTTACAGCGATTTCAACAGGAAGGAGAAAAGAAACTCCCTGAGTCAGATGGGAGGGTAGGTGGGGTGGACCAAAGACGTCTCCTCCACCACTGCATCCAACAAAGAAGGATTGCCGAGGAAAGGCTTCAGTCTGTGCCCGTGCACCTTGAAGCTTTTAGCTGCAGATGGACCCTGGATCTCTACTGCACCATAAGGATAAACATTGGTCACAACAAAAGGTCCAGTCCACTTTGATCTCAACTTACCACCCATGAGTCGGAGCCTAGAATTATACAATAAAACTTGCTGGCCGACCTCAAAGTCCTTTTTAACAATAGCACTATCATGGAACTTCTTCGTCCTTTCCTTGTAGAGCTTCGAGTTCTCATAGGCCTCCAATCGGATCTCATCCAATTCATTTAGTTGCAACTTCCTTTCCTCTCCAGCTTGGTCAATGGAGAAGTTGCAAGTCTTCACAGCCAATATGCCTGATGCTCAATCTCAACTGGTAGATGACATGCCTTTCCAAAGACAACCCGATAAGGAGACATCCCTATGAGTGCTTTGTAGGCAGTCCTGTGAGCCCAAAGAGCATCGTCCAACCTATTGCTCTAGTCTTTTCTGTTGGGCTGGACAATCTTCTCCAAGATCCTCTTAATCTCCCTGTTAGAGATCTCAGCTTACCCATTTGTTTGGGGGTGGTAAGGTGTTGAAACTCTGTGCGTCACCCCATATTTCTTGAGCAAAGCTTGCATGGATCTGTTGCAAAAATGGGTTCCCTGATCACTAACAATTGCTCTAGGCACTCCAAACCTCCAAAAGAGGTGAGATCTAACAAAATCTACAACAACCCGAGCATCGTTAGTCCTGATGGCTCTAGCTTCCACCCACTTTGAAACATAATCCACAGCAAGGAGAATATAAGAGAAACCAAAAGAAACAGGAAAAGGACCCATAAAATCTATACCCCAGACATCAAACACCTCACAGAACAACATAGGTTGTTGAGGTATCTCTTGTCTCTGTGAAATTGATCCTCCTGCTCTCTGACAAGGCTCACAGGTGCTGCAAATCCTCTCCGCATCTTTGAAGATGGAAGGCCAATAAAAACCACAGTCAAGCACCCTGGGAGTTGTTCTCTGAATCCCCAGATGACCACCAGGTGAGGAGGCATGGAAAAACTGCAGGACCGAGTCAATCTCATGGTCCAGAATGCATCTCCTAGTAACCTGATCACTGCACAACTTCCACAGATATGGGTCATCCCAAATATAAAACTTAGCATCACTCTTAATTTTAGCAATTTGAGCACGTGATGCTAAGGGTGGAAAAACAGAAGCAACCAAATAATTTACAATGTGTGCAAACCAAGGAGTAGGGTAAGTATATGAAATCATCAACAAACTCTCATCAGGAAAGTCATCCTAGATAGGCAACACATCAGCTTCATCCTCAACTCTCTCAATCTTGCTGAGGTGGTCTGCAACCAAATTATGTGCTCCACTTCGGTCTTTGATTTGCAAGTCAAACTCTTGGAGTAGTAGCATCCACCTGA
Organism: Vigna radiata var. radiata; assembly: GCF_000741045.1. Classification (NCBI taxonomy): domain Eukaryota; kingdom Viridiplantae; phylum Streptophyta; class Magnoliopsida; order Fabales; family Fabaceae; genus Vigna; species Vigna radiata. Next base: position 8,706,973 of record NC_028355.1, read on the forward strand.
TCAATCTTGGCTTTGACTCAGCCTTTTTCAACAGAAACTTCAGAGCTGCATGGTCAGTATACACAATAACAGGTGATCCAAGCAAATATGANCTAAACTTATCAAGGGCAAAAACAATTGCNAACAACTCTTTTTCAGTNGTGGTATAATTTNNTTNGGCANCATCCANANTGCGTGAANCATAGTANATCACTCTNGGCAGCTTGTCAATTTTCTGTGTCAAGACAGCCCCCAATGCATAGTTAGACGCATCACACATGAGCTCAAATGGGGTTGTCCAATCCGGTGCCTGAATGATAGGGGTGGTGGTCAAAGCTTCTGTCAAACGCTTGCTTGCATCTGTCATCAAAAGCAAAGTCAATATCCTTCTGTAATAGTCTGGATAAGGGAAGCGCCTTCTTGTTGAAATCCTTGATGAAGCGCCTGTAGAAACCTGCATGTACAAGAAAAGATCGAACCTCTCGCACGTAAGAGGGGTAAGGCAACTGCGAAATCACAAATATCTTAGCTGGGTCTACCTCTATTCCCTTTTCAGAAATGATATGCCCTAGGACCAAACCTTGTTCAACTATGAAGTGACATTTCTCAAAATTGAGAACAACGTTTGTTTCTATGCATCTTTTCAACACTTTCTCCAGACTATCCAAACATGCATCAAAAAAGGATCCATACACAGTAAAATCATCCATAAACACTTCTATGCAACTCTCAAGAAAGTCGCTAAAAATGCTAAGCATGCACCGCTGGAAGGTACCAGTGGTGTTGCACAGGCCAGAGGGCATCCTCCTATAGGCAAAAGTGCCAAAGGGGCAGGTGAATGTGGTTTTCTCTTGATCCTCAGGCGCAATGTTTATTTGAAAGTAACCAGAAAAACCATCAAGAAAACAATAATGAGATTTACCTGTCAGACGCTCTAGCATCTGATCAATGAATGACAGGGGGAAATGATCTTTCCTGGTCGCTTGATTCAGCCTCCTATAGTCAATGCAAACTCTCCAACTGTTCTGCACTCTTGTGGGAATCGGCTCATCCTTCTCATTTTTCACAACAGTGAGGCTAGTCTTCTTGGGCACAACATGGATGGGGCTCACCCACTGACTGTCTGAAATAGGATAGATGATCCCAGCTTGCAAAAGCTTGGTCACCTCCTTCTTAATCACGTCCAAGATCACAGGGTTTTGCCTTCTCTGCGACTGTCTCACTGGTTTTGCCCCATCTTCCAATAGAATCCTATGCATGCATGTGGATGGGCTAATACCAGGGATGTCTGCCAAACTCCAACCTATGGCTTTCTTATGCGCCCTCAACACTCCAAGCAACCTCTCATCATCCTCCAAGTATACATACTTGAGGTTTTCTGGGAGCTGTTTTAGCTCAAGAGTGGGTTCCTGCAAGTCAGATTCAAGTGTACTTCCTACAATGTGGTTAAAGCATTCTGACTCTAAAGAATGTACAGGTAAAGGCAAAAAACCAATCTCATCACAATCCAGATCAATATCCATCACCGGTATATCAACAACATCATCAATATCATCCAAATCATTAAAAACACGCATATCATCAATAACCTGGACATCATCAATACCCTGGACATCACAGTTTTCATCCATATCATCATCAAGTTCAACAACATTTCCAATTCCTGATTCAAACCCAGATGCTATGCATGAATTTATAGAAGATAGAAAAGAATGTTTCTTCTCATGCATAGAACGAAAATCATCAACAATGAACTCATCCACAATGTCATCCAATGTATCAATTCTAAAGACAGAATGGTCTTCAGCTGGAAATTTCATGGCATCAAGGATATTAAAATGCACAACAATATCAGCAAATTCCATAAACAATGTCCCAGCATACACATCAATCTTGGTACGGGCAGTTTTCAAAAATGGCCTGCCTAGAATAATGGGGGCGGATCCATGAGAGAAACCGTCCTCCATCTCCAAAACATAGAAATCAACAGGAAATATGAATTCTCCTACCCTAACCAAGACATCCTCTATGTAACATGTCGGGTGGGTAACACTCCTATTGGCCAATTGAATGACCACACCCGTGGTTTGCAAAGGACATAGAGACAAAGATGTATATATTGACAGAGGCATGACATTAATGGAAGCACCCAAATCAAGCATGGCATTCTCAAATTTATTGTTTCCAATCACACAAGGAATGCAAAATGTACCTGGGTCCTTGCACTTTTCAGGAATGTGCAGGATCGACTTACCAATAAGCGTAGATACATTCCTGCCCATGCTGATCCTCTCATTGCCCTTCATCTTCCTCTTGTGTGTGCACAACTCCTTCAAGAATTTGGCATACTTTGGTATCTGCTTGATGGCATCGAGTAGAGGTATGTTCACCTATACCTTCCTGAAGGTCTCCAAAATTTCCCTATCCACCTCTTTCATCTTTTTGCTAGGAAGTGCCCGTGAAGGGAATGAAAGAGGGATAGATCGGTCAACCAATGGAGAAGGTGCGGCAACGGTGGTGGTGAAAGAGGGAGAAGATCCACCTGAAGAAGAACCACCGGCTGGAGAAGAAGATCCACCCACCTTAAATGCCCTGCGTGGACCGTCATGGTCGTCCTCTCTAGGACAAGTGGCAGGCACGGGTGTAGGTGTAGAAGCAGGCTCTGATAGCACAACAATCTGCTTCCCTGATCTGAGGGTTATGGCACTGGCATTCCTTGGATTCTGCACAGTCTGGGATGGTAATTTATCAGAATTCTGAGACTGCGCCTGGTTTATCTGAGTAGCCATCTGACCCATCTGGTTAGTGAGACTCTGTATGGAAGCTCTAGTCTCCTGCTGAAATTGCATGTTATCTTTCTGAAACTGAAGCTATTGCATAGTCATCTGTCTCACTAACTCTTCCAATGAAGGTTCAGATGAAGTGGAAGGTTGGGCAGCTGGTTGGGCAGGTGCCTCTTGCTGCTGCTGTTGTTGTTGCCTCTGGTGTTGTTGCATAGGTGAAGGCACATATCTGTTAGGTGCTCCAGTATTCTGGAAAAGTGGCGCCTGCTGCTGATGTTGTGGCGCATTGTTCCATCTAAGTTGGGGTGATTCCTCCAACTTGCTTTCAACAGCCGATAAAGACTGGGCAACAACATCATGTACGCCCCTCACCACAATGGCATTATTCCTAGTGCTAAACTGTTGGGAGTTGGAGGCCATCTTCTCAATCAATTGCTTGGCCTCAGCAGGTGTGGTGTCTCCAAGAGCTCCACCACTGGCAGCATCAATCATACCCCGATCCATGTTGTTCAAACCCTCATAGAAATACTGGATAAGGAGTTGTTCAGGTATCTGATGGAGGGGACAGCTAACACAAAGTGTCTTGAATCTCTCCCAATACTCATACAAGCTCTCTCCACCAAGTTGCCTAATCCCAGTTATGTCCTTTCTGATAGCTGTGGTTCGGGATGTTGGGAAAAATTTCTCCAAGAATAGCCTTTTCAGATCATCCTAGCTAGTGACGGATGTAGGCGTCAAACTATACAACCAATCCTTAGCAACACTTTCCAATGAATGAGGGAATGCCTTCAAGAAGATGTGCTCTCCAGGAACATCATGCGGTTTCATAATGGAACAGACAATGTGGAATTCCTTTAAATGCTTATGTGGACTCTCACCTGCAAGACCATGAAACTTGGGCAACAAATGGATCAGTCCAGTCTTGAGAACAAATGGAATGTCCTCATCAGGATATTGGATGCACAAGCTTTCAATATCGAAATTAGGAGCAGTCATCTCCCTAAAAGTCCTCTCACGAGGTGGAGGTTGTGCCATATTGTTCTCAGTGTGAAAAACAACAGAACCAGAATCAGAATCAACTGCAGATGCAACAGATGCAGTAGATGCAGTATACACGAAGTACTCAGCAATGGTGCACAATATCTAATAGAACAGACTCAAAAACAGACTCTAAAGACAAATTCCTAGAATGCCTAACTAACCTATGAAACGTCCTATCAATCTCAGGATCAAAGGGTGGTATGAATCCAGGATTTCCTCTAGTCATGCACTAAATCACAACACCCTTTTATCATGAAACAATAGCACAAAAAACTCAAACCACAAAAAACAACACAAGATAGCAAAACGACACTATCACAAACACAACACAACACAAGTCACACAACACAGACACAAGACTCAAAACCGAACCGTTGGTCCCCGACAATGGCGCCAAAATTTGATGAGCTGTCGCAACCCATACAAATCTGATTGCATATGAGAAATGCAGTATAGCTAGGGAATGACCCCTAGGTCGTCTCCTAAACACCAATTTTGCGGTTCAAGAATCGAGTCTAACACGAAGGGGGGGGGGAGGGGGGTTTGAAAAGGTTTTGCAAAAATTAAAGAACTCAATAAAGACACAGATGCAAACAAACTAATTTAAGCTAGCATGGTAATTAAACTAACACTATTAAAAACCATAGACAAAATTCAAACAAAATAAAATAAAATATTAGACACCAACACTATTACACACAACTATCTAACAAAGTTAAATTAATTTAAATGCAAAACTAAATTAAAGAAATTAAAAACAACTCAACCTACAATTAAAACTAATTTAAAGCTAAAGAANTAAACAACATATATTTTTTTCTACCAATTCAAATGACACATGCACCTTCTAAAGAAAATTAAATTNAAAATGGCCTAAAAGTTGACCTCTTGGCCNTGAAGGTGCTGCTTCCAAATTCAACAAACCCCATTTCATTTTCTTCAATTAAGAATCCCAAGAATGGCATAAGGGTGCTCCAGCCGNGACCCAATTTCAGAACTTGAATGAATATTCTTTTCTCCANCTCCCAACCGTGNACCATCACCCAATGCCATCTAATATACTTTCATTCTTCAAAGTCAAATGAACCAACAAAACATCCCATCACCAAGCCCCACAACCATGAACCGTGATTCTCTTTCTTCAATTAAAAGCAATGCATCNGAAATCTGATCCTCTCCTTCCAAACAATTTGNAATTGTTACTTTTCAAGGCAAAGAAATNAACCAAAGTTGGTAGGTGATGTGACCATCCAACTTTTCCTAAAAGAAAGGGAAGTAATTGCTTCTTCATTCAACCATGTGGGACCGTGAATTCCCAATTCATTTCCNANACATCCATTTAAAAGCTAACCATCCTCATTCNACCNAAACATTGCAAGTGATAGCCANCCCATCCAACTTTCACCAACTCACGGTACCTCCCCTCAATCAAAGCAATCAAAGTGGAAGAAAGGCAACATGGCAACTAGGTTTCGGCTCCATCTCTNTCATTTGATTCNAGNCGCTGCTTNCCATAAAAAAAACGTTGCAAGGCAATGCTTNTCTCNGCTTCTAGATGTGCTAGACCAAAAGCATTTGAAAGCTAATTCCAAAAATGCAATGACCGAGTCCACCCAATTGGACCATGATAGCAGCTCAAAGGAAATAACCACCCAAATACCAAATAAAATAAAAACTAGGTGCCCTTCAAAAGCTAGAGCTGACGTGACTACTCTTCATTCTTCATTAGAAGAAATTCCCAAGCATCAATCATGGTACTTTGCATTCAATGAGAAAAGAGAAAACATCACTACCTTTCCATCATTTNCGTTCCAGCAAAGACGTGATATATGCCTTCAATCAAAAGTTCATTAAAACCAAAAATGAAAAGTGAATATCCTTCATTCATTCAACTATTCAAAAACCGTGTACAAGTGAAGCCAGCAAAGTTCCAGACCGTGAGCTCTCTCAGCAAAGAGAGTTTTCAACCAACAATTCTGAAAAATTCCAAAGCAAAGTGACGGCTGGAGCTTCCCAAGGCCGTGGGTCCTATTCTAAAGAGGGTGGGGTCCACCCCAAAAACCCTAAGATGCCATCTCATGTGTCTTTACAATTGGGCTTTGTCTACACTACCAAAAATTAGCCCAAAATTACAAAACTTGGTTTAAAAAAGTCTAATTTACTAAATTAAAATTTGACTAATTCTAAAGTGTCTTTGTGGAGAGTCTTGCATGAATTAATGTCTTCCCTAATGTCCAAAATTGTATCTCCAAAATTTTCCTGCAATAAATAATGCAATTAATTAGCTCAGAAAATTCAAATTAATTAAAATGAGAATTTTCGGTCAAATTAAGCACAATTAACAGAAACAGGAAAATACCGAACAATTAAGCACAATTACCTAATTAATTATAGCACAATAAACTAAGTGTAGTCAATAAAATATCGACTCATCAATGGGGAACATAATGAAGGCACGGATAGAAGGAATTAGGACTTACAAATTGATTCTAGACACTGGTGATTGTCTGAATCTTGAAAAGCGTCTCTATGTTCCTGGTTGTGCTAGGAATTTGATTTTTGTTGCAAAGTTGGATTATTTAGGTTTTAACTTTAGGATTGAAAATGGTATTTTTCATTTGTATAAACTTTCGTACTATTATGGTTCTGGTACATTAGTGGATGGTTTATATCATTTAAATCTTGATGTTAATTTTTCTGAATCCTTGTTTAGTGTTGAACATGTTGTTGATAGAAATTCTAGTGCAAGAAAGGAATGGTCTTCTTTCTTATAGAATAAAAGATTGGGTCACATATCCAAAGAAATGACGTTGAGGTTAGTGAATAATGAAATTTTACCTCAATTGGATTTTGATGACTGGGATGTATGTATTGATTGTATTAAGGGTAAACAAACAAACACATATCAAAATATCCCGCTACAAGAAGCAGTCAACTTCTTGAGTTAATACACACTGATATTTGTGGTACTTTTGATATTAAATCTTGGAGTGGTGAAAAATGTTTTATCTCTTTTGTTGATGATTTCTCACGTTATTGTTATATATATATCTATTGCGTGAAAAATCTCAATCAGCGAACGCCCTTGAGGTGTTCATAAATGAGGTGGAAAGGCAATAAGATAGAAAAGTAAAAGTGGCGAGATCTGATAGAGGTGGTTAATATTATGGTAAAACTGATGACAGTGGACAATGTCCAGGTCCATTTGCAAAGTATCTTGAAAGTCGGGGTATATGTGCACAATATACAATGTCCGGTGCACCACAACAAAATGGTGTAGCAGAAAGGTGGAATCGTACTCTTATGGATATGGTTAGGAGTATGTTAAGTCATAGTAATATTCCTTTATTTTTGTGGATGTATTCAATAAAGATTGTTGTATATCTGGTTAACAGGGTTCCTAGCAAAGTAGTTTCTAAAACTCCTTATGAACTATGGACTGGAAGGAAACCCAGTTTAGTACATCTTCATGTTTGGGGATGTTCGACAGAGGTAAGGTTATACAATCCACATGAAAAGAAGCTTGATGCAAGAATAATTAGTGGTTACTTTATCAGTTATCCTGAAAAATCAAAGGGATATAAATTTTATTGCCCTAACCATAGTACAAGAATAGTTGAGTTTGGAAATGCTCGGTTCATTGAAAATGGTCAATTTAGTGGGAGTGGGGAATCACGAATAGTGGACATTCAAGAGCATGCTGATAGTGTTTCTACATCTAATGTCTCTTCTGAAGTTGTTATCCCTCTTGTTGTATCACATTTACACAACAAGCAGAGACAACAAGTTAATGTTCCAATCCCACAAAATGAACATATAAATGTTGAGCCAATTGACAATGAGCAAGTCACAAATGAGCAAGTCATAAATGAGCAATTGATAGAGGAACCACAAGAAGCAGCATTAAAAAGGTCTGTAAGGCATAAAAGACCTGCTATTTCGAATGATTATGTGGTTTACTTTGTTGAACATGAATGTGACTTAAGCATTGATGAGGATCCAATCTCTTTCAGACAAGCCATGGAAAGTAATAATTTAGAGAATTGGTTGAATGCTATGAAAGAAGAATTGAAATCAATGGATGACAATAAAGTATGGGATCTAGTTGAATTGCCTAAGGGTTCAAAAAGAATCAGTTGTAAATGGGTCTTTAAGAATAAACATAACTCAAAAGGCAATATTGAAAGGTATAAAGCTAGATTAGTCGCCAAAGGTTTCACTTAAAAGGATGGCATTGAATACAAAGATACCTTCTCTCCTATTTCTAAGAAGGACTCTTTGAGAATTGTTTTGGCTTTGGTGGTTCATTATGATTTAGAGCTTCACCAAATGGATGTAAAGACCACCTTTCTGAATGGTGACTTAGAAGAGGAAGTTTATATGGATCAACCAGAAGGTTTCATAATATCAGGAAGAGAAAATTTGGTGTGTAAATTTAAGAAATCAATATATGGATTGAAACAAGCTTCCCGACAATGGTATCTAATATTTAATGATATCATAACTTCATATGGTTTTGTAGAGAACACTGTTGACCGGTGTATATACATAAAGATCAGTGGGAGTAAGTTTGTTATTTTGGTTCTATATGTTGACAACATTCTTCTTGTTGCTAATGATATTGGTATGTTACATGATGCAAAGAAGTTTCTCTCTAGCAAATTTGAAATGAAAGATATGAATGAGGCATCTTATGTGATAAGAATAGAAATATTTCGTGATAGATCACAAGGATTGTTATGTTTGTCTCAAAAAGGCTATATTAACAAAGTGTTAGAGAGATTCAAAATGGAAAAATGTTCTCCTGGAGTAGTTCCAATTCAAAAAGGGGACAAGTTTAGTTAAATGCAATGTCCCAAGAATGATTTGGAACGAAAGGCCATGAAGTCCATTCCTTATGCGTTAGTGGTTAGGAGTTCGATGTATGCTCAAACTTGTACTCAGCTAGATATTAGTTTTGCTATTGAAATGTTAGGCCAATATCAAAGTAATCCCGGAATGGATCACTGGAAAGCTGCAAAGAAAGTTCTTAGGTACTTACAAGGTACCAAAGAATACGTGCTCACCTATAGAAAGTCAGATCATCTCGAAGTGATTGGCTACTTGGATTCAGACTATGCTGGATGTGTGGATTCAAGAAAATCCACATTTGGGTATGTTTATCTATTAGCTGGAAAAGCAATTTATTGGAAAAGTGCAAAACAATCAATCATTGCTACTTCCACCATGGAGGCTGAATTCATGGCATGCTTTGAGGCCACGGTTCATGCTTTGTGGTTGTGGAACTTTGTATCGAGGCTTGGCATTATTGACAGTATTGCTAGGCCGATAAGGATTTATTGTGATAATTCCGCAATTGTCTTCTTCTCTAAAAATGACAAGTACTCAAAGGGTGTTAAACACTTGGATTTGAAATACTTTTCAGTCAAAGAAGAAGTGCAGAAACATAGAGTGTTGATTAAGCATATTGGTACTGATTTGATGATAGCAGATTTGTTAACTAAAGGGCTACCGCCCAAAACTTTTATTGGTCATGTTGAAAGTATGGGCATTATGGATAAGTCAATATTAACATGAGGGTGCTATGTATCTATATGGATATGTATAGTTATATGCTTGTACTATCATGACACTTGTGAATTCAATTGTTATCCACATTAAGTTATATGCATGTATTATTATTGTGGTGACATGATATATCTCTTTTAGAGACATGAAAGTTATAAGATTGATTAAAGTTATGTTGAGTTGTTTTGATTATGTGATACATGGAAGGAATCTTGTCGTTCATGACTTTTTCCCACCATGATCCAATCATTTCAATTCATATAAGGATGATGACTTGATAATTCTAATGAATGATGCACACCTAAAGTTTAGTTTTAGATCTTCAAGTCATCACATGAACCAAGTGGGAGAATGTTAAATTATATTAATAATTAACATTGGTTCATGTAATTTAAAGTATAACTTTGATGTGAAGATTCTAATGTGATGATTATTAGAATATAAGGTATTAAAGTTATTGGGATTATTTTAGAGTTATTAAAAGTAATTTCTCTCTTCTCACTTCAAAAGGGCATTTTAGTATTTTATTAAAGTTAATTAAAATATCATAAAAGAGGGAAAGTTTTGACTACTGTTGACAGGGTTAAGTTTCTCAAGGAAAAGAGAACGTAACGTTCTCAGAAAAGGCAAAGGAAACTGTAACTTTGAGAGAGAAAAACTTAACAATTTCTATATCATCACGATTTTTTGGGGAACGTAGGGCTGGAGAGAATAATTTCCCGGTCATTGAAGATAGCTTTTTAAATTTTAAAATAATTAAATTCCACGTAACTCTGACATGTCCTTAAAAATTGTGTGGTCTGCAAGCCAAGACACACAAATTTTAACACCATCCACTGAATTTAATGATAAAATCAAAATTGACTCAATTTTACATAAAGATGGACCTAATTGGGATAAAAAAAATACGAGAACCTATTTAAGACGATTCTACACGAATAAGTACCTCCAAAATGATTAAATCTATAATTTTTAAAAAATAAGTATTGTGTGGAGTACCTTGTTAAGTTTTATATTCATGGGTTTAAATAAACCTCGCGAGCTGTAAAAATTTGAATTCCAAAATCATCCTAGTCAGAAAATTATACTAATAACATCATAAAATAAAATAAATATTCTAAAATTTTAAAACATAACAAAAACTCTTAAAACTATTTTCTTTTTTCAATTTGGAATCATAATCAGTTTGATATATATATCATGTCTAATTAATTTACTTAATTGATTCATATATAAAGTCATACTTATAGTCAATTAATTGATCTAAATTTATTATACGTTACCTTAGGGTGACTCCGTTAATTTTTATTGATAGGGTTGTTTTAACAACTACAAACCTATAATTTATTATGATATATATATATATTATATTTTCTTTTTTATCAAAAATAATAATTGAGGTTAATATTAATTAGAACAATATGTGTATTAACTAATTAGAGACAACAATTATATTGGTTTTTTGAGATGATTTAATGAAGTTCAAAGCCATATTTAAATTTAGTCTGTACTCTATTTGTATGTTAATATGATGCTATATTCTTATAAAAACCAATTAATTTGAGGGTCTCTAAATATTAATGTCCAAAATAACAAAAAATCTATGTATGTTAAGTCTATGATAAAATTTAGTAAAAGGAAAACATTTAGCTGAACAAGAGGTTTATATGTTGACATTTGAGTTTTATGCACTAAGTAATAATATGTTTGGGGTTTAGATTAAGTAGTAACATGTTTAAGGTTTAGATTGAATAGTAATATGTTTAGAGTTTTATCTATAAATATATTATTTTAAGATTTTTTGGTTGAAATTGGACTCAAATGATTTATGTAATTTCTCTAATAGATAAGATTATAATATTTGAAAAGGGATGTAACTCACATGGAATTAATATAGATGCGTTCTTTTAAGTTGTAATATTTGAATGATGTTATCTCCTTCTGCCAATCAGAACCAAGGTAGAAGGGCTATAGTAAAACTTCTCACGACATTCACATCTCTAAATTTGTCTCTGATAAACAAAATCATAATATGGTTAGTTACATTGTTAATTTCCTAGGCACATTCAAGCTCGTAGGCCAACTTCAATTACTTAGAATCATTTGACAATTTATATATTAAATAGTATGTTATCCGTTTATGCCAAATTTGCCAGGAAATGACTAAATTTAATCATGGGTTAGGAAGTTGAATATAGAAAGACTTTTTTATACTGAAATTCCCATTGAAAACTAAAATAGAAAATCATTAATAACAGCTTTAATAGAAACTTTCATAATAGTTTCTGAAACATAAAATCTATTCAAGGGAACTTTTAGGAGAGAAATTATGTGATCATGATGAATGAGCAGGGACCAGACCATCTTGTACACAATGTATTTGAGATGCAAACCAAAGATATCGAATTATTATAAGCTGTTCATGTCTGAGTCAGATCAACAAATAATGCAAAAGAGAAGAGAAGAAAAGAAAACTAAGATGCAGCGACCATAATGGACTATACAGATGGAACATGAGTGCTTGAAGTATGAGTTACTCTACAGAGTGAGATACTGTAAATGGAGTGAAAATGTACAGTTGACAGTCGTGGATATCAACTCCAGCACTGAACGATGACACTGCATCTTCAGCTACTAACTTGTGCTGCAAGATAAAAAAAAAAAACATATAATCTGCTCTTATATAAATAGGAAACACAAAGACTGACATAAGAAGTTTCATGCAAAAGTAGGGTAGCTTACCTGCCACAGATCCCTCACAGAAACACGAATTCCAGATTCAAGCCCAAGTGCTTCCCATGAAGCTGTTATAGTGGCAACTTTTGAGCATCGATTCCAGAAAGCAACAGCCAATCGATTTCCTGATAAAGGACCGGCCCAAACCTGTATACATGTAAAAGTGAAGTCTAAATTTACCACATAGTACCATGTATACGACTTTAAACTTCATGTTAGTGCATACTTTCTCACATGAAGACCTAAAGAGGAACGTGTGCAGTAGTCTAATTCTAAATATCAGACATCAAAATAGTTCATAGCAGTAGTCTGTCTAATAGTTCTTCATTCTTTTTTATGGCAAATTGATCCACAAACAAGGGAAGTTTCAAAGATAATGATCACACGTGAAATTATAATGAAATTAGCTTCATCCAAGATGAAAGATGCATATTCCCTTGCTCCATATTGACACTACAAAAGAGTTAATGACACCTTGAGAATTGTGAAGTTATAGGTCCTTGGTAAACTTTGATACCATTGTTATGATCTTGAGGAGAGATACACCGGAGAGATTTAGCACTAATGAACCATGAGAAAACTTATATAAAAGATAATAAGACTATCTTTAACCCAAAACTTTAAGGTTTTGATATCATGTTAAAACTTAAGGAAGATAGAACCGTTAAGCTGAAACCGGGTGTATATGAGAGAGCATGGGTGCTTTGTTTTATGGTCTATATATATAAATGCTTTGTAAACTTTGAACAGCTTTGGTTCTTGAATGATGTTGATTTCCATTCAGAACGTATACGAGATTCAGTACTCCTAAAGGAGCAGTCCAAATAACCACTTAAGTCTCATTTGGTTTGAAAATATATATTTTCTTTTCACCTTTAGTTAGAAAAAAGGACACTTTTTGCACTATTTTCTATATAAATCATTGAAGATAAAGAAAAAAAAAAATGAAATCAAGGTAACATTTTTGTCACTAAAGTGAAAACATATAATAAAAAAGAACTTCAAACTAATTGAACCCGGAGTAATCTGATCAAATCTAATCCAATTAAATCAACATCAGAAGCACAACTACAATGAACCTCTAAAACAAAGCCAAAATGTTCAGAATATATTACCTGTCTGCAACCATCTACATCAGAAGCTTGAACTTTCCTTCCCTGGACTCCAAGTGAGTCTGCAGAGATACAAAATAATCAGTATCCTTACTTACCTTATGTTGAGTTTATTGAGAGAGAAGACTCACCAGAGAAACACAACACCAATGAGACCTAAGTCCAACCATATAAGAGATTTACACCACTTTCAACTCAAAACCTTAAGGCTATGGGTTTATAGCCTTCATCCTTATATGGTACTACTTTTTCATTTCTACTAAATGTAAGACTTAGACTCACAATTGGATACCCATTACCTTAGTCACTCAGATAGATGAAAAAATTTACTCCTTCCAATCTTTTACAAAAGAAACAACTAATGAATTTCATCAAGTCCACTAAAATTTGTGAAGTTAGTTAATTCTAATTAATAATGTTCTAAATTTAACTTTTATTCCAGAAATACTCTTTGAAGTAATTGTTTTAAGTTGGAGTTACATTAAATCAAGCTATACCTAATTTAAGAAACAACTTTTGCATCAGTAAGTAAAACTTGTATTGATAATAGACCCATAAATACATAAAGAATGTGTATCTGTCTCACAGATTCTCAATAAATGAAGGGTACAAAACCAAATTACTAATTAATACATCTTAAATTTATCCATTTTATGTATAAAGGACAGTACTAAGTAGCAAAGATAAACACATTGGCACCACATACAGGGAGTTATGCACCAACTTGGTAACAATAATAGAAAGCAGTTGTACGACCTTGATTTATGGCAATGACTTCTGCATTGCTTAAAATCTCAAGTGTTTCAGCAGTCAAATTTCTTACATCACAGCCGATCAATAGTGGTGCCTGCATGCACATGTTCAAAATTTTGAGCATGTGAAAGTTTCAAATATAAAATGTGTCTCAGTCTTTCCAAGCTTAGCTGATCTTTATGCTTTATTTAAAAGAAATCATGGTTATGCCAAACTGAAAGTGAATTCAGACGACCCTTGTTTTTTACTTTGTTTACACCAGAGAATCAATTTTGCAACCGTGCCTGCTATCCTAAGATCTCAAATTGCTGTTATTTGAGGGGCAGCATGTAGAAAAACATTTGATGAAAGACTGATATCGAGAGATGACAAATTCAGCACAGAAGAATGCCAGGGAGAAAATATAGGAATTAGGGGCTAAGATCAACACCTTCGCTAAAGCCCAGATGCTGAAGTGAGCACGGTATTCCTGGTAAGTCATTCCACCATTTCCAACTTCCAACATATCTGGATCTGTCCGGTAAAATGAGGTAAGTAGGAATGCTTCTGGTTTTCCTAATATTTTCAATAAAATTTCAAGAAAGACAAAATGTGTACCATTCCATCCCCCGGGACCAGCATATGCAGCCCACTTATCATTAAGATCGGCAATGGTTGTCATGCTAAACAACAAAAATAAGAATTAGACAACCACTCAAACAGATAATTTTGTACAAGAATTCTCCAAATTGATCAAATGTTAAAACTTTGTATCGAAATGACAGCTAGTTTTGGCACTGTAACTATGGTTTGCCAAGAAGAACAAATTATGGAATGAGTCTTGTAGTAATAGTTATACAAAAGATCAAGGGAATGTTTAGATTATTTCATAGGGTCAAATCTCAAACAAAATTGATGGCTGTTGCAGGATAACCCAGATTCCACGTTAAAAAACTATAACACTACGTTAATGTAATCTTTATCATCATGATTCAACAGTGTTACTTTATGACAAATAGTCACGAGCCTCATGCCAATCACTATTTACATACACATTCTTTATAAATCTTTCATGAACTCTAGGATCTAAAATAACTGCACGCTAGAGTGAATCTAATTTCTTAAGTCCACCTGCTATGTGAAAAGAAGATAAAACTTGGCTGGGTAGGATTATTTGATCTTCAAGTAATGAACTCACAAGCATGTGAGTAGTCTTAAATCTTTTCCCAATTCTGGGGCTAGGAATAGATGGGAAAAATACAATCCACCCTTTGAGCTCATTTATCCCTACACTTTCCCCTTCCTACTCTTTGCTACAACCTTATGCAAATTTTGATTTCTACCAAGCCAAGGCAGAAATAAGGTAACCATTACACCTTTAAATATGTCTCAATCATCTGTTATCGTGTGTGCAATTCCAATGCAGTAATAACTGAAGACTAATTGGACCCACAACTTTTGCTGGTTTAATGCTATTATCTTTCGTTAAGCCATGAGCATTCCAAATACAATTTTAAAGGTACCCCTTATAAATGAAAGTCTACAGCTTTAACCTTGCCCACGAATCACTGATATCATCAGTTGTGCGCCAGCTGTTACCTACCTTGTCTGCCCACAAGGCAGGGTTATCAACGCCCCTGCAAAATCAAAGGTATCCCCCGAAGAATTCTGTCAATCTAAACGGAACTAAGCTCATATAACAAAATACCAAAATTGCTTTATTACCATTCACACAGTGAGTAGAAAATTTTGCGTCCAGTTGCATTGAGAGCATCACGCATAGGAGGATAACTGGAATAAAAGCAACCACATTGGCTCAATTTATTGTATTAAGGTCTAACAACTAATACAAATACAGTGAGACAAAGATGAGAACACACCGTTCTTTTGGAGGGATACCCAGATTGTAACAGTTGTCATACTTCAAATAGTCTACACCCTGGTAGAAGGATTGAATTGAGTTAAAATTCCTGATAAGTAAAGATAAATATAACTTGCAACAATTCCTATTTATGACAATGTTACTAAGATATTAAGTTACAAAGGAATGATTTCAAAAGGAAGCTCAAGATACATTACTTACATAATTTTACAAAGATGTGCCTACTTTTTTTATTTTGGTTTCCCAAAGGTATCCTCCTTTAGAAGAAATCCTGATTGAGACACGGTCGACACTATGTGAACATCTTTCTTAATGGAATTCCTATCACTGGTTCACTACTTTGTAGGACCAGCACTTTTTGCTGGACCCAACCCCTTTGTTGGTTCTCGATGCTTAATATTAATCAGTGGTGGATGCACTTCAAACATCATCTTCATGAAATATTTGATTGATTGATAGTGGATGAATATTATTGCAAATTACATTTCCAATTAAATATTTGACATATTTTAGTGCAGCCAACTACTAAACTTTATAGTTAAATGCAACAGGCAGTTAGTCTGATTTCTTGTATTGCTTGAGAAATTTTAAATCTAACTCTACCATTTAGACATAATATTTATGACAGTATAGGTCATTGCTAAGTTCCGTGAAGACATTTCAACAAACAAATTTCAGTGAAGTACTATGATACTATCTGATCTACAACGGCATAATTTTTCTATTTGTTTTCTAAAAATGTAGAAGCATTCCATTAAGTGGAACAATTTCTTATCTCATCCAAATTTTGGCAGATATGACGATGCCATTAGAAATTCTTATCCAAAGCTTGGTTTTGTTTTGTAAAATGACAAATTAATTCCATAAAAGATATATGAGGCTGAGCTAAACAATTTATATCAGATGTGCTACACATACAGAATGCACATGATAAAATAGAAATGAATGAGGAGTACTTATGTTCTATGGACCCTACAAACTCCCTAGGCATGAATAGTATCTGATACTGTTTCACAAATCATGAAAATGAGAAAATAGAATCTAACCCAAGAGGCAAATAAATCTGCATCATCAGTTTCATGGAAAATCGATCCTGGCCGGACTTGACATGTAAAAGCCCTAATAACAGTGAGATATGTACAAATATAAAGAGATTAGATGATCAGTTAGTCACAATCAACATGAGTGACATTTCTTTAAGAATAAATTGTTCAAACATCTGGCTTATTGAAATATCATCTTACCCAGCATCTGAATATATGCCAAGCTTGAGTCCCTTTCCATGTACATAATCTGCAAGAGCTTTGATTCCAGATGGAAATGTCTTAGGATCAGGAACAAGTTGACCCTGCACTTCCACACCCAATACAGTAAGGAGCAACATATATTAAAGAACGTTCAAAACAGATACATAACCATTTACTCACATAGAAAATAGGTATGCATGTGACCATGAACAACATACATGCTTCCTGCTTGATTAAACAAATATGCAAGTGGAGTGCAAAGTTGGAAGCACAACCAATGTATACTTTAAATCGTTACACAACAACAACTTTAGCCATTATATAACAAATACCAATTGAAAAGGTTATTCTTCATCTAACTGAACTTCCGGATTGATAACATTGAAAGCCAACAGTTATGTAAAATAATAGATGATAACCATAAAGTTGATCTAGTAAGATCAAAAGCAAGAGTTTAACTAACCTTCAGATTTCTTGTCACAGCAGACCAGCAATCATCTGCACATTGCAAATTGTTATATCAAATGAGTATAAATAGATAGCACGCTGTAAGAAAGTTCATTTTTGAACATACATGAGCAGTACCTATGTTGACATATACATAACCTAAATCAGCCAATCCGGTTGATACCAGTGCATCAGCTGGAAGGATAAAATACATATCAGCATTAGTAGAACCGAGATAAATATTGAATACTCCTATTAAGTATGAACCATAATGCTTGCAATGAAACAAAAATACGCCTTTGGAGATTATAAATCTAAAATTACAAAACAAATCATTATCCGAGGGAATGCAAATTTCACAATAAAAACAAAAGTTCTTTTTTTTTTACGTGTTTAAATAGTTAACCTATTTCACCGAAAAAAACTGCCATACTGTCTAGAATGCAAAGTTTATTTAAAGGACAGAGAGAACCAATGACCAAGGGTCGAAATCCCCCTTCCAGCAACACACAGACATACTCAAAATATATTGGCTTTCATTAACTGTCCACTGGCCAAAGGAGATACTTTTTTTAATTATGCAATATATTTATTTAAATAAAATCAAGTTAACATATGTCTACTTTTCAAAAAGTAAAATAAAACAAGACGGATGAGAGAAGATAAAATGTTTCATTATGAAGGTAAGGAGACTGGTATCATCATAATCCGTGTCAATTCACTGAAAGCAAGTAAAAGATACCCGTTTCCTTAATGACCCTTTCACTGATATTGCATGCAAAGAAGTTCCAGCTATTCCATCTGCAGACCAATTAAAAGAAAATCAAACTTAAGACAATCCAAAATATATGTGTGCGATCGTGATCGTGGCCGTGTTTGTGCAGAAGGGTCTTATAGTTTTATCAGTTTGGAGGAAGCAACAGAGAAAAGAAAAAGAAAATCAAGAAAAAGTCAACAACTCACAGATTTTATTCAACTAAAAAACAAAAGAGTAAGCGAGAGAAAGTGAGAATCGAACCCCATCTGAGGCGTTTTAGCCAATCCATTACTCAGCTGAAACACTCCGTACATGGAAGTGTCGTAAATAGAATGAAAGTTTGATCCGAAAATTGGGTTCCCATAGCTCTGCAAAAGAGGCGCAACTCTCGCTGAAGCCGAAACAGAGGAAGCAAAGAAGAATTGAATGACCAAGTACACCAAAAAAGTGTATCCGAGTTTCTGCTTCGCCATGAAAGTGATGAAATTTGAAATTTAGAGAGCAGAAGATTTTGTGCAATACAAGAAACTGAACAGTGTCACTGGAAACAAATCCAAAACATCAGTTTGAGTGTGAGATATCTGTAGGAACTGTCCGGAAGAGAAACATTTGACACGATTTGCCACATACAAGACAACACTTAATGTTATTCTTTAATTTTGAAATTAACTGTTAATGAATATGAATAGAAGGAATACTTTAAGTTAGGGATAAGAATCTCTCCGTAATATTCGAAATACATAGTTTTCTGTATCTT
Organism: Vigna radiata var. radiata; assembly: GCF_000741045.1. Classification (NCBI taxonomy): domain Eukaryota; kingdom Viridiplantae; phylum Streptophyta; class Magnoliopsida; order Fabales; family Fabaceae; genus Vigna; species Vigna radiata. The sequence goes on from NC_028355.1 coordinate 8,726,014, forward strand.
AGTACGTGTCACTGCTATAAATTTGCTTCTAGTTGTTTTTACGTTGAATCCAATCTTTTAAGTTGTTAGCTTTTTCTATCTGATAAGCTTTTATACAGTAATGGGTCTAGACACTTCTCTTCCTGTTATAGGACCCACGGTCTATGTTAGTAGGACAATTCTTTTCTAACGAGGTTTAAACTGTGTTTTGGTCTCTTATTTTAATTTTTCATACAGTGAAAAAAGTCTATTCTTTATCGCTTAAAAAATTTAGTTCCAGTGCTTATTTTTTAAATTTGACAATCTTCAACGTAGTATCGTATAAGCAACCATTCTTAATAAAAAATTAAAATAGTGTAACGTTGTTGATACAATTATAATTAAGGTTTAAACCATTTTTTGGTTCCTAAGTTAATTTTTGATGTTTTGTTTAGTCTCCGCTTTTAAAAATGTCAACTTTTGGTTCCTATGATATGAAAAATGTATCAAATCAGTCCTATTCGTTAACAAATCACAAGTTTTTCATTAAGTGATTTGTTGTTCATAACACCTTCCATTAACAAATCACAAAATATTGGATACCTAGGTATGAAAACTTGTGATTTATTGTTCATTAAGTGCTGTCATGAGGACTGATTTGATACATTTTTTATATCATAGGAACTAAAGGTTGACATTTTTAAAAACGAGAACTAAACTGAACATCGGAACTTAACTTAGGTACCAAAAAAGGGTTTAAACCTATAATTAAATGTATCACTTTGGATTAGTTTAATGAAATGAAAAATGTAACTTTCTTTAGTAAGTTACCCTATCACTCGCTTAATCCATTCCTAAATGGAGTGAACCATAATTGGTATTAGGGTGGACAAAGAGTGTTGTACTACACTTAATCATAAAAAAGTTCAAATAAATTAAACTGAACTAGAAAATAGTTCAAAAAAAAATTGAACTGAACTACTTTATGGTTCAGTTATACTATTACAGCTCAATTAACTATTATAAAGACCCTTCTCTTATTGTCAAGTGGCAAAGACGCTAGTGTCTTACAACTAATAACACTCAATGCTTTCAGATAAGGAAGTTCTATCCCTTGAGAATAAGGACTCCACATTATCATAATATTGAATAGTCAAATACTGAAGAGAGCTCAAGTTTGCAATCTCATTCTCGGGCAAAACAGCTTGCTTTGTGGTTATGACAAAATCTTGAAAACTGATCAATTTTCTTAATCCTTTGGGTATTGCTTCTAGCTCCATGCATCCACCAAGGTCCAACACTTGCAAACTTTAAAGCTCACAAATAGAATCAGGGAGTCCCCTGATTCCGCCATTGCCATGGACTGCCCTTCTGATAAGCTAGCGGTGTATCTGTCCAACGACGGTGGTTGTCCGGTGACTTTATACGGTATGAAAGAGGCTGCTAAGTTCGCAAAGGAGTGGGTTCCCTTTTGCAGAAAGTATGGGGTGAAGTTGATTTATACCTTTGGGTTATGAGATGGATGGATAGATAGGATGCGTACCAGTCAATCAAAGAGGTCTGAGATCCTACAAGACAAGATGGTTCTCCGTTCCATCAGCGTAGGCCTTGAACCTAGGCGTCGCGACCTATTTAAGTGCCACGGTGAGACCCCTGATCTGGTGGTTGTGAGGACCACCCTGGAGAGAAGGTAAAATGGCGAAGTTGATTTTGTCCTCAAATTCATAAACAGCGTTCTATGGCTGCCCCTTCTTGGGCGGCTTCAGACCCTTCCGGTAAAAGATCATGCTCGCCCTGGGACTACGCAAGCTCTTATGCCAGAGGTGTAGTACCCGTGGGTGAGGTGACTGCTAGAAGGCAGATCCAGCCCCATGATATAGTCGTGGGGGTTCAGCACCGCCGTGTACGACACAGGTTTTCGACCTCAAACTCGTTGTCGCCGTAGTAGCGATTTCGACAAAGCCTTCGACAGAGTCTTTGATGGTAGCAAAGCAGCGAACCTTCAACGACGGCAGCCTTCAACAGCGTCAGCCTTCAAAGGCGGCAGCCTTCCACAACGACAACCTTTAACAACAGCGAGTGAGAACGAATGTAACGAGGCAGAAAGCAAACAAAGTCTATGACTGAGAACGCAAATAGAAAACCTAAACTGTAGTTAATTAGTTAACTGTACTGAATATAAAATAAGTTCAGTTTTTTTTAAACTGAACTATTAATCAATTTAATTAGTTTTCAGTAAATTTAGTTTAAGTTTTTCAAGTATAAAAAAGTACAGATAAACTATAGTTTAAGTTTTTTAAGTTAATTTTGCCCAGCCCTAATTGGTACGTGGCAACCCATAATAGCACGAGATATATAAAATTAATATAAAAGATCAGATGTTGAATTTATATTAATTTGTTTACTTTAATGATTGTTGACAAATTGACAAGCGTACCAAATCGTACAAGTAATAATAAAATGGTAAGTCCAAGTATCGTTTTCCCAAGAGACTCACGACACTAAAATGTTGTGCTTTTGCTTAACCAATCAAGACTATAAAAATAATATTTTGGGATTTTTTTAAAGTGCAGAAAAATAAACATGAATGCAATTTGATCAATTGAGGTTAAACACAAAAGTGGATGAATGAATGGAGTTGTTGGGGGTTTACAATTTCATTTAATCTGCTCTCTCTTACCTACTACCCTTGAATATTAGTTTGATTAATTCAATTGTTATGCGACTTTCTTAGCCTCCCCTTAACCCGATCCCTCGGTGAAAAGGGCCTAATATTAACTACTGGCTTGCTATCCCTAGCCTCCCCTAGTAATTAATACCGCGTTATAAACAGAAGTTAGCGCAATTGATCGTCCTACCCCTATCCCTAGGTGGTATTGCAAAATCAAGAAATTACTCACCAGTTCATGTCATTACTGTACGTCCCCATATCAATAAAGACAAACATCAGTTACCGAATGAGTTAAACGATAAAGGCCTTAAGCACAGATGATAACCCAACAATTATCAATCAAAACATATGGAGACCATATAAATAATCAAGAGTTTCAATAAAAGAGAGCATCAAAAGATTACATTGTTTCCCCCAATAACAATAGGGTGTAGTTCACCATTGTCATAATGAATCTAGACGAAGAATGGAATGAAAGAGATACAAACCCTAAAAAGGAGAAAATGAGAGTTGTCACCATCTCCAAATCTACCCCAAAGGGGTTAAAAGTGTGTTTCTGTGCCTAAGCCATCAAAAGATACAAACCCTAAGACGTTCTGGCCTTTAAATAGGGCATAAAAATAACATAAAACAAGCCCAAGCCCAAACAGATCATAAAAAACACAGAAAACAGGTCCAAGCCCAGCGGACCACCGCCCGACGGTTTAAGTCTGCCGCCCGGCGGTTTGCCTCCACACCGCCCGGCGGCAATCGCCACCGCCCGGCGGTTTCCCTCAACATCGTCCAGCGTCAATCGCCATGCCTACTCCTCGTCCTGGACCGCCCGGCTGTTTAAGTGTGTCGCTGGGCTGTACGTCGACTCTTCAAATCTTCATTTTTCTGCTTTTCTTGAGTCAACGACCTGTATCTTTAACTTCATTCTTTACTTTTCTCAAATTAGCTACAAAACAATGCAAAACAAGCACAAAATCGCTAAAAACAGCTTTTCACTCTCTTCAGACTCATTTATTGATTTTTGCTTGATTCTAAGCTCATTCCGAGTAGTAAAGGGTGTAATTTGGTCCAAATTGACATATGAAAATAATTGTTTTTCAACCTTCATCAACAGCCCAAACTTAGAATTTTGCTTGTCCTCAAGCAAAACAAAACAAAACAACACACAAAACAAAACTTGGCTTTATACTGTTTCATCCAATGCCTCAACAATCCCAAGGTACATGACAAAACCACTCAATTCAATATCCTCNGTGAAATCCAAAATAAGATGCATGCATGCTTTCAATCTAGAGATTGCACAATAGATGTTATAAACTATGAATGATCAATCCACTAAGCCAAAATGCACTCATGAAAATTAACAATTCATACCAAGCAAGTGTTTCACTCAATCACTCAAGTGTTTAAGGTGACACTCCAACTCTCTATTGTTCACAAGTCACATAAAACAAAATTGCAATTCATCTCAAACAATCAACATCTTTACATGCAAATGTTATCAAAAGGACTTTTCACGGCTTGTAATGAGGTTTGGCTAACAAGAAAAATTGGTTTTTCTAGAATGCAAAATCCTTGAGTCAAGAGAACTTATCAAAATATTCAACAATTAAGCACAACTCTCTCACCAAAATTTCTCATTCCCAACTTCTTCCCTTTTCTTTTCTTTTTCATTGAGCTCATCTTCATGCTTTTCTTCTTTTCTTTTCTTTTTCTCATGAATTTTTCTCTTTTCACAACAATTGAGCTCAATGCCTTTTACTTGTTTTTTTCAATTTTCCCCCCGTACAACCCCAAACTTGAACCTTTTCATCAGATACAATGAAGCTCATCCCAACTCAAGGTAAAGATTTACAAGACAAGGGTTCACATCCTGTTTTAGGCTAAGGTTAAAAAAAGGGTAAAATATTTTCAAGAACTTTGGGTGAAAATTTGGCCAGAGAAGGGTTTTCAAAAATGGCCTTGATCATATGACATTCACATGCAATTCAAGGCAATATCATCCATGTTTTCCTGTGAACAATGCATACAACAATAAAAACTCTGAAGCTCATAATCTAACACACATGCTTTCTCACACAAAATTCATTCATACACCCTGCCTAGCATCATGACCACAATCATAGATTCATTACACATCTATTTCACAGAATATCAACATGCATTACAACTCAATTCTCTTCCACATCAAATAATCATCAATTAGATCTATCGTGCACGTCAGTCAGTCAAACATTTTCAGAACAAGTATTAAAGCCAAGAATACACACCAAAATTAAAATTCAACCTATTCTAGGAATTTACAATGCAAAAGTGTAAGAAGAAATTCTAGGTTGCCTCCTAGTAGCGCTTGTTTAACGTCACGAGCCTGACCCAAACCTGATTGGCACTTGTCAGTAAGTGCACTTCCTTTCACCACCCATCAGTAGGTGTACCTTCCGGATATCCTTCAGTGGATACCTATATCTTCTAACATCCCCCAGTAGATGTTATCCCGGTAGCATTCATCCGTAAATGCTAATCTTTCTAATCTTCATTGGCATCCATCAGTAGATGCCATATCATCTAACATCCATCAGTAGATGATATCATCATTGCCATCAGAAGCAGCACATAACCCAAACAAAATAAATAAAATAAAATAAAACCAAATCAAATAAAATAAAAAAAATCAAATAAAATAAAATAAAATAAAAATAAAATAAAATAAAATAAAATAAAATAAAATCAAAAAGAAATTGAAGATAAAAAAAATTCAGAAATTGGGTTGCCTCCCAGCAAGCGCTCTTTTAACGTCATTAGCTTGACCCGGTAAAGCCAAACACCCATCAGTAGGTGTTGAAATTTTATGTTGGTGTTCCTCCTTCCTTCATGACACCAACAACATCTCGGAAATTTCCTTTGTCACCAAATGTAAGAGCTCTGTTTGCTTTGATAGTCTTGACAACCTATAACCTAATTTTGAATTTCATTGATGTGCCAGGTTAGGGTTTGTCACTTTTCACATCAGGGTGTTGGTGAACCAATTCTTCTTCCTTATCTACCTCCTGATGATCTTGTGCTCCTAGTACCAAAATTTTTATCCTGCATACACTAAAGAACACTGCACTAGAGCACCGAATTAGCCCAAAAAATAAAAATAGTAAAAGATAATTTTAATTTTAATTTTAATTTTAATTTTCGTTTTTTTTTTTGTTTTTTTTTTGTTTTTTTCTTTTTTAGAAAAGATAAAAGAAGAAAAAAAATAAATAAACACAAAAAATAAAATAAAAAGATAGAAAGAAAAATAAATAGAAAGATAGGGAGGTAGATAGATGGAAAGATAAGGAGAAGGATGATGGAAAGAATGTGAAGAAGAATAAGGAGAAGAATATGGAAAGATATTATTTTATTTTATTTTCATTTTTTTTTTATAAAAACAGAAAGAAAATAAAAATAAAAATAAAATAAAATAAAATAAAATGAAATAAAATAAAATAAAATAAAATAAAATAAAATAAAATAAAATAAATCAAATCAAATCAAATAAAATAAAATAAAATCAAATCAAATCACATCAAATCAAATAAAACAAAATAAGATAAAATCAAAATCAAATCAAATAAGACAAATAAAATAAAAAGAAAGTCTAATCGATCAAGAATCGCACACATAGAATAGTTCTACCATGAGTCCTCGGCAACGACGCCAAAAACTTGTTGACAAATTGGCAAGCGTACCAAATCGTATAAGTAATAATAAAATGGTAAGTCCAAGTATCATTTTCCCAAGAGACTAACGGCACTAAACTGTTGTGCTTTTGCTTAACCAATCAAGACTATAAAAATAATATTTTGGGCAATATCATCCATGTTTTCCTGTGAACAATACATGCAACAATAAAAACTCTGGAGCTCAAAATCTCACACACATGCTTCCTCACACAAAATTCATTCAAACACCATGCCTAGCATCATGACCACACTCATAAATTCATCACCCATCTATTTCCTGGATATCATCATGCATTACCACATCAAATAATCATCAAATAGATCCATCATGCAAATTAGTTAGTCAAACATTTTCAGAACAAGTAATAAAGCCAAGAATACACACCAAAATTAAAATTCAACCTATTCTAGGAATTTAAAATGCAAAAGTGTAAGAAGAAATCTAGGTTGCCTCCTAGTAGCGCTTGTTTAATGTCACGAGCCTGACCCAAACCTGGTTGGCACTTGTCAGTAAGTGCACTTCCTTCCATCACCCATCAGTAGGTGTAGCGTCCGGATATCCTTCAGCAGATTCAAATATTTTAGCATCCCTCAGTAGATGTTAAACATTACTGCCATCAGAAGCAACGCATAACCCAAAAATAAAATAAAATAAAATAAAATAAAAAATACAAAAAAATAAAATAAAGTAAAATAAAATAAAATAAAATCAAATCAAATAAGATAAAATAAAATAAAATCAAATAAAATAAAATAAAATAAAATCAATTCAAATCAAATCAAATCAAATCAAAGAAAATCAAATAAAATAAAATCAAAACAAAAAAAAATTCAGAAACTGGGTTGCCTCCCAAGAAACGCTCTTTTTATGTCACTAGCTTGACCTGGTAGAGTTCAAACACCAATCAGTAGGTGTTGATACTCCCCTTTCTTGATATTCTTTTCTTTTTCTTCTTCTGCTGAATTTCTTCATAAAATTAAGAACACCAAGCACCCGTTTCCATGTTTCAATCATAGGAACTTTAATCTCCAATTTCTTGAAGATCTCCATAAAGCTCAAAAATTTATTTTCCTTCCTATGATATTTCTTTTTATGAGGAAGGGGTTTTTCACAAGATCTTTTCTTTTTACCTCTCTTCCTTTTCTTCTCTCTCCTCAACTTTCCTCTTTTCTCTTTTC
>NC_028355.1:8735003-8736829 GCF_000741045.1 Vigna radiata var. radiata
GAAGAAGAATGGAAGAGCAAACCCTAGAAAAGATGAAAAGGAGCCTAAGCATCCAAGAGATCCTCTCCAGAGAGCAAAATTAGGTCTGGTCGTTCTCCCCTGTCAAAAGAATGATTTTGAATTCGCAATAGGGGTATATATAGGTGAGAAGCGCGTCAGAAAATGGGCCCAAGTCCAGCGAGCCACCGCCGGGCGGTTTAAGTGTGCCACCCAGCGGTTTGCCACAAATCGCCCTACCGCCCGGCGGCAATCGCCACCGCCGGGCGGTTTCCCTCAGATCCGCCCAGTGGTTTTAGTGTGCTGCTGGGCAGTGCGTCGACTCTTCAAATCTTCATTTTTCTACTCTTTTCTTGAGTCAACGACCTGTATCTTCAACTCCATTCTTTACTTTTCTTAAATTAGCTTCAAAACAATGCAAAACAAGCATAAAGTCGCTAAAAACAGCTTTTGACTCTCTTCAGACTCATTTATTGAGTTTTGCTTGATTCTAAGCTCATTCCGAGTAGTAAAGGGTGCAATTTGGTCTAAATTGACATATGAAAATAGTTGTTTTTTAACCTTCATCAAAACCTGGAGCAATTGTGATATGATCATATTCATTTAAGCTACTATTGCATTCATTGTAGTTTATAAATTAGTGGCTGAATCATAAACATCTGAATTATTTGACAAATGATTGTTGATTTCATGGGTAAATTGAGTATGCTAAAAGCTGGATTTGATTTACAAAGAATTATTGAAACTGTTTTGGAATTACAAATACTTTTCTGATCTGGCTTGTAAGCATTTCTCCGTTGTTTTGGGCTAAACAGATCTTAAAATATTTTTCAATCTGTTTGTGAGTGCATGAGAAAGTTTTGTTTGACATCTTATGACATGATCTTGTGATACCTAGTACCCATTTAAGGGGGAGCTATATAAGGTTGTTAGATACCTGGTTATTTATCTATACTTTGGTATTTTATCATGTATTTGCCTCTCATTTTATAAAATTTCAAATTTTATAAATTGCTTCTATCTTTTGTTGAGAGTGAGAGCCATTTAAGGGGATGTTTTAACTGTATGAGCTTAGAAGAGAGTTAGGAGTATTAGATATATCTTAGGATCAAAGCTTATGAAAATTTTTACATTTTCATAAAATTAATGACTCATAATCGATTATCACAAAGCAATAATCGATTATTTTTTTACTCAACCAAATTTGGACACTTATGAGCAGATAATCGATTATCTTCATCTATAATCAATTATCATACAATTTTTCATGGAAAAGCCCTTTTCTAATTTGTCTAAGTAATTGGAGGATATGAGTCTAGCACAAAGGACTCACTTTGAAGAAATTCATGAGTGGCAGCAAGCTCATGAAGTTTACGTGGTTGATCAATTTCATGAAATTGATGTTCGCCTAGGAAATATTAAAAATCATCTCAACCTTTATGATGGAAACCCATTTAGGGCATTCCATTCAAAGGAGTATCAACTAAAGCTAAGGCTAAGAAAGGGAAGTGAAGAAGGACTTTTAAAAGCTCTTTCTTGATTTTCTTTCTCTAAGTCTTAGAAGGATTCTATTCTAATATGTTTATATGTTATTTTTGTAGGGTTCAATAAGGCTAGGACACTATGGACTTAGGCCCAAACCCAAGAACTAAAAGTCCAACAATCCAACCCAAGGAGAATGATAAAAGAGTCATTTCCACAAAAGGAGGGGGGTGAGTTTAGCAAGCATGGAGCTACCTCAAGAAGTTCACATGTTTCACACCGTCACACATCTGCTGATATACTTGTTGCTCATGGCCATGCACGTTCCATTGTTGATTCTAGAAGAG
>NC_028355.1:8738654-8740942 GCF_000741045.1 Vigna radiata var. radiata
TGTGCTTCTCCCAACTTCTCCTCTAGCTTCCTTCCAATGGTGAAGGCCTTCTGAGCTGAGAGGATACTCCACACATTCCCAACATCACTAAACACTACAATTCCACTAAATTCCACCTACATCCTCTGCATCTTCATTCATGTCCGCTGCACCACTCTGCCAATCAACTTGCCTGCTGTTTGAATTTGTATTATGCAAGATCTAGGCCTGGGCAAGCTTACATCACTTTAACCACCCGAGAGATCCCAAAGCCCTGAATTTTAGATTTAGGTTCATATGTTCATATGTTAGTCACATGAGCTGTTGAATCACTTCTCTACGAATTTGGGTTTGAAACCACTAAAATCAAGTTATTTTTCTGGTGCAGTCACAGTTTTCAGCCACTGTTTGATAGTTTTGGTGCAGATTTCGTTTGTGGATTGTAGCAAGAGCTGGTTGAATGATCTAAAATGAAAATAAATGATTAAAAAAGTAATATCAAGTGTTAGAAAGCTTATAGAACCGTGCAATCCAAATTACAAGCCCTGAAATTCAAAAACATAAAATCTGAAGTTCTTTGGGGCATTTTATCAAACACTTTGGAAAAATTATCAAACAGTTTGTCTGGATGCATTTGTGAGCTGTAATTTCGGTTTTTCTTGCTTTCTTAATCTACTCTAGTGCCATTCTTAGGTTCCTCTTGTGTGCTGGCTGTTATTCAAGTCTTGCTTCAATTGTTTCCATATTTTTTTTGGCTTCCAAAAACTGTCTGAAATCTGGTGCAGTATAATAAACTGGTGCAGTTTTGCAATCTATTTTGGTGCACTTTTGGTGGTTTTTTTTGGAGCTGGTGTGTCTTCTAATTGAATCATCCAGCAGCAGAAATCCTCTCCTATCATGGTAGCCTTCTAGGAAGTGGAGAATTGGTAGAAACCACAAGGTTTGGTGATCTTTCGGTGAAGCAAATTGATTTTTTTTGCTGGAACACGTCTGCTGATACTTTAACAGCAGTTTGCTTGCTGCCAATTAAAGCTTCTTTGCCTGCAACTGTGAGCTTTGCTTGATTTCATCAGAATCAATAAGTTTTTACTTGAGAGAAGCCCAAAGTTGCATTGCACAAACACCCTATAGCTATGAGCTTTTGAGAGTAGTGTTAAATTCCTAGTCTGCACCATATTCTAATTGTTGGAGTGAGTTCTAGAAAAGCAAATCAACACCCCTCCACCTTGCAGCTGTGAGATTAGTTTGCTGGACGTTTACAGCACTATTATTGTGAGAAGCCAAAGCTGTTTTTCCAATATTGTTACTGATTCTAAATCATCAATTGAATTCACAAGGATAAATGAATTTAGACCCAAAATTGAACTGATTTTGTCAAATACAATTGATTTCTAATTTGCTTGGAGTATTTGTTGTTTTGGTTTGCTAGAATTATGCATATTTGGTTGGAAAGCTGTGTACACCAAAATTGTGACCTGGTTTGAACGTTGGAACAGCAAACTACCAACACCATCCTCTGCAGCATATGCATTTGATAGGCTTTGTTATTTCCAGCTGCAGCAGTGGGAAACTGGATCCATCTTCCACATCAATTGCATTGAAGCCGAGAGCAAAAAAAAATTTCTGCAGAGCAGAGGAGAATTTTTACAGCAACAATTCTTAGTTTTCTTTTATAATGGTAGTGTTCATTTTTGACTTGTAATAGGTTTGCTTTGCTAGTTTCTTCTTTGTAAAAGGCCATTCAAAGTCCAAGTTATCTTGGAAGAGTCCTTGGTGCTCTTTCAACTCTTGGCAAAACTTTTCTTGTGTGTGTTTTAATTTGGTGTCACATTAGAGTCCGAAAATTAGAAGTCTAGGTGTTTTTAACTTTCTTTTTGTTTGTTTGAGTCCACTTTTTTAAATTCAATAGTGAATCTTACTTTGAAAATGGTTAAGTAAGTAGCTTTAGACATTCTGGCTAGGTAAGACTTGGTATTTAAGCGGCCTTTGGCTCACCTCTCTTATCTGGGAATTGTCTCTTGGCAAAATCTTAAACCTTTTCAAACTAAGAATCCACTTTTGAAATTAAAAGATGAATGAGAAAGGAATGAGAGGTAAGAAAGGAATAGAAATTAGTGAGCTTAGGGACTTGTTTGCCCAATACATTAAAAATCAAAGTGAGGATGGGCAAAAAGAAAGTAGAAAGTTTGTACCTCCAACCATTAAAAGAAACCTAAAACTAATGAGAGATAGTATTCAAAAGGGAAAAATATTTCTTGAGAGTTTGAAAGACCATGGTTTTCTTCGTAGAGAAATTGAGTTTGGAGCCA
>NC_028355.1:8743457-8757853 GCF_000741045.1 Vigna radiata var. radiata
CGGAGCAGACTCTCTTCGAGTTAGCAAGGTGCTCTGCCTGGTCTCGTGAAAGGAGAAGCTCGCGAATCGTTGGTCGATTGCCAGAGCGATTCTCTTCAAGTTGTCAGAGTGGTTTGAGAAACATATTTTTAGTGGAACTGTTAATCACTGTTTATAGTGATTAACGACTGGACGTAGATTCTTCTGAATCGAACCAGTATAAAAATTACTTGTGTGATTTTTCTACTCCAAGCACATGTTACTTTTGCCTGCACTCAAACTGTTCGATTAATTTTCTGAAAGAAAATTATTTTGCGAAAAAGGACCAACTTCGTTTTAACAGTGACCGAACACGCTTATACGCTACTCTAAGTTTTAATTCCGCTGTGTTATACTCTTCGAACTATACCCCTCCAATACCAACATTTTGAAGCAATATGGCCATGAGCAACTAATTCCAATCTCTCCAGGTGGTATCTAACAGGAAAGAGTCAAGAGACAGTTTATGGGTAAGTTACTTTATTTACATTATGTTGATAAATTTTCATAAGGATACATTTTCATGTAATTGCATGTTATTATCATTGCAGGGCGCATTCAAATGCATTACGAACATTTTACAAAGAATGACTTATTGTTGTGATATGAGTGAGGGCATTGTAGTATGGGACAAGACTTAGGAGGCTTGTGAAGAACGTGCCAAGACTAGTAAGGAGATCATAATGTTTGTGCTGACATTCCTCTACATCTACTTAGATTATAGTATTTCATCATGTTTATAGTATTTCATATTAAATTTCTTATCAAATTAAGAAACTTACGTTCTAAGTCAATAACATTACATAACAATGTTTTCCATCTTGCATACGTAATATATTAGGCATAATGCAGGTTTACATAATTGGTATTAACGCTCGTCAACTTCATAAATTTTTTTTTATCCTACTAAATAGAAGGACGACCAAACCCTAGTCTTGAGAAAATAGTAACTAGACCAAATGACGTCCAACACTGCTATAAGACAACCTTCTTGTAATTTCACCTGTAAATAATTAAGTTTACATTAATTTTTAAAAATTATTTTTAATGAACATAAAATTATTTCTCATACCTATACAAATGTGAATCGTAAACATGTTCTATATTGATCATTCGATGTTGTCTTATATTAGAAGATTGTTAATAGGACAACCTTCTTGTAGTTTCACATGTGAATAATTAAGTTTACATTAATTTTTAAAAATTACTTATAATGAATATAAAATTATTTCTCATACCTACACAAAAGTGAATTGTAAACATGTTCTATATTGATCATTCGATGTTGTCTTATATCAGAAGATTGTGCAGAACATATTGGAAAGATTGTGATATTTTGAACCAATGACCAACACACTAATATGACATTGTATTCATTAACAATTACATATGTCATGTCAAGCACAATCATCAATTTGTCCATACAAGCCTGTATATAATGAAGCAAATTGTTATGAAAATAAAATTCCAAACATTGGGTAAGTAAAGTTTAAGATGTAATAGAAAATACCCCTAATTATGAATCTACTAGCAAGGACTTTTGTAGTTCTTCCACTTGTTCACACCTTCCTAATAATCTTTCATAATCATCACAACATTGGCTTAGTTCTTCAAATAAATCATGTTAGGTAAAGGGCCAAGACTTTTTCACCCATACCCTATAAACCAACAATGCATCTATACCCACATAGTTTATCACAAATGACATCAACCACATCAACAATGTAAGGGTGACAACTACTATGGAATTGATCTAACATAGGTATTCATATTTGTTGAATAGATCCATAGGTATGTTTTTCCTTTGCCTTAGCCTTAGATTGAATTTCTCTCTTTCCCGAACAACTATCATGTATTGAATGGAAGGCATTGACATGCTCAAAATATGAAGGATCACGCTTTATAGACCTTTCAGATCTAGCAGTTCAAGTCTTTTATGCACCCTTAGTTTTAACTTTATACAATAAAGTTATCATTGATGTCAGATCAAGATAAACAACTTCTCGTAACTTATGTTTAATTGTAATTTTTTTGTAATATCAACTTTTTTGAATCGATAGATAACGAGATCAAGTTTTTGTTGAACGCATAACTCTACTTGGGATTCAGTTGATGAAATATAAAAATATCTCAATCTAGTCCACATGATATCTATTTCACTTAAAGCTATCCTCATATCTAGTTAATTCACAAGCATATGGTAAATCATATGTTTGCCTCAACATGCAACCACAATGTTTACTATCAAATCCAATATGTTTAACATGATCAAACTCATTTGCAATGCATAACAAAGCAAATTTTTACACAAAACCCACAAATCCTTTGTACCTACTAATATTGAAATCGTGACTCGTGTAATGTAAACTTTTTTAAATGAAATCTTTATTTCATTATGTAGCATCTTTATTTCATTATGTAGCAGCATCATAACATTTTGTATTTCATTCCAACATGAACACAAGTTTTTCATACTATTTTAAAGAACTTACTTTACACTCTTGTGGGCAGACTTGACCCTCCAATACATGAAATTAACAATATCATATTAAATGTAAAAGTAAGAAATAAATAAAAACAAATTAACCATACCTATTTGGTATTGTGTTTCCCAAATGTATAACTTTTTTTGTCCATGCCTTCAAAAACTCTTCCTTATAAGGAATTGCCCGAAAGTCATTAACATATTCAAAGAATAAAGGTCAAACATTACAAACATCTTTAAGTTGATGAACACAACAACCAAAGGTAGACTGATATCCATAATCATTACATTTTTCTCATGCATCCATGGCAACATCTCATGCCTTTAAATGATTAACTAACATTTTGCTCTTGGCTTTAATAGTTGAATATAGAAGCAACAAAGAAGTTAATAAGATTCAAGAAATAGTGTTCATGACATTCATCAAAACAAGGTCTTTGTCACTAATAATGACTATAGGGAGACCATCAAATGTGATAAACAACCTTCTTAGCCTTTTAAAACCCCAAATGAAATTATTCTGACATTTACTTGATAAGAAGACAAAAGTGACAGAAAAAGTCCACCCTGTTGATGTAACACCTATTATCTCAAGTAAACCTATATCTTTTAGTTTTTTAGGTGTTATCCATCAACAAAAAAATTTCTAAATGCATTCAAAAATTTGATTGCATCAGGATGTGTCTCAAAAAATCCACTTACCATATTAAAATAATCTACGTGTATACTCCAATAAATGTATTTATCATGCCTTAGCAACATTATTAATTGTTGTAATTCAGTTTTACACCCTTTCAAAGATCGTTTGTAAGTATATATTGAATTATACAATTGCTTTATTGTTATGACATTCTCTTCATTATTTTCTTTTAGGGAAAGCAGAATGCTTGCAAGCTTAACTTGACTCTTAGTCAAATCAATGAGTAGTGATGTTCATGTGGTTTTAATCTTCCATCATTAGGGTGGCCAACTAAAGTCTTCGTTAGATCATTGGTTATGAGGCCTACATATTGCCTTCAATACCCAACCCCCTCTATTAGCTATTTGTTTACCTTTCAATTTAAAAGGAAAATAAAATTTTCTTGTGCCATTTATACTAGGTTGAAGTTCAAATTTATATTTCCTATACTTTCCATATAACACCCCGATTTTCGGAATGTCCCGGTGTAAAAATTTTCTCAAAATCTTTTCCATAAAACAATCTTTTAAGACAATCAAGATTTATTTGATTAAAATGTGAAAGCAAAACATAATTATAAATGTTGTCTGTTCAAAATGAAATTTGAAATAAATCCCTTTTATAATAAAGACACCAAGTTTGAAAACTTTTAAATAGAATAAATCATCATCCCCGAAATATAAGATCCCAACTCTCACGTCAGCTACTTCGATCCAGTTTTATCTGCAATTCCATCGACTCCCGTACAAGTACGATCATCTTAGGTGGAAACAACAACCACAACATGCAAGGGTGAGCAACCAGAAATATCATAACAGACAATATAAGTTATCATATTAACTACAGAGTATATAACCAAACAACATATTTCATCACCACATTAACATCACAGCCAATCCATTCGTGATCCATTGTCATTTCCTTCTACTATGTTGTCATAACCTGTTATCACTGACAGGAAATCTATTCCCAACAGGGCAATTCGAGTCATCTTCCATCGCAACTTTCGACTTATCTCCCCGACTTCTTAAGGAATTACGAGTAAAAACTTCGGTTTGGCGCACCCATTAAGCACTATACTCATACGAGCCGAAGTCATTTTGAGCGAGACATCCACATCCCCTCGTAGAGGGAAGTGACACTCGAATCACTATCTCTAAACGAGAATCCAACACATTATTATCGTACCACAGTACGAAAAGTTCATTCATGACCGACCATAGTATAAGGAAATAACATAGTTTCATGTTCACATCACAATTTTATACACATTCTCATTAATCATCATTCCTTCACAAATCATAAGATTTATCTCACCATTCTTGAAATATACCGTGTTCGCTCATCATAAGGGTTAAATGTCTTTCTCATCACATTTCATACATAGTCTCAATATTATACATTAAATCACCAATCACAAATCACCAAATTTATAGCATCACTCACAACAAGATACATATTTCTCAATAACATACATTGCTTACCAATCACAAAGCTCATAACACAATCTTATTACATTCCACCTTTAATCTTAATTATAGATGTTAATTCATCAATCACAATATTCTACAACATCGTAACAATCACTTAACTAAAATACAAGTGAGCCACATCAAGAATAAACGTAAAATACTTTCCCTCATCACATGAATAAAAAATAAAAGCGCAATCATACCACTGATAAAAATTGAAAATACCGTTATCTGTGATGTAATTTTGATACTAAATGCACCCTTTTTGACTTAGAAACTTGCTTTAACTCATGTTTTTGCTTTAGTTTTGTGAATAAGAAAGTTGAGGTTATACTTTATGATTTTATTACTAAATTTCCTTAATTTTGAATGTTACTGGAATGATTTGAAAGAAGAGTTAAAGTACCAAATCGTTGGAATGCAAAAAAGTCAACCAGAATGCAGAAAAATCAACAAAGTGGAGAAAAGTCAACCAGAGTGCAGAAAAGTGGTTCTGAGCACAGAAAAAGGGCGTTGAGTGCCAGAAAGTGCCGCAAATCACGCTGAGCACCTCCGTTGAGTGCCATTTAAGTGCCGTAACCACCGCTGGGTACCATTTTGGGGCGTTGAGCGTTGACGACGTGGGCTTGGGCCTGTTTTCTGTTATTTTTATGTTCTATTTAAGACCCTAAACGCCCTAGAGAATGTTTTTGATGGCTTAAGCACAGAAACATGTTTTTCACCCCTTGCGGGCAAATTTAGGGATGTGAGAGCTCTCTTCTTCTCTTTCTAGGGTTTTATCTTCATTCCATTCCATTGTACACCTAGTTTCTTCGTGAGGGTGGAAAACTAATCTCATCTGTTATTGGGGAAGATGTAACCTCTAAACTCTCTTGTATTTGAATTGATTCTTATTATTGATATATGCTTCTTTCATTAATTGTCAGAGATATTCTTCTTTGCTCAAATGTTTGTGATTTTTTATTCATGTAGAGCATAAATCTTATGATTTGTCTAAGTATCAGGAGATTTCGTACTCCTAGGGTTTGACGATTTGGGGATGTGACAACTCTCCTTTCTTTCCCTAGGATTGTTATCAAGAGATATCTTACCAATCACGATCTGAGAAATTCTTCCAAAAACAATATTACCTAAACATAGGGATAGAAGGGTTGGTTGCCTTTAATCTTTTGTGTGAATGTAATGCATAATTTGTTGTTAAAGATACAAGACATTGTGAACTAGTAATTAAGAGTAGGCTTTCTTTACCGAGACATCGAGTTTAAAGTAAATTAGAAAGTGGCATTTACATTAATGAAGAAGATGAATTCGTTTATGCATGAGAGTGATTAGGTGAAATCTAAACCCTAACAACATATTCATCTCATATTATCAACATCATCCATTCACTTTGTGTTTAGCCTCAATTGATCAAATTGCATGCATATTTAATTTTATCGTTTTGCATTTAAAAACCCCAAAATATTGTTCTGAAGTCTTAATTGGTTAAGCAAAAGCACAACTGTTTAATGTCGTGAGTCTCTTGGGAAAACAATACTTGGTCTTACCATTTTATATTACTTGATACGATTCGGTTTACTTGTTGGAGTCTTAACAACCACCTTGCATTAGATCTTCCAAATGACCGCGGTCCCTTCCCCAAGAATAAACTTGGCATCCCTCATCTGAAAAAAGAATTTCCTATCCACATAATATAATTCATCTAACACTCAGTGATTATAATACCACTAACCTCTGTTAAGGAAATACACAACGATACAAAGAGAAATCCTTTCCTTTGGTCTTTAGAAGAGCTTTACGTCCTAAACCAACAAGAGGAGTACTCTCCTCCTTTTCCAAAAACGCCATGGCACCAGCAAAGATTGGATTAACCCACTTCTTCTTCAACATAAAAACACATGCCTAAAAGAAAGACATTTAAGTCCCCTACAGTGATTCCCTATTCTTCTACCAAGTGAAGAAGAAAACCTAATCTAAACTCAAGTTGGGACCTACGGTTACCTTCCCTTATTCACACTCAATATTTTTCCCTCTCAACTACGAAAACAAAACAAGGTAACCCTCCTCTCATGCATACTATTCCCATTTTATTTTTCTTTTCCCCTAAGGGTGTGTTCACTTGGAGGTGATTGGGGGAGATGATATGGGGAAGAGTGATTGAATGGATTTGAGGATAATTTTTGTTGTTGTTTATTTGAATGGATTTGGAGGTAATTGAGAGTGGATGTGGAAGTAAAGTTTGTGAGAATTAGTATATGATTTGATTGATATGACAAATTTTAAAAAAATTGTTTAATTGGTAAAAATTAAATATTACCAAAATGTCCCTAGTTATTAAAATAATATAAAATATTATTTGGTAATGTTATATTTAATTGTAAAAATGTTTATAAAGAGTAAACAATTAAAAATAATTATTAAAATCAATTTTTAAAAAGTAGGTTTAATAGGTTCGGAGGTCCTTATATTTGGGGGTTTGTTTCAATTGGGTCCTCCAATTTTGGAAGTGATCAATTGAGTCCCTAATTTGGTCAATTTGATTCAATAAGAGTCTTTCCGTTAAATACAGTTAACGACGTTAACTTTTTAAATATGTGGCAAGCTGAGACATTAGGTGGCACTAGGATTATAACATTTTTAATTGTTAAATATATTATTAAATGAAAATATAATTAAAAATTATTAAACATATTAAATTATTAAAATTAAAATAGCGTTCTGCCATTCTTCAAACCCTTTGCATTCACTGAGACCCAAGTCTATTCTCCAAACCGCAAACCCGGGAACCCTAGGGAGGGGTTTACCTCCGCCGCGTGCCACAACCACCACCAAACTAGCGGCCGTGAGCAGCGGTCTAAAACGTCACCGGTGCCGACGCGAGCTCTCCAATGCTACCGCACTCCACAGCCTCTTCCTCCACCGTAACAACCTCTCCGGCCCCATCCCCCGCTCTCTCTATAGCCTCTCGCGCGTCCAAAATCTCGAGCTCTCTAAAAATGCATTCTCCGGTCATATTCTCGAACACCTCGGAAACTGCAAGAACCTCCAGTGCCGGATCGTCTCCGGCAACAAATTTTCGGGTGAGATTCCGCCGGCGTGTGGCCGGAACTTCAGAACCTCCTCCAACTCGACCTCTCCACGAATGAGTTAATCGGTTCAATCCCTGACGAAATTGGAACCCTAGTTTCCCTCTTTGGCATGCTGAGCCTCTCCTTCAACCACCTATCCGGTAAGATTCCGACGTCGCTGGGAAAATTACCAGCGACGGTGAGCTTCGATTTCTGAAACAACAACCTCAGTGGAGAAATAAACCGGTCCACCTGTCAAAGGGGTTAAGCCCCGGTTTAATTATTTTAATCTCCCCAGTTGATGTTGCTGTTGTGGCCTTCATTGGGCTTGTGATTGTTTATGTCTATTGGAAGAAAAAGGACGATGAGAATGTGTGTAGTTACATTAGGAGAAGAAAGTTTGGCGAAGAGAAAGGGAGTTTGTGATTCTATGGTGGATTCCCATGTGTTAGTGGGGAGAAAAGTGATGATGATGATGGTGATGAAGATTATGAGATGGAGGGGGCTGAGGGGAAGGGTGAAGGGGAATTGGTGAGGATTGATAAGGGATTGAGTTTCGAACTTGATGAGTTGTTGAGGGCTTCTGCTTACGTGTTGGGGAAGAGTGGGTTGGGAATTGTGTATAAGGTGGTGTTAGGGAATGGGGTTCTTGTGGCTGTGAAGAGGCTAGGGGAGGGAGGGGAACAAAGGTACAAGGAGTTTGCTGCAGAGGTTATGGCCATTGGGAAGGTCAAGCACCCTAATGTTGTAAGGTTGAGGGCTTACTATTGGGAACATGATGAGAAGCTTCTAATTATATTTTCATTTATTAATATATTTAACAATTAAAAATGTTATATTCCACCTATACAGTTCCAATGGTGCCACCTAGATACCTCAGCTTGCCACATGTTAAAAAAAGTTAACGTCGTTAACTGCATTTAACGGAAAGGCTCTTATTGAATCAAATTGACCAAATTAGGGACCCAATTGATCACTTCCAAAATTGGAGGACCCAATTGAAACAAACCCCCAAATATAGGGACCTCCGAACCTATTAAACCTAAAAAGTAAAAAAATTATAATTTAATAAAATGAATTTATTTTTAAATGTAGTATTTGTTTGTAAGAATTTATTTGTTATGAAAGTGAGATTAATTAATTTGTTTGTAATATTTTACAAAACTTTTAATATACATGTAACTGACACTAGTGGAAAAACATTGTTTAACGTCACCCCATAGATGTCGGTTAGAGGGTCAACTGACGTAAAATGATGACCGCTGGTAAGTTCGTAAATAAGTCGGGGATATAGACGTCGGGGCCAGATCAACTCGACGTCTAAAACATTATAGACGTCGGGGAAACTCCACACAGACGTCTAAATGTTTGCCAAGTAGGTGAATAGTCACCATATGGACATCGAATACCACCACAACGACGTCTATAATCGTGTATACACATCGCCCTGACACCACCAAACGTCTATAGGTCTACCAGGATGGTGAATGGTCGCCATATAGACGTCGGGTAGCTCTACACAGACATCTATAGCCTGACAGTTAGGTGAACTGTAATAATTTTTCCGCCATATAGACGTCAGCCACAATTCATTGTGTTCTTCCTCAAGCTTTTCTCCACTGCAACATTCATTTCGAGGTTCGTTTTCTCTATTTTGGACCGTTTAAATGTAGTTTTGCTTCGATTAAATTAGTCTTTGATGAAAAATATTTCATTTTAACTGATTAAAATTAGATTTGGTTGCGTTTTGTTGCAGCTTATGGCGTCTTGTTGGGTTGCGTTTTGGACTGTTTTTGGCCTGCGTTTATGATCTATTATTAGGCGTGCACTCCTTCATTTCCCTCCATTGCTAATTTAATCTTCTAAAAAGGTTAGCTTCTTTGTTGGAAACTTAATTTGTATGGATACTATAGGCTTTTATGTATGCATGTTATTGACTTTTGTGTATGCATGCATGTTATTGGCTTTTGTGTATGCATGTTGGCATTTGTGAATATGCATTTTATTGGCTTTTTTGTATGATTTCATATTGACTTTTAGGTATGCATGTGTTTGGAGATTTTTAATATATGCATGTGATAAAGTTTAGTTGTGTTATTATAATTGGCATGTTAGATTATTAGTATCAAATCATTGAATGAAACTTAGTTCCTGTTTGA
Organism: Vigna radiata var. radiata; assembly: GCF_000741045.1. Taxonomy (NCBI): domain Eukaryota; kingdom Viridiplantae; phylum Streptophyta; class Magnoliopsida; order Fabales; family Fabaceae; genus Vigna; species Vigna radiata. The sequence goes on from NC_028355.1 coordinate 8,753,339, forward strand.
AATTTAACACAAATGATTAATCTTTTAATCGTTTGTATTAAATTTTGAATTGTCCGATTAGACAGTTTGGGAAAATTATTTTTCATAAATTTGCTATAACATGTACGTTGGATTTTATGCATAAGATTGATGAAATTTCGGTTCATTATTTGTGTTGTTCTCCGAATGCATATTTGATATTGGTCATCCTTGAGTACTCTCATTTCATGGATTTCGGAGACCAATGCGAAATGCTGCCGAAATCTTATCAAATTTATAATGTAGACTTCTTTGCACATGTCTTAGCAATTTATGAAATATAATTTTTCTGAATAGGTAGTGCCTAACCTTGTGAGAGTTACAAAATTGAAACTGATGAAGTACGTTACGAACATAGTATGGATCGAAGCTGGATGAATGAAGGTCGCATCTCTGACTTATATGAGAAGGATGTTTCAGTGTTCTTGCAATATGTTAAAGAAAATGCAAAGTTTGTGAACGGAACATATTTTTGTCCTTGTGTTCGTTTTCTTAATCAAATACGACAAGACTTGGGCAATTTGCATGACCATCTATTCATGTTCGGCATAATAAGAACTTATACTGTTTGTACTTGGCATGGAGAAGTATTGGACCAGCTGATGGGTGTCACACCCTATGCAAATTTAATGTGCATTAAAGAATGCAGTATAGTACTAGGAAGTGACTCCTAGGTCGTCTCTCAAGGACCAAATGTGGTTCGAGAATTAGGTCAACACGAAGTGGGGGGGTTTTGTGAAAGGTTTGTGAATTCGGATAAACAAAATCAAAACACTGACGCAAACAGATCAAAAAAATAACTTAATTAACTTAATTACAATGCTTCCTATCACAGATCAACAAATTAAAGTTGCGACTCAAACCTCTAATCCAACAAAGTTAACCAACTAAGCGAAGGTTAACCCTGTTTTTATAAAAAGCGAACTAAGCGGACGCAGTGTTAATATCAAATCTGATTTACACCATGCAGATCAACTAAGCGAAGACTAAACACCAATTGGGAAACTAAGCGTGTACCCAATTGCAAGTGCAAAAATAGACTTCACATTAACCAAGTCAGAGTGGCAAACACAATTACAATCAAGGAATCTCAAGGAAAGAATGCAATATCGCTAATGACCAACCCGCCTAATTTAAACTAACATTACAACTAAATTAAATAAAACTTGTCTGACTCACTTGAATTGAAATTGCTAAATTAGAAATGAATCTTCCATTAATTAAAGACTACACATAAAAACATAATGTAGCGAGAATAAAATTTTAAGGGACACACATCACCACTTGAAATTAGAAAACACATTGTAGCTAAAAGAAAACGTTTAAAATACATTTAAATGTATACTGTGGCATCTACCAAGCACATCAATCACGGGAATCAACATCATAAATGCACATGGGTAGTGAAGGAAAATAGATGACAAAGCTGCTTCCTAAATGCATTCAATTAAAATAAAAAAATGATTATTGGAAACCGTGAATTGAAAATTAATCAATCAACTAAAACCTTCGAAGGCATTCCGCTTTAACGTGTTCAACTTGACAAGATATATTTAAACAAAGGAAAGAAAAGAAAATTGCTATGTGCACTTCATTCTCCAACATGAGTGGCTGCTGCACTCCCTCCAAGACCGAAAATCAACTTGGATGCTACATTCTGGCGATCCCGTGTGTTCTGGCAAGAAGCTGAATGTCTCACGTTTTTAAGTGGCTGCTGTCTTAGAATATCCCCCTAGGGTTGTGTGCTTCCTGTTCTCCTAGTCTTGGCTCATGGACATGCTGGATGGGATCTACTACGTGCACCGCTTGCTTCCTTTTGAGAGCTGCCGCACCTCCCAAGCACCAAGATGAATCAGCCCCATTGCTGCCAGCGGTTGCTTTTGGACGTGGTGTTTGCTGGACCGTGCAGCCCAAATTGCTGAATCTTTCAAAGCTGGACTCCTTAGCTGCAGCCCAATCGTTGTTGCCTTCTTCTTTTCTCCATTGCAAATGAGTCCAGGCCGTGACACATGCTGGAAGTAACTCTGCTGCCACAAAGTTGTTGCTGTGTGCGTCGAGGTGAGTGGGTTGCAACTAGATGCATGATGCGGCTGGATGTCACCCCCTAATTATCATTTGGCTGCACCTCCTTTTTTTCCAAACACACACCTTCTTTATTGTGTGTGGCTTCAGATTAGCTTCTTATTCTTTGCTGGATTGGGTGAAGGCTGGACCAAGGCTGTGTTGGTGGTGTTTTACATTCAAGCAGTTGGACATGTGTAAGCTTTACTTGGATGTGCAATTATGCTCATGGACCCGCTGCTACCTTCTCTCCAAATGCAGGACGTAGCTTACATGGGCTGCTTACTCATTCGCTAATAAAATGAGGCTCCTAAAATTGAATGCTAAAGGTGCCTGTTAACAGATTGGCAAGTGTACCAAATCGTATCAAGTAATAATAAATGGTAAGTCCAAGTATCGTTTTCCCAAGAGACTCGAAAGGCCTTATCGTTCGTGTGAATTAAGATCGTAAGACTTGAAAATAAAAATTAATTAATTGGGTATGAGAACAAAATATAAACACGCAAAAAAGATTGATTCAATTGACGAGAAGAAAACGATGGATGAATGGAGTTGTTGGGGGTTTATAATTTCATCTTATCTGCTCTCTCTTATTTACTCCTCTTGATTTATTTGCTTGATTAACTAATTGTTATGCAACTTTGTTGGCCTACCCTTAACCCGATCCCTCGGCGAAAAGAGCCTATTACTAATTACTGGCTTGCTATCCCTAGCCTCCCCTAGCAATTAATAATGCATTATAGAGCAGAAGTGAAAAACAATTGATCGACCTAACCTTATCCCTAGGTGGTATTGCTTAATCAAGGAATCACTCACCAGTTCATGACATTACTGTACGTCCCCATATCAATAAAGACAAACAACAGTTATCGAATGAGTTAAACGATAAAAGCATTAAGCACAGATGAGAACCCAACAATTAATAATCAAAGCATACGGAAACCATATAAATAAACAAGAGTTTCAATAAAAGNGAGTATCAAAAGATTACATTGTTTCCCCCAACAACATTAGGGTTTAGTTCACCATTATCATGGTGAATCTAGATGAAAAATGGATGAAGAATGGAAAACCAAACCCTAGATAAGAAGAAATGGAGCCTTAGCATCCAAGAGATCCTCTCCAGAGAGTGAAATTAGGTTTGGCCGCCCCCTTCTGTCAAAAGAATACATCTAAACTCACACTAGGACTATTTATAAGTGAGGAGCGCAACAGAAAACAGGCCCAAGCCCAGCAGACAACCGCCCGGTGTCACACTTGTTCCGCCCGGCGGTTTCCCTCAAGCCGCGCTACCGCCCGGCGGCAGGGGTCTACCGCCCGGCGGTTTGCCTGTAATCGCAAATCCGCCTGGCAGCACCGCCTGGTGCCAACTCCTCGCACTGGACCGTCCAGCGCTGTAGATTGCCACCGGGCGGTACGTCGACTCTTCATTTCTTCATTTTTCTTTCCTTTTCTTGATTCTATGACCTTCATCTTCAAATCTATTCTTCATTTTCTCAAAAATGCTACAACACAATGCAAAACAAGCATAATATCGCTCCAAAAAGCTTTTAACTCTCTATAGACTCATTTATTGAGTTTTGCTTGATTCTAAGCTCATTCTAAGCAGTAAAGGGAGTAATTTGGTCTAAAATGACATATGAACATATATTGTGCATTCTCCAAATTTTAATTTTAAAACACGATGTATTTCTCATTGATTTAATATTGAAAAATAATGCATTGTTGTGGCATGAGTGATGAATCAATATTTTACACCATTCACTTAGTTTGTCACGCCTAATTGTGTTGATGAATTGTGCGTAATTCTTAGTTATTGTGTCATTTTCACCATTTGGGCTTAATTAGACCAATAATTCTTATTTTAATTAATTTGAATTAATTGAGCTTAATTATTCCTATTTTTATTTTCAGGGCAATTTTGGAATCACACTGTGAGACTTTTGGAAGGGCACCAATTAAGTGAAAACTCTCCACAAGGCAATTTAAAATTAATCTAGCTTAGCTTAGTAATTTAGAATTTGTAGATGAATTTTTGTAATGTGGGCCAATTTTGCTAAAATAAACTAAGCCCAATAGTAAAAAAACATGACTTGGCATCTAGGGTTTCATTATTTTTGAGGTTGGACCCCACCATTAGCACAAAAAAATAAATAAATTCAGACCTAGGGATTCCAAAGGAGAGAGCCGTCACTTGCTTTTGGAATTTTTCATAGTTTTTTTGGGTTGTAACCTCTCTTTGCCGAGGAGAGCTGGATGGTCTTGGATTTTTTTTTTCTTTTCAAGTTTGAATGCATCTTGATGAGTCGATATTTTATCGATTTCACTTATTTTATATTGCTAAAATTAATCAGGGAATTGTGCTTAATTGTCTGGTATTTTCCCGTTTTTCCTAATTATGCTTAATTTGACCGGAAATTCTAATTTTAATTAATT
>NC_028355.1:8758628-8765219 GCF_000741045.1 Vigna radiata var. radiata
TTCTGAGCTAATTATTTGCATTATTATTTGCAGGGAAAATTTTGGAGATATATTTTGGAGCATTAGGATGAAGACAAAATAAATCAAGACTCTTCCATAAGCGTTTTAGAATTAATTGTATTTTAATTTAGTAGTTTAGAATTTTTAGACAAACTTTGACATTGTGGGCCAATTTTTGGTATTTGTTGTTGAGCCCAATAGTAAAAAAATTGACACATGGCACCCTAGGGTTGGGTGGACCCTACCCTAATTTTTGAGACACTTGGCCCTAGGGATTAGAACCCTACAGCCGTCACTTTTGGTGGTGACACATTCCCGGACTCATTTCTTTTGGCTGCTGCAACATTTTATATTGTTGCTGGAACGGAATTGAGAGGACTCTCGGCATATTCAGAATGTGGCTGGAACGTATTTTGGATTGCAATTTTCTTTAAAAAAAATGGAAACTGTGTTAGATTATGGATGAAGATAGCTAGCCGTCACCAGGGAGAAGAAAAAGGGGTCTCGACATTTTTCTTTGCTCGGAGAAAAGTTCCATTTGATTTCAAACAAGCATTGTCTCATTGGCATTTGATTCCAGCGTTAATTGGTGCAGCACGTCTAGCAATTGAAGGGAGAAGATGGAAGGGTACGAGTTTTGCATTGTGGGAATAGGCATTCAGCTGCCACGACACACACTTTTATTATTCATGGAGCTGGTCCTTTTTCTTTTATTTACTAGCAATGTCACGGTTGCATTGATTGAAAGTAGTCCTTTTCTTTTGATTTCATGAGAGGAATGATATATTAGGTGGAGTGACGGGATGTGTGGCAGCAGAAGGTTGAATTTCATTTTTTTTATATTTAAGGAACACGACTTTGGAGTTTTCTTTTTTTTATATTTTGGTTGAAATCCTATATCACAATGTTATTTCTTTTTCTTTAGCTTTTGAAGTGTTGGATTACAGGGGCACGGTTTTCAATCTTCTTTTTCATTCAAATGTGATGCTTTTACTTCAATTGAAAAGTAAGTAGTTGCCAAATTATTTTTTTTGGGAAAGATGTGGTGTCACGGGTTTGATTTAAGCTACAACAGGGAATTTAATTTTGACTTTGGATTCAATTACTTTACATTGCTTGGAGATTCACGTTTTTTATTAGAAAAAAAGAAAGAGTTGCTTTGTGAATTCAATTGGGTGGCGCATTGTGAAGTTTTGAAGAAAAAGCGGTAGTGTCACAGCTTGAAGCTTGAACCGGTGGTGAATTTGTTTTGTAATTTCCAAGCTTTATTTTAATATGTCTTTAATTTGTTAGCTCAACATTGCATTTTTAATTGCTTTAATTGTGTTTGGACATTTATCTATTGCATTGTTCATGTTTATTTTTTTTCCTTTAGTTTATCCACATTCACAATCCTTTCACAACCCCCCCACTTCGTGTCTGACCTAATTCTCGAAACACATTTGGTCCTTGAGAGACGACCTAAGAGTCACTTCCTAGTCTATACTGCATTTCTAATATGCAATCAAATTTGATTAGGCGGCGACACCCATCACATCTACATTATATTACTCTCATTGAATGAATGGATAGCACACTTCTTCTTCTTTCCTTGCTTGCAAAGTTGTTTACTTTTGGTGAATGAGGAAGAGGATGCTTCATTCTCTCTTGTAAGGTGCTGGAACGTTTTTCTGGAGTGGGAGAATGAATGGAGCTCACGGTTTTTGATGCTTGAATGAAGAGAACACATTTTCTTTTCCTTTTGATTCTTGTGAAAAAAATTAATCATCTTTATCTTGGATCTCTCTAGGTGCTCACGGTGGTAACCCTTCTTTTGCCAAGCAAAGCACTTTTCCTTTCTTTTAGATCATTGATGGTATGCAAGACATGGTGTGACATTTCACTTTGAGTGTATTCACGGTTGAAGCTTGTTGAAAGTCAAGTTTCATAATTCTTTTCTTCACTCAATATGCTTTGACTCCATTTATTGTTATGGTATGAAAAGGTGTGGTGTTTACTTTGAGTTTTAATTGCATCAAGATAAATGAAAAAGTGATTTGATGGGGGTAGGAATGCTTTCACGGTGATTAATTGTGAGAGACGAAACTTTACTCATTTGCTTGGAGATGAATAGGAGTTGTCACATCATGAGGTTTTCTTTTATTTTGTTCATGGAAGAGAAGGATTTTTACATTCCATTAGTTGGGAAGCATTGAATACCAACGACTGCAAGGAGGACCATTCGAGTTGCTTTTGGAGCTTTGGATGCACCGGTTTCAACCACTTTGAGGAGAGAGAAGGTTTTCTTTTTTTTGGCAAGGTAGAAGATGTAAAAGTCAAACGTTCTTGGGATTTGTTTCACCATTTTGTTGTTTAATCAAGTTGCTTTCCTAGGGAATGGAATAAAGTTCATGGTCATTGCCTTTGAAGAAAGAGAATGAAATGGAATTTGGTGAAAGGGTGTCTCGGCAAAGTGGTTTTGTAGAAGAAGAAAAGTTTTTTTTCTTTACTCTTTGGTAGCAAGGATTTAACTCAACTCTTGGGAGGAGAGAGGAATTAATTTTCTTCACTTTGAAGCCTTGGGAGGTCACGTGATTTGATGGAGGAAAACCATATTCACTCATTTCTTTGCTTTAAAATATTTGGCATAGTATATTGAGTTGTGTTTCATTTTTTTAGTTTAGTGTTGCATTTAAATAATTTTAATTGTGCTAGATAATTGTTTGTTGCATTGTTGGGGCCTAGTATTTTATTTTATTTTGTCTTAATGTTATCTTGTATTTGTAGTAGTGTTACTTTAATTACCATGCTAGCTTAAATTAGTTTCTTTGCATATGTGTTTTTATTGAGTTCTTTAATTTTTGCAAAACCTTTTCAAAACCCCCCCTTCGTGTTAGACTCGATTCTTGAACCACAAAATTGGGATTTGGGAGACGACCTTGGGGTCATTCACTAGCTATACTGCATTTCTAATATGCAATCAAATTTGTATGGGACGCGAAACTCATCAAATTTTGGCGCCGTTGTCGGGGACCAACGGTTCAGTTTTGAGTCTTGTGTGTGTTGTGTGACTTGTGTTGTGTTTGTGATAGTGTCGTTTTGTTATCTTGTGTTGTTTTCTATTGTTTGAAATTTTTATGCAATTGTTTCATGATTATAGGGTGTTGTGACTTAGTGCATGACTAGAGGAAATCTTGGATTCATACCACCTTTTGATCCTGAGATTGATAGGACATTTCATAGGTTAGTTAGGCATTCTAGGAATTTGTCTTTAGAGTATGTTTTTGAGTATGTTCCATTAGATACTGTTTATCCTACCGCTGAATCTGAATCCACTACTGAGTACTTTGTGCATACTGCATCTACTGCATCTGTTGCATTTGTACTTGATTCTGATTCTGATTCTGTTGTTTTTCACACTGAGAACAATATGGCACAACCTCTACCTCGTGAGAGGACTTTTAGGGAGATGACTGCACCTGATTTCGATATTGAAAGCTTGTGCATCCAATATCCTGATGAGGACGTTCCATTTGTTCTCAAGACTAGACTAATCCATTTGCTGCCCAAGTTTCATGGTCTTGCAGGTGAGAGTCCATATAAGCATTTGAAGGATTTCCATATTGTTTGTTCCACTATGAAACCTCATGATGTTCCTGAAGAGCACATCTTCTTGAAGGCATTCCCTCATTCATTGGAAGGTGTTGCTAAGGATTGGTTGTACACTTTGGCGCATAGATCCGTCACTAGCTGGGATGATCTGAAGAGGCTGTTCTTGGAGAAATTTTTCCCAGCATCCCGGACCACAGCTATCAGAAAAGACATAACTGGGATTAGGCAGCTTGTGGGAGAGAGCTTGTATAAGTATTGGGAGAGATTCAAGACACTTTGTGCAAGTTGTCCCCACCATCAGATACCTGAACAACTCCTTATCCAGTATTTCTATGAGGGTTATAACAACATGGATAGGGGTATGATTGATGCTGCGAGTGGTGGAGCTCTTGGAGACACCACACCTGCTGAGGCCAGGCAATTGATTTAGAACATGGCTTCCAACTCCTAGTAGTTTAGCGCCAGGAATGATGCCATTGTGGTGAGGGGCGTACATGATGTTGTTGCCCAGTCTTTATCAGCTGTTGAAAGCAAGTTGGAAGACAAGATTGACTCTCTTGCGAAGTTGGTGACACAGTTGACTACCAACCAGAGACCTGCAACTTCATCTGTATCTGTTGCACGACTATTTGCTCTTTGTCCTTCCAGTGACCACTACACAGACGCCTGTCCTACTTTGCAGCCCTCAGCTGCCTCTGATGCGCCTCAGGCTTATGCTACAAACATCTACAACAACAGGTAGCCACAACAGCAAAATCATGACTTGTCCAGCAATAGGTACAACCCAGGGTGGAGGGATCACCCTAATCTTAGATGGAAAAATGCACCATAGCATCAGCAGCAGGCGCCACCTTTCCAAAATGCTGGAGCACCTAACAGATATGTGCCTCCACCTATGCAACAACACTAGAGGCAACAGCAACAACAACAGCAGCAGCAAGAGGCACCTGCCCAACCAGCTGCCCAACCTTCCGCTTCTTCTAAGCCTTCATTGGAAGAGTTAGTGAGACAAATGACTATGCAAACCATGCAGTTTCAGAAAGAGACCGTGCAATTTTAGAAAGATAACATGCAATTTCAGCAGGAGACTAGAGCTTCCATACAGAGCCTCACTAACCAGGTGGGTCAGATGGCTACTCAACTTAACCAAGCATAGTCTCAGAATTCTGATATGTTACCATCCCAGATTGTGTAGAATCCAAGGAATGTGAGTGCCATAACCCTCAGATCAGGGAAGCAGATTGTTGTGCCTTCAGAGCCCGCTTCTACACCTACATCCATGCCTGCCACTTGTCCTAGAGAGGACGACCATGACGGTCCATTCAGAGCATTTGAGGTTGGTGAATCTTCTTCTTCAGCCGGTGGATCTTCTCCAGGTGGACGTTCTCTCTCCTCCACCTCCACCGCCGCTGCCGCACCTTCTCCATTGGTTGACCGACCTATCCCTCTCTCATTCCCTTCACGGGCACTTCCTAGCAAAAAGATGGAAGAGGTGGATAGGGAAATTTTGGAGACCTTCAGGAAGGTAGAGGTGAACATACCTCTACTCGATGCCATCAAGCAGATACCGAAATATGCCAAATTCTTGAAGGAGTTGTGCACACACAAGAGGAAGATGAAGGGCAATGAGAGAATTAGCATGAGAAGGAATGTATTAGCTCTTATTGGTAAGTCGGTCCCGCACATTCCTGAAAAGTGCAAGGACCCAGGTACGTTTTGCATTCCTTGTGTGATTGGGAACAATAAATTTGAAAATGCTATGCTTGATCTGGGTGCATCTATAAATGTCATGCCATCGTCTATTTATAAATCTCTGTCTCTTGGTCCATTACAGCCTACGGGTGTGGTCATTCAATTGGCCAATAGGAGTGTTACCCACCCGACAGGTTACATAGAGGATGTCTTGGTTTGGGTAGGTGAATTGATATTTCCTGCTGATTTCTATGTTTTGGAGATGGAGGACGGTTTCTCTCATGGATCCGCCCCCATTATTCTAGGCAGGCCGTTTTTGAAAACTGCCCGTACCAAGATTGATGTGTATGCTGGCACTTTGTCTATGGAATTTGCTGATATTGTTGTTCATTTTAATATCCTTGATGCCATGAAATATCCAATTGAGGACCATTCTGTGTTTAGAATTGATACATTGGATGACATTGTTGATGAGTTTATTTTTGATGATTTTTGTTCTATGCATGAGAAGAAACATTCTTTTCTATCTTCTGTACATTCATGCATAGTATCTGGGTCTGAATCAGGATTTGAATATGATGTTGAATTGGATGTTGATTTGGATGAGAACTGTGATGTCCAGGGTATTGATGATTTCCAGGTTATTGATGATTGATGAAGGTTGAAAAACAGTTATTTTCATATGTCAATTTGGACCAAATTACACCCTTTACTACTCGGAATGAGCTTAGAATCAAGCTAAACTCAATAAATGAGTCTGAACAGAGTCAAAAGCTGTTTTTAGCGATTTTATGCTTGTTTTGCATTGTTTTGTAGCTAATTTGAGAAAAGTAAAGAATGGAGTTAAAGATACAGGTCGTTGACTCAAGAAAAGAACAGAAAAATGAAGATTTGAAGAGTCGACGCACCGCCCGGCGACACACTTAAACCGTCGGGCGGTAGTGCGATTTATGGGAAACCACCGGGCGGCACACTTAAACCGCCCGGCGGTGGCTCGCTGGACTTGGGCCCGTTTTCTTATGCGCTCCTCACCTATATATACCCCTATTGCGAGTTCAAAATCATTCTTTTGATAGGGGAGAACGACCAGACCTAATTTGGTTCTCTGGAGAGGATCTCTTGGATGCTTAGGCTCCTTTTCATCTTTTCTAGGGTTTGATTTTCCATTCTTCTATCATTTTTCATCTAGTTTCACCATGTCTATGGTGAACTAAACCCTATTGTTGTTGGGGGAAACAATGTAATCTTTTGATGCTCTCTTTTATTGAAATTCTTGATTAATTATATGGTCTCCATATGTTTTGATTG
>NC_028355.1:8765846-8768957 GCF_000741045.1 Vigna radiata var. radiata
TTTTAATTCACGTGAACGAGAAAGCCTTTCGAGTCTCTTGGGAAAACGATACTTGGTCTTACCATTTATATTACTTGTACGATTTGGTACGCTTACCAATTTGTCAACAAGTTTTTGGCGCCGTTGCCGGGGACTCGAGGTTTATTTTTCTAGTAGTGTGAATTGATTGAATTTGACTTGGTTGTAATTATTTTTTTTTTGTTTTACTTTTCTTTTTTATTGCGTTTTGATAAAGCTTCATACTTGCTTGCATTCCTTGGAGGTTTGCGCGCTCAGTCCAAAATGATGATAGATGCCACGGCTGGAGGCAGTATTAATAGAAAAACAGAAGATGAGGTGTACAACTTAATTGAAGAGATGACTCTAAATGAAGTGTTGCAAAGTGAGAGGGGCACGCAAAAAGGAGGACTTTTACATCTTCCTACTGAAGATGCAGCAGCAACAAAAATCACCTCCTCATCCAGAAATTGGACAAGTTGCTAAAGGTCGTCTCTGAACTTCCTCAGGGGCTCAGAAATGTTTCCCAGGCACAACAACTTTGTGATTTATGTGGTGGTGACCATATTAATGGTCAATGTGCTTTTACAGAAGAGATGCAGCAGGACGTGAATTATATGGGGGCCCAATTTCAGTACAAACAGGGAAATTTCAACCAAGGTAACTCTAACCAAGGTTGGAAAAATCATCCAAGTATTGGGCAAAGCCAAAATGCTTCTTCTGGACAAGGAGGAAACTTCCAGCAACAACAACTGTTACCTCTGTGGCAGTAAGTGAGTAATTTGACTGAGTCTGTCAGAACCTTGAGTAATCGATTTGATGACTTCTACAAAAGATATGAGCAACAGGTGAATAACAATCAGGCCAACTTTAAATCACTAGAGTCACAGATTGGGTAGCTGGCAACAAGGATAGAAATTACAGAGAAAAACCAGTTTAGGGCTAGCACTGAGGCTAACCCTAAGAGGGAATGCAAGATTATTACAAGCCAGAGTGGTTGGGACGCAGTCAGCCAGGATGGTTGGGAAGAAGATATTGAACCATTCCATGTTGTGAATAGTGAAGAAGAGGAGATGTTAATGGTTGAATTCTTTGAACCCATGAGCAGTGAAGATGAAGAAGATGAGAATTATAAGGAAGAAGAGGTTGGTGAAGAAAAAGAGGAAACAAGAATTAGCACTAATCATAAGGGGGGCTTGAGAGAGATTTTTAACCGGATGGCGGTGTTACCTGCAGAAAATAAGCAGAGTCTTCCCTACTTAGAAAGAATCAAAACTAATAGGGATGATGAAATTGAGCTTACTGATGAAGAAGAGGATCTTGTTGTTCAACCACAAATGAGCAAGTATCCTCCTAAGGCTAAAGATCTGGGGTGCTTAATACTGCTATGTTCTCTGAATGAATTGGATGTGGAAGCTATGATAGATTCTGAATCTAGCATCAATTTAATACCCACGTAACTTTTGAAGGAAAACAGTGGATTGGTGTTGAAACCATCTGACCTGACCATAACAATGGTAGACGGTTCTAAAAAAGTGCCAGTGGGAATGGTGGAAAATGTTGTTGTGCGAGCAGACTGTCATGAGTTCTTAGCAGATTTCATTGTCATGGATGTTAAAACAGAGGGGGAGCATCCTGTAATTTTGGGGCGACTGATGAGGCGTTACTTATTAAACTATATTTAGTTTATTGCACTTAAATAAACTAGGGAATTGTGTTTAATTGTCTGTTATTTCCCCGTTTTCCAAATTCTGCTTAATTTGGTCGGAAATTCGTAATTGTGCTAATTTCGATTTTCTGAGCTAATTAAGCGCATTTCTGGTTGCAGGGAAGTTGTGGAAACATCATCTGGAGCATTAGGATATGGCGTGACACATTCAAAGGCACAACATTTAGTCATTTAGATTCTAATTAAAGTTGTAATTTCGTTTTCTAGAAGTCCTTAATTAGAATTAGGTGTTTTGGACCCTTTTAGGGGCAATTTTGTAAAAACCCTTATGTAGGACATGTGCCTTTTAGGTTAGGGTTTTAAAATTTATTGTGGACCCCATTTGGAAGGCAACTCTCGGTATTTGGAGAGCCTTGGCCGACCACACACTCTGATGCTCATTTTACACACTTCATACTTCATGTTTTGAACTTTTCTCTCTTAAGGTTTCATGTATGAACATGCCTTAAGGGAGCTTGCTATGGTGCTTCAGTTTTGGGGCCATTTTAATGAATGAGATGGAGATTTTCTTCTTCTCTTAACTTACTCTTGGTTGTTTTAGCTTGTTGGTGGTGAAAAACCATTCATTTCTACTTCTATTTGCTTGTTCTTGATGCTTGAAGCTTGAGTTTTGGAGCTTGTCTTTGCATTTCCATGGTGGATGTTGGGCTTGAGTAACTTTATATTTCGTTTTCCTCTCCCTTTGCTGTTGTTCCTCTTGGTTTTCATCTCATTTTATTTGGTTGGATGATAAAAATGGAGTTCTATGTTAGTTTTGGGTTGAAGAGAGCTTAAGTTGATGTGTGGGTGTTGTGGTTTAGACTCTTTCTTCTTGTTTTTCGGTTTTGATGCTTGAAACAAGGATGGGATTAGATCTTGGTGTTGTTATGGTGGCTGGACAGAACTGGAGTTGATGGCTTAAGTATTAATTTTGTTTTTTGCAAGGAAGCTTGAAGAAATGGAAGATTTCGTTGGGTTGAAGTAGCATATGTTGAGTTTATTGTTCTTGTGTTGATTTGGAATTTGAATTTAGGAATCTTGGATTTATATTTCTATAGTATGCAGGAAGAAAAACGAAAATGGAGACAGGAAGGAGGAGAGAAGGTGCATTAAATTTTTTACCCGATTTGGACCAACACAAAAGATGCTTGTTTTGACTCAAAGAATGTTTCCATTTTGAGTTTTTGTCTTTTCCTTGCTTGTTCCAGCCGTGAATCACCTTGAGATGGGAATGTTTTGTGTTTGATTTTCATTTTACTTGCCTACATGGCACATTGGTTGAAGCATCCAAAGTATCTTTCCATTAGTGTTGGTTTTTGAAGCACTTTTTGCTATTAGCTTGGTAGTTCATGTGAATTTTTGTGCCTTGGTGTTGGGAGTTCGTTTTTGCTGCATGGAAAGGGATA
>NC_028355.1:8769312-8771259 GCF_000741045.1 Vigna radiata var. radiata
GGCTTATAGAAGGTGAAATTGAAGTTTGACTTGGGTGCATGGTGACTCACGGCCATGTGTTTTTCTTTGGCCAATTGGACTTTTAAATTCCTTTGTTAATTGTCATTTATTCAAGTTAATTGCTAGGATTAAGTTAGGCTTGTTGGTTTCTTTGGTTTTTAATTAATTTAGTTAATAGGTTGAGTTTAATGTGTTTGAATTAGTATGGAGTATAATTAATTATTTTTAACTGTGTTTGTTAATTTGTTTGCAATAGTATTTGATGTTTGAATGTTGTCTAAGGTTTTTAATAATGTTAGTTTAATTCCCATGCCAGCTTAAATTAGTTTGTTTGCATCCGTGTCTTTATTGAGTTCTTTAATTTCTGCAAAAACCTTTCAAACCCCTCCTTCGTGTTAGACTCGATTCTCGAACCTTAAAATTGGTCTTTGGGAGACGACCTAGGGGTCATTCCCTAGCTATACTGCATTTCTCATATGCAATCAAATTTGTATGGGTTGCGACAGCTCATCAGTGACCCTTCATGGCAACATCAAAGATGTTTATTGATGTTCATGATGGAAGAATAATGATGAGAGATTTGAATTATCTATTTGTCTATACTGGCCGTGAAGGGGATGAGATCAAAACAGTAAAAAGAAAAACATTCGAGAAGACAGAGATGAATGAAGAACAAGAAGATAGCATAGTAGGTAATGATTATTATGACAGCTGTTGTGTTTTGCAGGTGCCTGAGGATAAAGGGAGAAGAACCATTCACCCAAAACTAAAAGAAGATCCACTCTTACCGGGGAGCAGAGTGAGATTTAAGAAAAAGGAATGGATAGTAAAGGAGCTGAAGGAAAAAGGAATGGTGGAGATTCAAAGACCATATTCAAAAGTGATCAAGAAGGTAGACCGAAGAAAAGTGAGTCAGTGGGATGATGAAGATCCCAACGTAAAGAAGAAAAGCTAAACTTGTTGGAAATCAAATTTTGTATTTTTAGGAACAATTTTGTTTTTCGGTCTTTTGTTTTATTTTCATTGGAACTTGTACTTTTTGAATTTTGTGAACAATTCTTGGGTAGCATCTACTAAGGGATGCTAAATTTTTGGTATCCACTTAAGGATATCCGGACTGTACACCTACTGATGGGTGGTGGAAGGAAGTGCACTTACTGACAAGTGCCAACCAGGATTGGGTTAGGCTCGTGACGTTAAACAAGCGCTACTAGGAGACAACCTAGATTTCTTCTTACACTTTTGCATTTTAAATTTCTAGAATAGGTTGAATTTTTATTTTAGTGTGTACTCTTGGCTTTAACACTTGTTCTGAAAATGTTTGACTAACTGATGTGCATGATGGAGTTATTTGATGATTATTTGATGTGGATGAAAATTGAGTTGTAATGCGTGATGATATCCAGGAAATAGATGTGTGATGAATTTATGATTGTGGTCATGATGCTAGGAAGGGTGTATGAATGAATTTTGTGTGAGGAAGCATGTGTGTGAGATTTTGAGCTCCAGAGTTTTTATTGTTGTATGCATTGTTCACAGGAAAATATGAATGAATCTTGTTGTATGCATGTGGATGTCATATGATCAAGGCCATTGTTGAAAACCCTTTTCTAGCCAAATTTTCACCCAAAGTGCTTGAAAATATTATACCCTTTTTGAACCTTAACCTTAAACAGTATGTGAACCCTTGTTTTGAAAGTCTTTACCTTGAGTTGGGATGAGCTTAATTGTATGTGATGAAAAGGTTCAAGTTTGGGGTTGTACGGGGGAAAATTGAAAAAAGCAAGTGAAAAACATTGAGCTCAAATGTTGTGAAAAGAAAAATTCATGAGAAAAAGAAAAGAAAAAAAGAAAAGCATGAGAAAGAACTCAATGCAAAAGAAAAAGAAAAGGGAAGAAGTTGGGAATGAGAGAGATTGGTGAGGAAGAGAGTTGTGCTTAATTGTT
>NC_028355.1:8771444-8790051 GCF_000741045.1 Vigna radiata var. radiata
TAATATTTTTGTTCTCAAATCCAATTTATTAATTTTTATTTTCAAGTCTTATTATTTTAATTCACGTGAACGAGAAAGCCTTTCGAGTCTCTTGGGAAAACGATACTTGGTCTTACCATTTATATTACTTGTACGATTTGGTACGCTTGCCAATTTGTCAACAATGATATGCGTGTTTTTGACGATTTGGATGATATTGATGATGTTGTTGATATACCTGTGATGGATATTGATCTAGATTGTGATGAGATGGGTGTTATGCTTTTACGTGCTCATTCTTTAGAGTCAGAATGCATTAACCACGTTGCAGGAAGTACACTTGAATCTGACTTGCAGGAACCCACTCTTGACCTGAAACAGCTCCTAGAAAACCTCAAGTACGTGTACTTGGAGGATGATGAGAGGAAACCGGTGATCATTTCCACCTCCCTTGATTCTGTTCAAGAGGAGAGGTTGCTTGATGTGTTGAGGGCGCATAAGAAGGCCATAGGTTGGAGTTTGGCGGACATCCCTGGTATTAGCCCATCCACATGCATGCATAGGATTATGTTGGAAGATGGGGCAAAACTAGTGAGACAGCCGCAGAGAAGGCAAAACCTTGTGACCTTGGACGTGATTAAGAAGGAGGTGATGAAGCTTTTGCAAGTTGGGATCATCTATCATATTTCAGACAGTCAGTAGGTGAGCCTCATCCATGTTGTGCCCAAGAAGACTGGCCTCACTGTTGTGAAAAATCAGAAGGATGAGCTGATTCCCACAAGAGTGCAGAACAGCTGAAGAGTCTGCATTGACTTTAGGAGGCTGAATCAAGCGACTAGGAAAGATCATTTCCCCCAGCCATTCATTGATCAGATGCTGGAGCGCCTGGCAGGTAAATCCCATTACTGTTTTCTTGATGGTTTTCTGGTTACTTTCAAATAAATATTGCGCCTGAGGTTCAAGAGAAAACCACATTAACCTGCCCCTTTGGCACTTTTTCCTATAGGAGGATGCCCTTTGGCCTATGCAATGCCCCTGGTACCTTCCAACGGTGCATGCTTAGCATTTTTAGCGACTTTCTTGAGAGTTTCATAAAGGTGTTTATGGATGACTTTACTGTTTATGGATCCTCTTTTGATGCATGTTTAGACAGTCTGGAAAAAGTTTTGAAAAGATGCATAGAAACAAACCTTGTTCTCAATTTTCAGAAATGTCACTTCATGGTTGAACAAGGTTTGGTTCTAGGGCATATCATTTCTGAAAAGGGAATAGAGGTAGATCCTGCCAAGATATCTGTGATTTCGCAGTTGCCTTACCCCTCTTGTGTGCGAGAGGTTCGATCTTTTCTAGGACATGCAGGTTCCTACAGGCGCTTCATCAAGGATTTCAGCAAGAAGGCGCTTTCGTTGTCCAAACTACTGTAGAAGGACATCGATTTTGAGTTTGATGACAGGTGCAAGCAGGCCTTTGACTGCCTGAAGGAGGCTTTGACCACCACTCTGATCATTCAGGCACCAGATTGGACAGCCCCATTTGAGCTCATGTGTGATGCATCAAATTATGCCTTGGGAGCTGTCCTGACACAGAAGATTGACAAGCTGCCTAGAGTGATCTACTACGCCTCACGCACTTTGGATGTTGCCCAAGCAAACTACACTATGATTGAGAAAGAGTTGTTGGCAATTGTTTTTGCCCTTGATAAGTTTAGGTCGTATTTGCTTGGATTTCCTGTTATTGTGTATACTGACCATGCAGCTCTAAAGTTTCTATTGAGAAAGGCTGAGTCAAAGCCTAGATTGATCAGGTGGATGCTACTACTCCAAGAGTATGACTTGCAAATCAAAGACCGGAGTGGAGTACAAAATTTGGTTGCAGACCACCTCAGCAGAATTGAGAGAGCTGAGGATGAAGCTGATGTGTTGCCTATCCAGGATGACTTTCCTTATGAGAGTTTGTTGATGATTTCTTCTTCTCACCCTACTCCTTGGTTTGCACACATTGTGAATTATTTGGTTGCTTTTGTTTTTCCTCCCTTAGCATCACATGCTCAAATTGCTAAAATTAAGAGTGATGCTAAGTATTATGTTTGGGATGACCCATATCTGTGGAAGTTGTACAGTGACCAGGTTATTAGGAGATGCATTCCGGACCATGACATTGACTCGGTCCTGCAGTTTTGTCATGCCTCCTCACTTGGTGGTCATCTGGGGATTCAGAGAACAGCTCGCAGGGTGCTTGATTGTGGGTTCTATTGGCCTTTCATATTCAAAGATGCGGAGAGGATTTGCAGCAACTATGAGCCGTGTCAGAGAGGAGGCGGACCTATTTCACAGAGACAGGAGATGCCTCAACAGCCTATGCTGTTCTGTGAGGTGTTTGATGTCTGGGGTATAGATTTCATGGGTCCTTTTCCTGTTTCTTTTGGTTTCTCTTATATTCTCCTTGTTGCGGATTATGTTTCAAAGTGGGTGGAAGCTAGAGCCACCAGGACTAACGAGGCTCGGGTTGTTGTAGATTTTATTAGATCTCACCTCTTTTGCAGGTTTGGAGTGTCTAGAGCGATTGTTAGTGATCAGGGAACCCACTTTTGCAACAGATCCATGCAGGCTTTGCTCAAGAAATATGGGTAACGCACAGAGTTTCTACACCATACCACCCCTAAAAAAATGGGCAAGCTGAGATCTCTAACAGGGATATTAAGAGGATCTTGGAGAAGATTGTCCAGCCCAACAAAAAGACTGGAGCAATAGGTTGGACGATGCTCTTTGGGCACACAGGACTGCCTACAAAGCACCTATTAGGATGCCTCCCTATCGGGTTGTCTTTGGAAAGGCATGTCATCTACCAGTTGAAATTGAGCATCGGGCATACTGGGCTGTAAAGACTTGTCACTTTTCTATTGACCAAGCTGGAGAGGAAAGGAAGTTGCAACTGAATGAATTGGATGAGATCCGATTGGAGGCCAATGAGAACTCGAAGTTCTACAAAGAAAGGACCAAGAGGTTCCATGGTAGTTCCATTGTTAGAAAGGATTTCGAGGTTGGCCAGCAGGTTTTGTTGTATGACTCTAGGCTCGGACTCATGGGTGGTAAGTTGAGATCAAAGTGGACTGGACCTTTTGTTGTGACTAATGTTTATCCTTATGGTGCAGTAGAGATCCAGGATCCATCTGCAACTAAAAGCTTCAAGGTGAACGGGCACAGACTGAAGCCTTTCCTCAACAATCCTTCTTTGTTGGATGCAATGGTGGAGGAGACCTCTTTGGTCCACCCCACCTACCCTCCCATCTGACTCAGAGAGTTTCTTTTCCCCTTCCCTCCTCACTTTTAATGCACTTTGTCGATATCTGATGACTGTTCTGATTGTTTGATCTGCTGCTTGTGACACACTGAGGACATTGTGTAGTTTAAGTATGGTCTATTAGGGGAGGTTGTTTCTTTGTTTTATGTTTCGTTTTTTTTTTTTTTGTAGTTTGTTGTGTCTTGTGTATAGTTTTTCATGCTTTTTGTGAATTCTGGACTTTGATTAGGTTGTCAGTTTTCCTTCACTTCATTGATACTCTGATTTGTTGGATTCCTTGTTTTTCTTTGCTTGGAAAGATGATTATGATGTTTGAGAGGTTGAATTGATTGTGCCAGAAATTACCTTGTGAGAGATTTGAGCCATTTGATGATCTTTCTTGTGTGTGATATGTCTCTTGATTGCTTGCACTTATGCCTTGGCTTGACTCTTTTTGATTGATATGCATGTTTGAAAATGATAAAGGCGTTTTGTTGTTGAGCCTCCCTAGCCAAATGAGCCTACCCTGTTTTAATCCATTGATGACCCCTTTTGAGCCTATGCTTTTCCCATTTCTTTGTTTTGAAGCTTATACACTAGCCCTAAGTGAAAAACCATGTCTACCTTAACCTTAGGGAATTTTGGAGCTTTGGAATTGTTTTGGGAATAAGTGTGGTCTCTTGGGATATTAAGATGAATTGGTCAGTTGGCTCTTATTCTTGTGTTTTTGTAAATATATGGTCTATCTTGTCTCTTAGAGTTATGTCCAATATTGAGAAAAGAAGAAAAGAGACAAGATGGAAAAAAAAAAAAGAGAAAAAAAAATGCAGAAAAAATGAGAAAAAAAAAATAAACTTTTTTTTTTTGTGAATAATGGAGTCAAGAAGATGATTGAATTAGAGGTTTTGGGTGTGTTTGAATGGGTTTACACTTGTTCCCCATTGCTCCTCTATTTCCCTTTGGTTTGTAACTTCTCATCCATATCATATCCCCTTTTTTCCTTGCCCCATTACATCCATTAAAGACCTTTTTGATTTGAACATGCATATGTGTTTGAATGTTGATATTAGAGGCTTGCCAAGTCTGTTTGTGTTTGCTTTCTTGAGTGCATTGATTGACATTGATTTACCTTAAACACTTGAGAGAAACACTGATTGTGTGCATCTGTGAGGCTTTGTTGCTTTTGATTCACCTCTTAAGCTGTTTGATCATTTTGCCATGCTTTGAATTGCTTGGATGAATTCATGAGTATCTGCTTTCCTTGATTCTGTGTTGGATAATGTCCACTTCCTTTCACTGTCCAGATTTCTCGATAACCGTGCAACTCTGTAATTGTCCTTGTGAGTCTTAGTTTTTTGTATGTTGAGTTTGTCACCTTCTTGATGTCCTCAGATCTGTTCCCTATTTTGCATCTTGATTTTGCCCAGGAGTGCAAAAGACTAAGTGTGGTCTATTTTGATGAATCAATATTTTACATCATTCACTTAGTTTTTCGCGCCTAATTGTGTTGATGAATTGTGCTTAATTCTTAGTTATTGTGTCATTTTCACCATTTGGGCTTAATTAGACCAATAATTCTTATTTTAATTAATTTGAATTAATTGAGCTTAACTATTCCTATTTTTATTTTCAGGGCAATTTTGGAATCACACTGTGAGACTTTTGGAAGGGCACCAATTAAGTGAAGACTCTCCACAAGGCAATTTAAAATTAATCTAGCTTAGCTTAATAATTTAGAATTTGTACATGAATTTTTGTAATGTGGGCCAATTTTGCTAGAATAAACTAAGCCCAATAGTAAAAAAACATGACTTGGCATCTAGGGTTTAATTATTTTTTAGGGTGGACCCCACCATTAGCCGTCACTTGCTTTTGGAATTTTTCATAGTTTTTTTGGGTTGTAACCTCTCTTTGCCGAGGAGAGCTAGGTGGTCTTGGAATTTTTTTTCTTTTCAAGTTTGAATGCATCTACATTATATTACTCTCATTGATTGAACGGATAGCACACTTCTTCCTCTTTCCTTGCTTGCAAAGTTGTTTACTTTTGGTGAATGAGGAAGAGGATGCTTCATTCTCTCTTGTAAAGTGTTGAAACATTTTTCTGGAGTGGGAGAGTGAATGGAGCTCACGGTTTTTTATGCCTGAATGAAGAGAACACATTTTCTTTTCCTTTTGATTCTTGTGAAAAAAATTAATCATCTTTATCTTGGATCTCTCTAGGTGCTCACGGTGGTAACCCTTCTTTGGTCAAGCAAAGCACTTTTCCTTTCTTTTAGATCATTGACAGTAGGCAAGACATGGTGTGACATTTCACTTTGACTGTATTCACGGTTGAAGCTTGTTGAAAGTCAAGTTTCATAATTCTTTTCTTCACTCAATATGCTTTGACTCCATTTATTGTCATAGTATGAAAAGGTGTGGTGTTTACTTTGAGTCTTCATTGCATTGAGATAAATGAAAAAGTGATTTGATGGGGGTAGGAATTCTTTCACGGTGATTGATTATGAGAGAGGAAACTTTACTGATGAAGGTTGAAAAACAGTTATTTTCACATGTCATTTGAGACCAAATTACTCCCTTTACTACTTAGAATGAGCTTAGAATCAAGCAAAACTCAATAAATGAGTCTGTAGAGAGTTGTTTTGTAGCATTGTTTTGCATTGTTTTGTAGCATTTCTAAGAAAATGAAGAATGGAGTTGAAGATAAAGGTCGTAGACTCAAGAAAAGAGAAGAGAAATGAAGAATTGAAGAGTCGACGCACCGCCCGGTGGCAAATTCCACCGTGGGGCGGTCCAAGGCGCGGAGTAGGCACCTAGCGTTGGCGTTGGGCGGATTTGCGATTAGAGGGAGACCGCCGGGCGGTAGACCCCTACCGCCGGGCGATAGTGCGATTTGTGGGAAACCGTCGGGCGCCACACTTGTTCCGCCGGGGGGTTGTCTGTGGGGCTTGGGCCTGTTTTCTGCTACGCTCCTCACCTATAAATAGCCCTATTACGAGTTTAGATGCATTCTTTTGACAGAAGGGGGCGGCCAGACCTAAATTCACTCTCTGGAGAGGATCTCTTGGATGCTTAGGCTCCTTTGCATCTTATCTAGGGTTTGCTTTTCCATTCTTCATCCATTTTTCATCTAGTTTCACCATGAAAATGGTGAACTAAACCCTATTGTTGTTGGGGGAAACAATGTAATCTTTTGATACTCTCTTTTATTGAAACTCTTGNTTGGGGGAAACAATGTAATCTTTTGATACTCTCTTTTATTGAAACTCTTGATTATTAATATGGTTTCCATATGCTTTGATTTTTAATTGTTGGGTTCTAATCTGTGTTTAATGCTTTTATCGTTTAACTCATTCGATAACTGTTGTTTGTCTTTATTNATACGGGGACNTANAGTAATGTCATGAACTGGTGAGTAATTCCTTGATTAAGCAATACAACCTAGGGATAGGGGTAGGACGATCAATTGCTTTTTAACTTCTGCTCTATAATGGTTTATTAATTGCTAGGGAAGGCTAGGGATAGCAAGTCATTAATTAGTAATAGGCTCTTTTCGCCGGGGGATCGGGTTAAGGGTAGGCTAAGAAAGTTGCATAACAATTAATTAATCAAGCTAATAATTCAAGAGGAGTAAATAAGAGAGAGCGGATTAGATGAAATTGTAAACCCCCAACAACTTCATTCATCCATTGTTTTCTTCTTGTCAATTGAATCAATCTCTTTTGCATGTTCATATTTTATTCTCAAATCAAATTAATTAATTTTTATTTTCAAGGCTTATGATTTTAATTCACACGAACCATAAGGCCTTTCGAGTCTTTTGGGAAAACGATACTTGGACGTACCATTTATTATTACTTGATACGATATGGTACGCTTGCCAATCCGTTAACAAGCTTTTCGCGCCGTTGCCGCGGACTCGAGGTTTACTTTTTCAAGTAGTGTGGATTGATTGAATTTGACTTGGTTGTAATTATTTTTGTTTTATTTTTGTTTAATTGCGTTTTATTTTATTTTTCTGTAAAAGTGCTTTTAGGGTGTGTTTCTTGTGTATGCAGGGAGCAATACATACTAGAAGCAGAAAAGACCAGCAACCTCTCTTAGAAGGTTTACCAGAAGGGAGGAGAAGGAGACGTCGTTCACGTGAGAGATCTCTTTCTCCTGAAGCCATTTCTTCGCTTGAGATTTCTGCATCAGATTTTGAGGAGATGGCTAACCAACCTCCTCCTAGACATACATTGGGGGACGCAGCAAATGCAGTAGGCCCCTTGAATTTCAACAGTATAGCAGTTCCAGCTGATGACGTAACCAACATGGTGATGAGTCCTGCGCTCATCCAATTAGTCCAGAATAATCAATTCTATGGGTTGTCAAATGAGAATCCTTATAAGCATTTGACTATCTTTGGTGTGATTTGCAACACTGTCAAGATAACTGGAGTGTCGGATGACAGAGTTAGACTCAGTTTGTTTCCTTTCTCTCTTGGAGGAAACACAAAGGATTGGTTGCATTCTTTCCCTGAAGGAACTTTCAGGACTTGGGAAGCTGTGGCACATCGATTTGTTACTAAATTCTTTCCGCCTGCAAGGATCAGTCAAGGGAGGCTGGAGAGATTTCTGCATTTAAACAAGGAAGAGAAGAAACTCTTGGAAGGGCTTGGAATAGATTTAAAGGCTTGTTGAGAAAGACCCCAGTCCATGGGTTCGATAAGACTTCATATTTACTTGTTTTCCTTGGAGGCCTGTGCCTTCAGTCTAAGATGGTGTTAGATGCTTCAGCTAGAGGCAGTATTTGTAGGAAGACTGAAGATGAAGCTTATAATTTGATAGAACTTATGGCTGACAACGAAGAAGCACATGATGCACATGTTGATGCTATTCAGGAGCTTTCAATGGTTCAAAATAATGTGATTACACAACAGGTTGAGCAAGTGACAAGAAGACTTGGTGAGTTATCGCAGACAATTATAGAAACTTCAAAGGCCCCACAAATGTTTCATTTCAACCCTATTCAGAGAAGTACAGAATCCGAAGAAACTTTCCAGAGAATTATGAAGAAAAGTGTTTGTGCTGTTGACTGCGTGGAGAAAGGTAGGGGGGAAGAAGCTTGCGAAATTGTTACTAAAAGTGGAAGAATTGTAAAAGAACGAAAGGTTGATAAAATGGTAAGTTTAGAACAAGAAAAGGATCAAAAGGAGGAAGTTGAACAAAAAGATATGTGGAACGAGAAACAAAAAGAAGAAGCTGAGAAGTTCAAAGAGAAGGAGTATGTAAAACCACTGCCATATCCAAAAATATATTCTAGAAAAGAGAAACAGAGACAATTCGATCGTTTCATGGAAATTTTCAAGAAATTGGAAATAATCGTTCCATTCTCTGAGGCACTCCAGCATATACCATCATATTCAAAGTTTTTGAAAGAGATTATTACGAAAAAAAGAAGATATGTTGAAAAAGAAACAATTGAGGTAGAAGGGAATTGCAGTGCTATCATTCAACTGTCATTACCTCCTAAATCACCCGATCCAGGGAGCTTCACTATTCTTTGTGCTATTGGAGAGCTAGAGGTTGGGAAAGCTTTGATTGACCTAGGAGCCAGTATAAATCTGATGCCTCTGGCCATGTTCAAAAAGTTAAAAGGGGTAGAGCTCAAACAAACTAGAATGGTTCTTCAATTAGCTGACAGATCCCTCAAATATCCTTATGGAATTGCTGAAGATGTGATTGTCAAGGTTGATAAATTCTTGTTTCCAGTAGATTTTGTTGTTATGGAGATGGAAGAAAATGGACATGCACCTTTAATTCTTGGATGACCCTTCATGAAAATTGCCAGAATTGTTATTGATGTGGAAAAAGGGAAGCTTAAGGTCCAGGTGCAAGATGAAGAGGTGAACTTTGATGTATTTCAAGCTATGTCACATCCCAAAGACGACAAGTCATGCTTTCAGATGGACCTGGTGCAGGAAATCTGTATGAGACAAGAAAATAGAGTTCGTAACGTATCCATGTTAGAAAGAACTTTGACTAATGAATGTGAAGATCTGAACGAGGAGGAAGATAAACTACATCAGAAATGTATACAGGAGCTAGAAGCAACAAAAGAAGTTCCACCAGAAAAAGTACTCTTCGAACAAATGGATCGTACAGATAAGCTTCAGACAATCAGATTGAACTAAAGGAATTGCAACTACACCTGAAGTATGTGTTTTTGGAGGATAACAAAAAAAAACCTGTCATTATTAGTGCTTCATTATCTTAAGAGGAAGAAAGAAAATTGGTGAGAATTCTCAAAGAGAACAAAGGTGCCATCGGTTGGTCAATTGCTGATCTCAAAGGTATAAGTCCAACTTATTGTATGCATAGAACTCTGATGGAAGACGATTATAAGCCCGTAGCTCAACCACAGAGGAGACTTAATCCTGTCATGAAAGAAGTTATGAGAAAAGAGGTATTGAAGCTGTTAGAAGCAGGAATTATCTATCCAATCTCTGATAGCAAATGGGTAAGCCCAGTTCAAGTGGTACCAAAGAA
Source organism: Vigna radiata var. radiata (assembly GCF_000741045.1). Lineage (NCBI taxonomy): Eukaryota > Viridiplantae > Streptophyta > Magnoliopsida > Fabales > Fabaceae > Vigna > Vigna radiata. Next base: position 8,781,233 of record NC_028355.1, read on the forward strand.
AGGAGGGATGATTGTTGTTCACAATGAAAAAATTGAGCTTATTCCGACAAGGACAGTCACGGGGTGGCGGATGTGCATTGACTATAGGAGACTAAATACAGTCACCCGGAAAGATCATTTTCCCTTACCTTTCATGGATCAGATGTTGGAAAGATTAGCGGGGCAAGCTTATTATTGCTTTCTGGATGGATATTCTGGATATAACCAAATAGTGGTAGACCCTGAAGACCAAGAGAAAACAGCATTTACCTGTCCCTTTGGTATATTTGCCTACAGAAAAATGCCTTTTGGATTATGTAACGCTCCCGCAACTTTTCAGAGGTGTATGCAAGCAATCTTTGTTGATTTTATGGAATAAAAGCATTGAAGTCTTTATGGGTGATTTTTCAGTTTTTGGAGATACTTTTCAAAAATGCTTGTCTAATTTGGATGCAGTTCTCAAACGATGTGTTCAAACAAATCTTGTCTTGAACTGGGAAAAATGTCATTTCATGGTTACAGAAGGTATCGTGCTGGGTCACAAAATTTCTGCCAGGGGGATTGAAGTTGATAGAGCAAAGGTTGAGGTGATTGAAAAACTCCCACCACCGACAAATGTTAAAGGAGTCCGAAGTTTCCTTGGTCATGCAGGATTCTATCAACGATTTATTAAGGATTTTTCAAAGGTTGCAAAGCCTTTAAGTAATTTGCTTGCTAAAGAGACACCATTTATGATGAGTCCTGAATGTTTGCAAGCTTTTGACAGTCTGAAGCGGAGACTGATTTCTGCTCCAGTGATTGTGGCACCTGATTGGGATAAAGAGTTTGAACTTATGTGCGATGCTAGCGACTATGCTATAGGTGCTGTGCTGGGACAAAGAAGAGGAAAGGTTTTTCATGCTATTTATTATGCTAGCAAAGTGTTGAATGAGGCTCAACTGAATTATGCCACCACAGAAAAGGAATTCTTGGCCATAGTGTACTCATTGGAGAAATTCATATCATATCTCGTTGGATCTAAGGTGATCATTTATACAGATCATGCAGCTATAAAGTATTTACTGATGAAACCTGATTCGAAGCCAAGATTGATTAGATGGGTACTTTTGCTACAAGAATTTGACGTAGAAATTCGTGACAAAAAGGGGAGTGAAAATGTGATTGCTAATCATTTATCTCGGTTAGTCAATGAGGAAGTGATAAGCAAGGAGAAAGAAATCTGGGAATCATTTTCAGATGAAGCTCTTTTGTATATTCAGCAAAGACCTTGGTTTGCTTATTTAGCCAACTTCAAAGCCGCAGGTGTTATTCCGGAATTCAATTGGCAACAGAAAAAGAAGTTTCTACATGATGCCAAACAATTCATTTGGGATGATCCATATTTGTTCAAGATAGGAGCAGATAATTTGTTGAGAAGATGTGTCACTGAAGCAGAAGCAGAAGATATTTTGTGGCATTGTCACAATTCTCCTTATGCAGGTCATTATAATGGAAAACGCAATGCCGCAAAAATTTTACAAGCAGGATTTTATTGGCCAACTTTGTTTAAAGATGCTCATAATCATGCTCGAAGCTGCGACAAATGTTAGAGGACAGGGACCATCTCAAGGAGGCATGAGATGCCACTACAGGGCATTTTGGAAGTTGAAGTTTTTTATTGCTGGGGTATTGACTTTATGGGACCATTTCCTCTGTCATTCAATAATGAATATATTTTGGTAGCTGTTGATTATGTGAGTAAGTGGGTTGAAGCTGTAGCATGTCCTAAGAATGATTCTAACACCGTGATCAAATTCTTAAAAAGACAAATCTTTTCACATTTTGGAACTCCCAGGATCCTCATCAGTGATGGGGGGGTCTCACTTTTGCAATGCTCAGCTAGCTAAGGTACTTAAACATTATGGGGTGAAACATAAGGTAGTTGCGCCCTATCATCCGCAGACAAATGGCCAAGCTGAAGTTTCTAACAGGGAAATCAAAAGAATTTTAGAAAAGACTGTCACTTTTTCAAGAAAAGATTGGTCACAGAAGTTAGACGATGCTCTCTGGGCATATAGAACTGCCATGAAAACTCCTATGGGGTTACCGCCTTTTCAGTTACTCTATGGAAAAGCATGTCATTTGCTAGTTGAAATGGAACACAAAGCTTGGTGGGCTTTGAAATTTTTGAACATTGACCCTGATAAGGCTCAAGGGAAACGAGGCAACCAGGTGCTAGAACTTGAAGAAATGCGGTTGCATGCTTACGAATCATCCAGGACTTACAAAGATAAGGTGAAGTTCTATCATGACAAGAAGTTGATAAAGAGAACTTTCCATCCAGGGGATTTGGTTCTTTTATTCAATTCGCGGCTAAAGTTATTCCCCGGGAAACTGAAATCAAAATGGTCGGGACCTTTTGTGGTGAAACGTGTATTCCAAAGTGGAGCAGTGGAATTAGAATCGTCGACTGACGATAATCAACAACGGAGCTGGATTGTGAATGGCCAAAGGCTCAAACACTATGTGGGAGGAGATGTGGAGCAATTTGCCTCAGTCATGATGTTAGTAGATCCATAAGGTTTGGGTCAGGCTCGTGACGTTAAACAAGCACTACTAGGAGGCAACCTAGTTTTCTCCCTTTTACTTTTTATATTCCTAGAATAGGTTAAATTTTAATTTCAGTGTGTATTCTTGGCTTAAATACTTTTTCTGAAAATGTTTGACTGACTGATGTGCATGATGGAACTATTTGATTATTATTTGATGTGGATGATAATTGAGTTGTGTTGTGTGTGAATATCCAGTGAAACAGATGTGTGATAAATTATAATTGTGGTTATGATGCTAAGCAGGGTGTATCAATGGATATTGTGTGAGAAAGCATGTTATGTGAGGTATTGAGCTCCAGAGTTTTTATTGTTATATGCATTGTTCACAGGAAAACATGAATGATATTGCCTTAATGTTGATGATTGATTGAATTGCATGTGAATGTCATATGATCAAGGCCTTTTTTAGAACCCTTCTCTAGCCAAATTTTCACCCAAAGTGCTTGAAAATATTATACCCTTTTTGAACCTTAGCCTTAAACAAGATGTGAACCCTTGTCTTGAAATTCTTTACCTTGAGTTGGGATGAGCTTAATTGTATGCAATGAAAAGGTTCAAGGTTGGGGTTGTATGGGGGAAATTGAAAGGCAAGTGAAAAGCATTGAGCTCAAATGTTGTGAAAAGAAAAATTCATGAGAAAAATAAAAGAAAAGAAGAAAAGCATGAAGATGAGCTCGATGAAAAAGAAAAGGGGAAAAAGTTGGGAATGAGTGAGATTGGTGAGGAAGAGAGTGGTGCTTAAATGATGAATATTATTATAGCTCTCTTGATTCAAGGACTTTGCATTCCAGAAAAACCAATTCTTCTTGTTAGCCTAACCTCATTAGAAGCCTTGNAAAAGTCCTTTTGATGGCATNTGCATGTAAAGATATTGATTGTTTGAGATGAATGGCAATTTTATTTCATGTGACTTGTGAATAATAGAGAGTTGGAGTGTTACCTTAAACACTTGAGTGATTGAGTGAAACACTTGCTTGGTATGAACTGTTAATTTTCATGAGTGCATTTTTGCTTAGTGGATTGGTCATTCATAATATGTAACATCTGTTGTGCAATCTCTGGATTGAAAGCATGCATACATCTTATTTTGATTTCATTGAAGATTTGGGATTGAGTAGTGTTTGTCATGTACTTTGGGAATGTTGAAACAGTGGATGAAATAGTATAAAGCCAAGCTTTGTTTTGTCTGTTGTTTTGTTTGCTTGAGGACAAGCAAAGTTCTAAGTTTGGGGTGTTGATGAAGGTTGAAAAACAGTTATTTTCCCATGTCATTTGAGACCAAATTACTCCCTTTACTTCTTAGAATGAGCTTAGAATCAAGCAAAACTCAATAAATGAGTCTGTAGAGAGTCAAAAGCTGTTTTTAGCGATATTATGCTTGTTTTGCATTGTTTTGTAGCATTTCTAAGAAAAAGAAGAATGGAGTTGAAGATAAAGGTCGTAGACTCAAGAAAAGAGAAGAGAATTGAAGAATTGAAGAGTCGACGCACCACCCGGCGGCAAATTCCACCGCCGGGCGATCCAGGGCGAGGAGTAGGCACCTGGCGTTGGCGCTGGGTGGATTTGCGATTAGAGGGAGACCGTCGGGCGGTAGTCCCCTACCGCCGGGCGGTAGTGCGATTTGTGGGAAACTGCCGGGCGCCACACTTGTTCCGTCGGGCGGTTGTCTGCTGGGCTTGGGCCTGTTTTCTACTGCGCTCCTCACCTATAAATAGCCCTATTACGAGTTTAGATGCATTCTTTAGACAAAAGGGGGCGGCCAGACCTAAATTCACTCTCTGGAGAGGATATCTTGGATGCTTAGGCTCCTTTTCATCTTATCTAGGGTTTGCTTTTCCATTCTTCATCCATTTTTCATCTAGTTTCACCATGCAAATGGTGAACTAAACCCTATTGTTGTTGGGGGAAACAATGTAATCTTTTGATACTCTCTTTTATTGAAACTCTTGATTATTTATATGGTTTCCATATGCTTTGATTTTTAATTTTTGGGTTCTCATCTGTGCTTAATGCTTTTATCGTTTAACTCATTCGATAANTGTTNTTTNTCTTTATTGANANNNGGACNTACAGTAATGTCATGAACTGGTGAGTAATTCCTTGATTAAGCAATACCACCTAGGGATAGGGGTAGGACGATCAATTGGTTTTTTAACTTCTGCTCTATAATGCTTTAGTAATTGCTAGGGAAGGCTAGGGACAGCAAGCCAGTAATTAGTAATAGGCTCTTTTCGCCGAGGGATCGGGTTAAGGGTAGGCTAAGAAAGTTGCATGACAATTAATTAATCAAGCTAATAATTCAAGAGGAGTAAATAAGAGAGAGCGGATTAGATGAATTTGTAAACCCCCAACAACTCCATTCATCCATTCATTTCTTCTTGTCAATTGAATTAATCTCTTTTGCATGTTCATATTTTATTCTCAAATCAAATTAATTAATTTTTATTTTCAAGTCTTACGATTTTAATTCACACGAACGATAAGGCCTTTCGAGTCTTTTTGGAAAACGATACTTGAACTTACCATTTATTATTACTTTATACGATTTGGTACGCTTGCCAATCCGTTAACATTTACTCATTTGCTTGGAGATGAATAGGAGTTGTCACATCATGAGGTTTTATTTTATTTTTTTCATGGAAGAGAAGGATTTTTACATTCCATTAGTTGGGAAGCATTGAATACCAACGGCTGGAAGGAGGACCATTCAAGTTTCTTTTGGAGTTTTGGATGCACCGGTTTCAACCACTTTGAGGAGAGAGAAGGTTTTCTTTTTTTTTTTTGGCAAGGTAGAAGAGGTAAAAGTCAAACGTTCTTGGGATTTGTTTCACCATTTTGTTGTTTAATCAAGTTGCTTTCCTTGGGAATGGAATAAAGTTCATGGTCATTGCCTTTGAAGAAAGAGAATGAAATGGAATTTGGTGAAAGGGTGTCTCGGCAAAGTGGTTTTGTAGAAGAAGAAAAGTTTTTTTTTTCTTTACTCTTTGGTAGCAAGGATTTAACGTCAACTCTTCGGAGGAGAGAGGAATTAATTTTCTTCACTTTGAAGCCTTGGGAGGTCACGTGATTTGGTGGAGGAAAACCATATTCACTCATTTCTTTGCTTTAAAATATTTGGCATAGTATATTGAGTTGTGTTTCATTTTTTTAGTTTAGTGTTGCATTTAAATAATTTTAATTGTGCTAGATAATTGTTTGTTGCATTATTGGGGTCTAGTATTTTATTTTATTTTGTCTTAATGTTGTCTTGTATATGTAGTAGTGTTACTTTAATTACCATGCTAGCATAAATTAGTTTGTTTGCATATGTGTTTTTATTGAGTTCTTTAAGTTTTGCAAAACCTTTTCAAACCCCCCCTCCCCCCTTCGTGTTAGACTCGATTCTCGAACCGCAGAATTGGTCTTTGGGAGACGACCTAGGGGTCATTCCCTAGCTATACTGCATTTCTAATATGCAATCAAATTTGTATGGGTCGCGACACCCATCAATGAGTAAATTATTTATCTTGATTTCAATCATAAAAATTTTAGTGCAGTAATGACAAGAGAACAACAATCAAATCCTAATAAAGGAAAGGCTGTAGCAAAACCTAAGTGGAAATGAAAGGCAAAATATATCCTTAGGATTCCTACATTTGTTGCCTGACCTAGACCAAATGTTGGGCCCTAACATGCTGTAGACTGTCATGTTCATTCCACACAACACCCTCCTATTAATCCCTTACCAGAACCTGTTATTTTATCCACATCAGACCCTATGGTACAACCAACACAAGATCCTACTAGTCTTCCTCCACTTGTATTTCTTGGAACACAAATAGATTCTTCTTTTATACCCTCCTCATCCTCCATACCGCCGTCTGATGGTCATCCCACACCATTTGCTGATCATGATTAAGCTGGCGATGATGGTGATGACCCTGCTCCTACTGATCGATCGATGATTGAACCTTATAGGAAAGGGTAACACCGAACCAATTTTGTTACTAATTTGTTTTACATTAATTTTTTAACTTATTGTTAATTTAAATGACTTTGATGTATTTATATGCAGGTTTATGCAATCTAGAGTTGCTTCTCAGGCCATAACAAGGTCTATTAAGCAATAATTTCTAAAGCCTTGGCCAACATGGGGAGAAATACTACCTGATGACAGAAAACCATTTTGGGAGCGATTTAAGGCTAAAGGAAATCAACTTGCTTTTGTTATTTACCTTCATCATCTATGTTAATTGCAATGCAACACATATAGTAATTTACATAATTTTGAAATGAGTTGTTGTCACAGATGAAGGTTCAGTGGTTACCTCAACATGAAGCTCAAATTCAGCGCAATTTCTACTCAAAGGCATCTCATAGGCTTTCTAAGATGTTTCGAGAAGCAAGGATAGCAGGAGAACGCCCTTACTGGATTGGGGAGCAAATCTGGACTTCCTTATTGGAGCATTGGAATTCGCCACAGTACCGGGCAAAGTGTGTGATGGGTGTCGCACCCCATGCAAATTTAATGTGCATAAAGAATGCAGTATAGACTAGGAAGTGACTCCTAGGTTGTCTCTCAAGGACCAAACTGTGGTTCGAGAATCAGGTCAAATACGAAGTGGGGGGTTTGTGAAAGGTTTAGTGAATGCAAATGAACTAAATTAAAACACACATGCAACAGAAATATAACAAAAATGCAAACAGAAATGTAAAAACGGAATCAAATACATAATAAAAATGGTTGGTCATTAACTCAATTACTATGCTTCCTATCCCAGATTAACGACAAGTACACACTACTCTAATCTAAATCCGACACGAATCACCCAACTAAGCGAAGGCTAATTCGGTCTTCAAAATTGCAAACTAAGCGAATGCAATGCTCAACTCCAATCAGTCCTCCACCTTGCAATCTAATCAACTAAGCGAAGATTAAACACCGATAAGGCAACTAAGCGTATACCTAATCGCAAGCACACAATCAGATTTCATATAATGCCAGCCAGAGCAGAATAAACACAAGTACAGTTCAATAAATCTCAAGGAAACAATATAATATCACTAATGACCAACCCGCCTAACCTAAGCTAACATCGCAATTAAATTAACACAATCGAACAGAACAGACAACATAATGAACGAAAACAATAAACCGAACATAACAGACAACAAAATGAATGAATAAAGTAAATTGAACGATGCAATAGATAAATATCCAAACGCAATCAAGGCTATTAAAATGCAATGCTTGGGCTAAAAAGAATTAAAAGCAGCTAAAGTAAACAAATATGCAACACTTGGAATAAAAGAGTAAGCTAGCTAATAAAGAAATGGAACGTTTCAGTAACTTCCACTTTCAAGCAAAAATAAAAATCACCATAAGAGCATGCTGCTGCCATATAAAACTAACGCTTCCTTTTTCTCCTTAAAATTAAAAACGTTTATTCACTCTTTTCCTAAAGCTAATGCAAGCCCGGCGGTGTGCACCTCTCCAGCTCCAACTCTCTTTTTGTTCAGCCAAATAAAATGAAATCAGCACTTAAAAGTAAAATAAAATTCAAGGCGTGACAACACAACTCCCGTGTGCATATTTCAACTCAATTCGCGTGTGAGCCCGTGCAGGGTTTTGGAAAATGCAAAGCAAGCTTGTAAGCTTTGAAGATTCACAAAACAAAATAAAAGAAATAATGCACTAAGGAGTTCCCTTTTGCTAGTCATAACCTAGATGCTTCATGCTGCACCGCTTCTTTAAGAAGGTAAATTAAAAATGCAATGTGTGGGTGGCTGCTGCCCCATGAAACCAACACATTAAATGCAAAAGTAGTTGCTAATATACTAAGTGAATAATGGCTGTAGCTGTTTCATTCAATGGGAAACTCCAAAGCAAACAAAAATGTTGCAGCATTGCCAAAATATAAAAAAGGAAAAATGCTTTCTTTCATTAAACCAATTCCCAAGATTGTGAACATTATCCCTTGCCTCCCCAAAATGTTTCAGCAACAAAATAACGAAGTGCGTGTGCGGCTCCCCAAGAAAAAGTCAATCCCTAATGGGTGACGGTGTTGACAGATTGACAAGTGTACCAAATCGTACAAGTAATATAATTGGTAAGACAAAGTTTTGTTTTTCCCAAGAGACTCGTATGGCTTTCTCTTTTGCGTGAATTAAAATAATAAGACTTGAAAAATAAAATTTAATAAATTGGATTTGAGGAGAACAATATTAACATGCAAAATAAATGTTATTCAATTGACAAGTGAAAACAAT
>NC_028355.1:8790526-8795173 GCF_000741045.1 Vigna radiata var. radiata
ATATGTAGACCATATAAATAATCAATAGTTTCAATAAGAGAGAGTATCAAAAGATTACATTGTATTCCCCAACAACAATAAGGTTTAGTTCATCATGGACATGGTGAAACTAGATGAAAAATGGAAGAAGAATGAAAGAGCAAACACTAGAAAAGATGAAAAGGAGCCTAAGCATCCAGGAGATCCTCTCTAGAGAGCAAAATTAGGTCTAGCCATCTTCCCCTGTCAAAAGAATGACTCTGAATTCGTAGTAGGGGTATTTATAGGTGAGGAGCACGTCAAAATCAGGCCCAAGTCCAGCGTGCCACCGCCGGGCGGTTTAAGTGTGCTGCCCGGCGGTTTCCCATAACCTACCGCCACTGCCCGGCGGCTGTCGCCACCGCACGGTGGTTTCTCTCAGCTTGAAATGATGCCTACTCCTCGTCCTGGACCGCCCGGCGGTTTAAGTGTGCCGCCGGACGGTACGTCGACTCTTCAAAACATCATTTTTCTATTCTTTTCTTGAGTCGACGACCTGTATCTTCAACTTCATTCTTCACTTTTCTCAAATTAGCTTCAAAACAATGCAAACACAAGCATAAAATCACTAAAAATAGCTTTTGACTCTCTGCAGACTCGTTTATTGAGTTTTGCTTGATTCTAAGCTCGTTCCGAGTAGTAAAGGGTGTAATTTGGTCCAAATTGACATATGAAAATCATTGTTTTTCAGCCTTCATCAACACCCCAAACTTAGAATTTTGCTTGTCCTCAAGCAAAACAAAACAAAATCATCACACAAAACAAAACTTGGCTTTACACTGTTTCATCCATTGCCTCAACAATCCCCAAGGTACATGACAAAATCACTCAAATCAATATCTTTAGTGAAATCCAAAATAAGATGCATGCATGCTTTTAATCCAGAGATTGCACAATAGATGTTATACACTATGAATGATCAATCCACTAAGCAAAAATGTACTCATGAAATTTAACAATTCATACCAAGCAAGTGTTTCACTCAATCNCTCAAGTGTTTAAGGTGACACTCCAACTCTCTATTGTTCACAAGTCACAAGAAACAAAATTGCCATTCATCTCAAACAGTCAACATCTTTACATGCAAATGCCATCAAAAGGACTTTTCCAAGGCTTGTACTGAGGTTGGGCTAACAAGAAAGAATTGGCTTTTCTAGAATGCAAAATCCTTAAGTCAAGAGAGCTATTAAAATATTCAACAATTAAGCACAACTCTCTTCCTTACCAATCTCTCTCATTCCCAACTTTTCCCTTTTCTTTTTCTTTCGCATCGAGCTCTTCTTCATGCTTTTCTTCTTTTCTTTTCTTTTTCTCATGAATTTTTCTTTTCACAATATTTGAGCTCAATGTTTTTCACTTGCTTTTTCAACTTTCCCCCAACAACCCCAAACTTGAACCTTTTTATCTCATACAATTAAGCTCATCCCAACACAAGGTAAAGAATTTCAAAACAAGGGTTCACACACTGTTTCAGGCTAAGGTTCAAAAAGGGTAAAATATTTTTAAGCATTTTGGGTGAAAATTTGGCTAGAGAAGGGTTTTCAAAAATGGCCTTGATCATATGACATTCACATGCAATTCAATCTATCATCAAGATTAAAGCAATATCATCTATGTCTTCCTGCGAACAATACATGCAATAATAAAAACTCTGGAGCTCAAAATCTCACACACATGCTTCCTCACACATAATTCATTCATACATCATGCCTAGCATCATGACCACAATCATAAATTCATCACCCATCTAATTCTTGGATATCAACATGCATTACAACTAAATTTTTTTTCACATCAAATAATCATCAAAAAGATCCATCATGCACATCAGTTAGTCAAGCATTTCCAGAACAAGTAATAAAGCCAAGAATACACACCAAGATTAAAATTCAACCTATTCTAGGAAAATAAAATGCAAGAGTGTAAGAAGAAATTCTAGGTTGCCTCCTAGTAGCGCTTGTTTAACGTCGCGAGCCTGACCCAAACCTAGTTGGCACTCGTCCGTAAGTGCACTATCTTCCACCACCCATCAGTAGGTGTACCTTCCGGATATCCTTCAATGGATACCAAAAATTTAGCATCCCTCAGTAGATGCTACCCAAGAATTGTTCAAAAAATTCAAAAATACAAGTTCCAAAGAAAATAAAACCAAAAACCGAAAAAAGAAAATTGTTCCTAAAAATACAAAAAAAAATTCAACAAGTTCAACCCTTCTTCTTTGCGTTGGGATCTCCATCATCCCACCAGCTCACTTTTCTTCGGTCCACCTTTTTGGTCACTTTTGAATATGGTCTTTGAATCTCCACCATTCCTTTTTCCTTCAGCTCCTTGACCATTCATTCCTTTCTCTTAAATCTTACCTTGCTCCCTGGTAGGAGTGGATCTTCTTTTGCTTTTGGATGAATGGTTCTTCTCCCTTCATTTTCAGGCACCTGCAAAACACAACAGCTGTCAAAATAATCATCACCTGTTAAGCTTTCTTCCTGTTCTTCATTCACCTCTAGCTTCTCAAATGTTGTTCTTTTCACTGTCTTAATCTCATCCCCTTCACGGCCAGTATAGAGAAATAAATACTTCAAATCTCTCATCATTATTCTTCCATTATGAACATCAATAAACATCTTTGATGTTGCCATGAAGGGTCGCCCAAAAATCACAGGATGCTCATCTTCTGTTTTAACATCCATGACAATGAAATCTACTAAAAACTCAAGACAGTCTATTCGCACCACAACATCTTCCACCATTCCTACTGGCCTTTTTTTAGAACCGTCTGCCATTGTTATCGTCAAATCAGAGGGTTTCAACACAAGTCCACCGATTTCCTTCAAAATTTATGTGGGTATCAAGTTGATGCTGGATCCAGAATCTATCATAGCTTCCCTATCCCAATCATTCAGGGAACATAACAGTGTTAAACACCCTGGATCTTTAGCCTTAGGAGGATAATTACTCTTTTATGGGTGAACAACAAGATCCTCTTCTTCATTAGTAAGCTTCATCCCATTCTCCTTGTGATTTTTTATTCTTTCTGAATGGGGAGGACTCTGCTCATTTTCTAAAAGGTGACACCGTCACTTCACCAACTTCTTTTTCCTCAATATTTTCCTCTTCTTCATCTTCACTGCTCATGGGTTCAAAGAATTCACCCATTAACGTCTCTTCTTCTTCACTGTTAACCACATGGAATGGTTCAATATCTTCCTCCCAACCATCTCGGTTGTCTTCGTCCCAACCACTCTGACATGTCATAATCTTGCGCTCCCTCTTAGGGTTAGCCTCAGTGCTGGCCCTAAACTGATTTTTTTCTGTAATTTCTATCCTTGTTGCCAGCTGCCCAATTTGTGACTCCAGTGATTTAAAGTTTGTCTGATTGCTATTCACTTGCTGCTTATATCTTTTGTAGAAGTCATCAAATCGATTACTCAGGGCTCTGACAGACTCGGTCAAATTACTTACTTGTTGCCACAGAGGTAATGGTTGTTGCTGCCAAACGATTCCTCCTTGACCCGAAGAAGCATTCTGGCTTTGCCCAATACTTGGTTGATTTTTCCAACCTTGGTTAGAGTTACCTTGGTTGAAATTTCCCTGTTTGTACTGAAATTGGGTCCCCATATAATTTACGTCCTGCTGCATCTCTTCTGTAAAAGCACATTGACCATTAATATGGTCACCACCACACAAATCACATAATTCTTGTGCCTGGGAAATATTTCTGAGTCCCCGAGGAAGTTCAGAAACGACCTTTAGCAACTTGTCCAATTTTTGACTGAGGAGGTGATTTTGTTCTGATGTTGCGTCTTCAGTGGGGAGATGTAAAAGTCCTCCTTTTTGCGTGCCTCTTTCATTCTGTGACACTTCATTAAGAGCCATCTCTTCAAATAAATTGTGCGCCTCATCTGCTGTTTTTCTGTTAATACTGCCTCCAACCGAGGCTTTTATCATCATCTTGGTCTGAGCGCGCAAACCTCCAAGGAACACTAGCAAGTATGAAGCTTTATCAAACCCATGAACTGGGGTGGCTCTCAACAATCCTTTGAATCTATCCCATGCTTGCCCTAGTGTTTCTTCCATTCCTTGTTTAAAAGAAGAGATTTCTAACTTCCCCTGATTGATCTTTGGTGGTGGGAAGAATTTAGTAATAAACTGTTGGACCACTGCTTCCCACGTCCTGAACGTCCCCTCCGGGAAAGAATTCAACCAGTCTTTTGCATTTCCTCCCAGTGAGAAAGGAAACAAACTAAGTTTGACTCTGTCGTCCTTCACTCCAGTTATCTTCACTGTGTTGCAAATTTCTCCAAAGACTGTCAAATGCTTGTAAGGATTTTCATTTGACCACCCATGGAATTGGTTGTTCTGGACTAACTGGATAAGTGTCGGGCTCATCACCATGCTGATTGTATTGTCTATTGACACTGCAATGCTGTTAAAATTCAAGGGGCCAACTATGTTAGTTGTGTCCCCTAGAGTGCATCTGGGAGGAGGTTGATTGGCCATCTCCTCAAGATTTGGTTCAACAGTCTCAGGTGGAGTAACTTCTGGAGAAAGAGATCTTTCACAAAAAGGGCGTCTCTTCCTCCTCTCGTATGGTAGAACTTCTAGCAAAAGTTGTTGGTTTTTCCTGCTTCT
>NC_028355.1:8796051-8798912 GCF_000741045.1 Vigna radiata var. radiata
AATAATCAATCAAAACATATGGAGACCATATAAATAATCAATGGTTTCAATAAGAGAGAGTATCAAAAGATTACATTGTATTCCCCAACAACAATAGGGTTTAGTTCACNANGGACATGGTGAAACTAGATGAAAAATGGAAGAAGAATGAAAGAGCAAACCGTAGAAAAGATAAAAATGAGCCTAAGCATCCAAGAGATCCTCTCCAGAGAGCAAAATTAGGTCTGACCGTCTTCCCCTGTCAAAAGAATGACTCTGAATTCGTAGTAGGGGTATTTATAGGTGAGGAGCGCGTCAAAATCAGGCCCAAGTCCAGCGTGCCACCGCTGGGCGGTTTAAGTGTGCCGCCCGACGGTTTCCCATAACCTGCTGCCACCGCCTGGCGGTAGTCGCCACCGCCCGGCGGTTTCCCTCGCCACCGCCCGGCAGTTTCTCTCAACTTGAAATGTTGCCTACTCCTCGTCCTGGACCGCCCGGCGGTTTAAGTGTGCCGCCGGGCGGTACGTCGACTCTTCAAAACTTCATTTTTTTAGTTCTTTTCTTGAGTCAACGACCTGTATCTTCAACTCCATTCTTCACTTTTCTCAAATTAGCTTCAAAACAATGCAAAACAAGCATAAAATCGCTAAAAACAGCTTTTGACTCTCTCCAGACTCATTTATTGAGTTTTGCTTGATTCTAAGCTCGTTCCGAGTAGTAAAGAGTGTAATTTGGTCCAAATTGACATATGAAAATCATTGTTTTTCAACCTTCATCAGACGGCTCTCCTCTTAAATGAATGGTGAATGACCTATTCCCTCTGCTGGATGTGGACGTGGGCACCTTCCAAGCTGGACCTGCAGAACCCATGAAGCTTCTGTTGGATCGTGGGCTTCTTAATTTGCTACTGAAAGTGTGAAGATTGGACCAAGTTGTGTGCTTGAGTTACAGCTATTGTTCGTTTCACGTGCTGGCCTTTTCTTTGGGCCGTGAGTGTGTTTGAAATTGGCTGGACTTTGTTGATCATGGGTCGTTGACGTGTTGCAACTTGTTGGCCCATCATTTTATTGCTCCAAGAGGAATGTTGCCCGTGTGTTGCTGCAGGAAAGGATGTGGGTGCCACACCGCTGGACTTCTTCTAATGTGGGAGCAGTTGGGTGTTTTCTTATGTGGGCCGCATCTTCTCCAATTGTTGGACGAATGAAGATGCATATGGGTTGCACCTCCTCTTGAATTAAATCAGCATGTTGCTGCCTTTTAACTTTGCTGGAAGCTACATGATGATGATGTTGTGCGGCCCATGTGAAGTTTTCTCCAATAAATGAAGCAACGTGCTACTTCTTTTGTGCTCATGTGGTGGCTGTTGCAGCCAAGCAACTTAATGCACCACATCTTCACATAGGAAGCCGTGACACCTCCAACTTTCACCAAGAATTTAGTTAGCGTGGCAGCAGCCCATTTTAATTGTCCATGGGGCATGATGTGTACAAAGGAGTGTGCCACTCTTTTGGATTACCACTTGCACCTCTAAATATGAAATTCACACCTCTTCTCTCATTTTGGCTAAGAATAAAATTGATGTGGCATTTTCTTTAAGTCCAAAATATTATCCAACAATTTCCCTACAATTAATAATGCAAATAATTAGTCCCAGATAATTCAAATTAACTAAAATAAGAATTTCTGGTCAAATAAAGCACAATTCACAGAAACGGAAAAATATCGGACAATTAAGCACAATTCCCTGATTAATTCTAGCATAATAAACTAAGTGAAGTCAAGAAAATATTGACTCATCAGTGTGCAATCGCCCAGAAGAATCGATCTTCAGAAAGGGGCGGTGTTCTCCATACAGGTGGATCAATCACCGTACATGAACATGCCATGTGTATGGTAAGTATCCATTTAATCCTATAACTTATGTAACTTTAATTTTAATGTACATATCAAACTTTATATTTTGTTACACGCAGCTGAGTTGGGACGATTTGTGCATGATGATGAAGTTTTCCACCAAACTCATATTCGCAAGGGAACTGACCAGTTCGTGGATGAAAGGTCCCGAAACACACATGTAAGAAAATACTTGTAATTCTAGTCTTGACTCATAACTTTATGCCTTCTATTATATATTTTACTGATACTTTATGATCATTTTTAACAGGAAGAATTCTCCACAAAACTTTCACGGGTCAGATCCTCACATTCTTCATGTCCTCAGTCAACCCAACCACCAAATGATGACGAAGACCTTATTAGGTCATAGTGTTGGATTGATGTTGTTGGTGGCAAGAAAAAAGGAAGAATTTATGGGGCAGGGCAACTGGCTGCAAATTACAGTGCAGGTCGTGGTGGTCTAAAGCACCAAACTTCTTCTTCCTCCTATTGTCTTGTTAAGACCGTCCAAGCCCTGACGCAGCAGCTTCAAACACGTGACCGAGAATATAATGAACTGAGACAAGAGTTTACCAGTTTTAAAGAACTGGTCATGAGATTGCTTCCTAAGTCTGCAGTGCCTCTGGCCTCTCATTCGCAGCCCACACCAGTCTAACCTACTAAAGTTCAACCCACGCATGTTCAGCCCATACCAGTCCAGACCCCATCAGTCTAGTCCTCATCTGTCCAACCAACTTCAGAGCCTCAAAACAATGAACAGGAAGATAATCATCAAGTTGATCATTATGACAACTATTAGATTTTATTATGACTGCACATTACTTATATTATTATTACTTCTTTAGCTTCTAAGAACAATTTTATATTTAATCCTATATTGGTTAGTGGAGTTTTGTTTATCAATTACTATTTTTAGACATTATATATATATATATAAGGTATATACATATATACCTATGTATATACGTGTGTGTATATATATATAT
>NC_028355.1:8801792-8818709 GCF_000741045.1 Vigna radiata var. radiata
ATATATATATATATATATATAATTTGTAGATATTGTTGAAAACACAAACTCTATATCAAATTGGTTTTTGATGATGACAACACACTGTTTAATAACAGTACATAAGTTTCAGTGTTACATGTTCAGCTGATATACTATACTATTTTGAACAATGATTTTGTTGAATATGTTTTGTTGATTTGCGTGTATGTTTCCTTGATTGATTATGTGCTACATGTTTGGAACATGCTTGTATTGAAATGTGTGATAAAATGATTTTGATTATTTCTGCACATTTCTGAAGAAAAGCTCACAAGCACTTTTATGAACTTATACTTTTTGTGACAAAGATCTGGTTCAGTCGAATACACTGGTAATGGATTCGACTAAGCTAAAATCTTAGTACAGATTTTGTGAACATGTGCTTGATGAGATTTTGAGTTGAAAAGAATGTCAAAGTGTTTTTCAAAGTGTCAATCGACATGGTGGAACACTTATTCGACTGTGTTGCTGTTATTTTTGGAATTATGTTATGCCTACTTGCTCCAACGGCTATATTTTCAAAAGTTAGTTAGGATTGACTGACTGGGTCAACTGTCATGAATGTGCATTGAATTGGTTGACTAAGGAGCCTCTATGTTGACTATCTGTTATAACTATTTTAATACAGTCGACTGGATTAGTAGGCTATTCGACTGATAATGACAGGAAAACTATAAATAGAACAAAACACGATCTGTTTTGTAAGACTTTGTGATCTAACATTTTCATCGTCATGTTTCAGAGTTATTTCTCAGTTTTGGAAGCTCCAAGAATTCTCCAAGAAGACCATGGTGATCTTTCTTGAGAGAGATTCAGATTGAGGAGTCAATTGCGCATACTGTTTGATCAACATCTACACAAAGAAGGTGTTTCTGGTTTGATCTTGAAGGCTCGGCATCCTGTGAAGACTGCTATATTTGATTGAAGGCTTGGCAACCTGGGAAGTGTGCTGTGATAGGCTTCGCAACCTGTGAAGCATGCTGTGATAGGCTTGGCATCCTGTGAAGAGTTCTGGTTACACGTTGAGGATTGTTCAGTGCGGGTTCAGATTGCAGAATAGGGGATTCTTGCTGCAATTCTGGTTTTGTGTGCAGCTATATTTTGTTTTGGGTTAGAGAGGAGATTTATATTTTTGCGTTGTGCTTCTATAAATTCCTTGTTGTAAAAACCGCAACCATTATAGTGCATTTGCTTCCAAGATTGGAAGGACACTGGATGTAGGCATTGTTGGTTGAACCAGTATAAAAACCAGTCTTTGATTTTCTCTATCCCTGCACTCTTTATTTCAGTCGACTTTATCTTTCTAGCAGTCAACTACGTTTTTCCGCTGCATTGAAATTTTCATTACTNTTTGATTTTCTCTATCCCTGCACTCTTTATTTCAGTCGACTTTATCTTTCTAGCAGTCAACTACGTTTTTCCGCTGCATTGAAATTTTCATTACTTGCATTTCAAGGAAAGATCAAAAGCTTTGAATTCTCATACCAAGATTGTGAAAAGATTTTGCTTTTGAACTAACACCAATTCACCCCCCCCCCCCCTCTTGGTGTAAAACGAAGCCAACCTGTTTCCTAACAGAATTGTGTAGGTTTACTGTGATTGGGTATAAATTTTGCAAACTGCATATTGCTTGTATTGTGCAGGGTTCTGTTTTGAGTGGGGATATAAAAGAAATTGCAATGACTACAAAGACACCATTACCGAAGGATTTATCCTTCGGTAATTACCCAAGTAGTGTACTTCAGTAATAGATCCTTCGGTAATCCGAAGGATAAATCCTTCGGTAATTACCACAGGACTGAATTTGCCGGTAACCTTTTCCGACAACGGTTTTTCTGACGGAATATAGACTGTCAGTAATCCGTCGATAAAATGTGGTTACCGACGGAACATATCATATAGCGATGGAAATTGGCCGTCGGTAATACCATCTGTTGTCGTAGATGCATATTAGCATTTAAAACCATCAATTTTTGGGTGAAAATGGAAGTGGAATGATGATTTTGAGTTGCCAGCAGATTATAAGTCATTTTAATGTCTGAACACACTCAAAATCATCAATTAAAGTTGCTTGAACTGTTAGTTGTGAGTTAAAAACACTTCCACACGAAATTGAGTACTAAACCACCATTACAACTTACTTTTTCAAGTGCAGAAAACACTTTCCAGCCACTGTTTTGGTTTTATGGTGCAGATTTCTTTTTGGATTGTAGCAAGAGTTGGTTCATTGATTTAAATTGAAAATAAATGATCAAAATAAGTCAAAACATGTGTTAAAAAGCTTCTAGAACCGTGCAATCCAATTTCAAACAGTTAAAACCACAAAACACAAAATCTGGTTTTCATTGGGGCATTTTAACAAACACCTTGGTAAAATATCAAACAGTTTGGTCTGGATGACTTTGTGATCTGCCATTTCCCTTTTTATTGCTTTCTTGATCTGTTCTAGTGCCTTTGATAGGTTCCTTTTGAGTACTTGTTGTTATTCCATCCCTGTTTTCGTTTGAATTCCATATTTTTGGCCTCTAAATTGTCAAACACTCTTGAATATGGCATAAAAATCTGGTGCTGTTTGCTAATTCTGTTTGGTGTGTTTAAGTGAATTCTGGAGGTGCTATGGTAACTGTTGTGAAGCATCCAGTAGCAGAAACCTATACCTATTGAGGTAGCTTCTTAGGGAGTGGAAAGGGGGTTGAAGTAGAAACAAAAAGGGAGCTTTTGAGTAGCTGCAATCCTGTTGTCCAGCAGCTGCAGATCACGTTCCAGCAGCTTCTTTCAACCAGATTTTGCTCAACTAGCATACTATTTTTGAGTGATACTTAGCAGCAGTTGAAGCTTGTAGTTTACATGAGTTTTAGGCTTCATTTTGAGCTTGTTTGAGTCTTAATATCACGGAACCTTTGTAGTTTAATTTTCATTTCTGTTTTTGGTCTAAGTGACTTGAGAAAATGCTCTTGAAGCAATTCCAAGTTCTCATTTGAACATTGTAACAGTGCAATTTCGTTTTCTTAGTGTGGAAGTGTGTCAAGGGGCTCCAAGTGTCACTTGCACTTTCACTTAGAGTCGTCTAGCATTTACATATTGCACCTTTATTGCTATCTTTAAATTGCTTGTTCATTTTCTTTGTTTTAAGTCCCCGTGGTATATAGGATTGCATAGCATATAGATAAACCTTCTTTTGGTTTTTAGGTTCATTCCATTAGCATATAAAAACGTTTTGAAAGATTTCTACTTAGAAACTAAGGTAAAAGGAAATTTAAGGAAACTCTGGCTAGGAAGAAC
This sequence comes from Vigna radiata var. radiata, assembly GCF_000741045.1. Classification (NCBI taxonomy): domain Eukaryota; kingdom Viridiplantae; phylum Streptophyta; class Magnoliopsida; order Fabales; family Fabaceae; genus Vigna; species Vigna radiata. The sequence continues at coordinate 8,805,096 of NC_028355.1, forward strand.
TTGGTTTCTAAGCTTGTCCACTTGTGACTCGCCTCTTCTTCATGGGATCTACTTGTAACATTTTTACCTTTAGAATCTTTGTAGAAGTTTTTCACCAAAAACAAAGAAAGTTTGCGAAAAACTTTTCACTCAATACTTGTCAAACTTTGGAAAACCTTGTGAAAACCTTTTCTCCTTTGAGAAGGATGAGTCAATCTAATGTGCAAGGAAGTATGAAACCCAACAGTGAGAGTTCACTAAGAGAAGAATTTGAACAAAAGTTCCAACAAAGGGACAAAGATATTAGTGAGCTCAAAGGAATTATTGAACAACTTTTGGTCAATCAAAATAAAAAAATTATTGCTTTTTTCATATGCTTTCTTTTATCAATTTTTAAGGTTTTTTCCTCCATTATATTTGTATGCTTTGTTTAAGAAATTATTCATTAGCATAATCTTTGATTCTATCTATATGGGCACGTGTGGGTAGGTCTAGACATGAGGGATTTCTCTCGGGAGCAATATTACCTAGACATAAGGATAGGAGAACCGATTGCCTTAAGCTTCTGTGCGAATTATGTAATGCATGATCAATTGCTAGGGAGACTAGACATAGTAAACTAGTAATTAAGAGTAGGCTCTCTTCACCAAGACATTGGGATTAAGGTAAATTAGAAAGTGGCATTAACATTGATAAAGAACTAGAATAAGGTAAAATTCGTAAATATATGAGAGTGGATTAGGATGAAATCATAAACCCCAACAACACCATTCATCCATATCAATCACCTGCGTTATCTTCTTGGTCAATTGATCAAAACTTTTGCATGTGCATATTTATTTTTTGTCTTGCATATAAAACCCTAATTTTGGTTTTCTCAAGTCTTAAAAGATCAAAATATCACATGAGCGTTTAGGCCTAAGAGTCTCTAGGGAAACGATACTCGGACTTACCATTTATTATTACTTGATATGATTCGGTACACTTCCCGGACCCTTAATAGTGTGTCTTGTTAGCCAAAGCTACAAGCCTCACCTAGGATTTTCCTTTGCTTTATTTCCTTATTTCCATGTTCTAGCCTTTTGTCACATTAGAAGTCCGAAAATTATAAGTCTAGGTGTTTTAACTTTCATTTTGTTTGTTTGAGTCCATTTTTTAAATTCAATAGTGAATCTTACTTTGAAAATGGTTAAGTAAGTAGCCTTATACATTCTGGCTAGGTAAGAATTGGTATTTAAGTGGCCTTTGGCTCACCTCTCTTACCTGGGAAATGTCTCTTGGCAAAATCTTAAACCTTTTTCAAACTAAGAATCCACTTTTGAAATTAAAAGATGTCTAAGGAAATCATGATCATTGAGAAAGGAATAGAAATGAGTGAGTTTAGGGACTTGTTTGCCCAATACATGAAAAATCAAAATGAGGGTGAGCAAAAATAAAGAAGGAAGGATGAAAGGTACAACCAAGCTAGGAAAGATATTCCATTCTTTGGTAAGGACATTAGTGCTTTAACATACCTATCTTAGGAAAAAGAAATTGATAAGATGCATCCGTTCATTATTAACAAAAGTAAGTCTAGAGCCTATGGTTCCATTTTTCTTTCTAGATAGAGTGAATCTCATGTTCTTAGTATATATCTCTCTAGGTTAGAAGAGCATGCAAGAGAGTGGTGGGATGAAAGACAATATCATGTTAGGAAAGGTAAAAAATTCCACCATTTGTGATTGGTATGCATTAAAAGCTTGCATGAGAAGGAAGTTTGTGCCTCTAGCCATTAAAAGAAACCTAGAACTAATGAGAGATAGTATTCAAGAGGGAAAAATATTTGTTGAGAGTTTAAATGACCATGGTTTTCTTCGTAAAGAACTAGAATTTGGAGCAAAACTTAAAGAGCTCAAGGATAAGAAAAGGGAAAGAAAGATTAAAAGAAGAGAGCAGGAGAGAAAAGAGGAAGAAAGGAGAGAAGAAGAGAAGAGAGAAGAAGAAAGAAGAAAAGAAGAAGAAAAGAAAAAGAGAAAAGAAGAAGAAGAAAAGAATGAGAGAAAAGAAGAAGAAGAGAGAAGAGAAAGAGAGGGGAGAGAAGAAGAAAAGAAGAGAGAATTGCAAGAGCAAGAACATAGAGAGAAGGAGCAATTGTTATTGAAGGCAACTCCTACTCTCACCATGGAACCTAAAAGGGAATGTTTTCCATTCTTTACTTCTTTTTCAATCATTATACAGTCTTCAAATGTTAACTTCTCTTTCAAATCAATTGTAATTTCACATACTATGCAAACTTTTTCGAAAGATGGCAATTTAAATCTTGAATTAGTTACCCTTAAGGAAACAAGAAACTCAAGACAAAAGAAAAGTGACTTGTGAATTAGGACTTTCAAAATTCCTAAAAACTATAAAACAAAGTCCTTATTTTAAAGTTACTTCCATAAAAAAAATTCTTTCCTGGATTGGTACTAATTGGAAATATATTCGATGCTTATTATGGATATTGTTGAGATTGCTGACAACACAAACTCTATATCACTCTATATTTTGAGAATAAGTGCTCTGTGATGTTTTGAGTTGAAAAGAATTTCAAAGTGTTTTTGCATGTGTTAGTCGACATTGGATTTTACATATTCGACTGTATCTGTTGTTTGTTTTGGAATTCTGTTATGCTCTTGCACTCCAACGGTTATACTTTTAAAAGTTAGTCGAGCATTGATGACTTGGTCAAATGTATTAAATGAGTTCTGTTATTTGTTGACCATAGGATACTATTTTGACTGTCAGTTATAATTGTAATAATACAGTCAACTGAATTAGTAACCTATTCGACTGAGAAACAATCTGATAGACAGAAAACTATAAATTGGCTGAATGTGAATTGTTCTGAGACTTTTGAGGATCTAACATTTTCATTCTTTTTTCAAATTGAATTCTTTGTGATAACAATTCCAAGAATTCTCCAAGAAGGCCGTGGTGATCTTTCTTGAGGCAAATTCAAAGGGAGATAACTTGCGCACTCATTGTCTGATCAAATACTGCACAAAGAAGGTGCTTCTGGGTTGATCACTTCAGGCTTGGCATCCTTTGAAGACTCCTACACTTGTTAAGGCTTGGCATCCTGTGAAGACTGCTGGAATTGGACCTATTGTGATACAGGGGTTTCACGTTGAGGATTGTTTGACGTGGTGTTCAGATTGCAGGAGAGGGGATTCTTGTTGCAAGTCTAGTTTTTGTTATTGCAGCTATATTTTGGTTTTGGGTTAGAGAGGAGATTTATATTTTTGACGTGGATGTCTTATATAAATTCCTTGTTGTAAAAACTGCAACCATTATAGTGCATTTGCTTCCTTGGTTGGAAGGACACTGGATGTAGGCATTATTTTCCGAACCAATATAAAAATCAGTGTTTGATTTTCTCTATCCCTGCACTCTTTAATTCCCGTCAACTTTACTTTTCATGCAGTCAACTACGTTTTTCCGCTGCATATAAATTTTCATTACTTTCATTTCAAGAAAGTTTAAAAAGCTTTTTACTTTTGATAAAAGATTGCGAAAAGATTTTGTTTTTGAAACATCACCAATTCACCCCCCTCCTCCCCTTCTTGGTGTAAAAACGAAGTCTACCTGTTTTCCAACAATTGGCACTAGAGCTAGGTTTTCATAAGATATTTGAAAATTTAGTCAACTTTGTTTTTATTTCATTCGACTATAAAACCTGGGGATGGCTTCCTGTTTTCAAACTTTTGGTGAAGGTGCCTCAACAAACAGGCCACCTCTGTTTGCTGGTGAAAATTATCCTTTTTGGAAAATCAAAATGTAAATCTTTCTTGAATCGCAAGAAAAAGGAATTTTAGATGCCACTTTAAATGGTCCTTTTGTGCCTACAAAAATTGTTCAAGAGAAAACTTTTTTGAAACCTTTTACTGAGTGGACTGCTGATGAAAATAGAAAAGCGCAGTATGATGTTAAAGCTAGAAATATAATTGCCTCTGCACTGACAATTGATGAATTTTTCAGGATATATCAATGCAAATCTGCAAAGGAAATGTGGGATGTCTTAGAGGTAACTCATGAAGGCACGGATGAAGTCAAGAGAGCAAAAAAGAACTCCCTGATACAGGAGTATGAATTGTTCAGAATGAAAGCTGGTGAAAACATTTATGATGTACAGAAATGATTCACTCACATTGTAAATCATCTAATGGCTCTCGGGAAATTGTTTTATAAGGAAGAAATCAACATCAAGATTTTGAAAAGTCTGAACAGGAATTGGCAACCAAAAGTAACAGCAATCTCTGAATCCAAAGATCTTACAACGATGAATATGGCTACCTTGTTTTCCAAGCTACGCGAACATGAATTAGAACTTGGTATATTAAAGGATGAAGAGGAGATTGAAGAGAAGAAGTCCATTGCTCTGAAAGCTTCAAGCAAGAACAACTCAAAAACAGATATGGACAAAAAAGAATTGATGACCTTGATGGTAAGAAAGTTTAGTCGACTTATGCAAAATGATTGTCAACTGTCTAACCATGCAGGTCAAAGTAAAAAGAAGAGCTTCAGTACAAATATTGTCCAGTGCTATGAATGTGGAAGGTCACATCAAGCTTGATTGTCCTGACTTAAAGCCAAAGCAGAAAGGAAAGAAAAGATTCCCTCAAGGCAGAAATATGAAGAGGAAAGGAGCTTACATTGCTTGGGAGAACTCAGATTCTAAAAGCTCAAGTGATGAAGATTCTGGTCAAGAGGAGGAATCAAATTTGTGCTGCATGACAGGAGTAACATGGGATGATTATGATAGTGATGCAGACATATCAAATGAACCAGTGGAAGTCAAGTATGATCTGCTACAAGATGCATTCAAAGAGCTGCATGCTGAAGCTATGCGACTGCAATATAAGGTTAATCGACTGAAATCTGAAATAAGAGATTATGAATACAGGATTAACAACCTTGTTGCAGAAAATGAGAAATTAGAAAAAGAGTTAAATGAAGCCTTGTTGTCTGCTAAAGATGTTATAGTTAAAATTGTTCTTGTTGAAAAAGTTTGTGAAAATTGTCCTACTCACATTGAAAAGATAGACTACTTAACTAGCAATCTAGCTAAGTTTACACAAGGTGGAGACAATTTAAATGTTATTTTAAAATCATCTGGCAGAGCTATTAATAAACAAGGAATAGGATTCAAAGCTCAAACTAACATAAACAATGCTAGGAAATTTACTGATTTAAGTAAACCTGCTAGAAATGCATGTTTCTATTGTAATTGTGTTGGTCATACTGTTAGAAACTGTTACTATAGAAATGTTGTTGTTCCTCAAAAATTATTTGTTTGGAAACCAAAGGAACAAGGATTAACAATCATGGACCCAAAGTCAAATGGGTACCAACAACCAAAACTTAGTTGTTTTGCAGGATATGAAGTTGATGCAGTGTGATCTCAAGGATGGATCAATCTGGATTAAAATCACTGTCTTGAAAATCTACAACTAGTAAAATTGTATCTATCTACTGCATCATGCTTATATTGATTGGTTGTTGTTGTATAATTGTTTGTGTTGTATGCTTGATTGCTTGATTGATTGAATTTGTTTGAAAATGATTTTCACGAGTCTCAGCCGACTCCAATTTTAATTCAATCGACTGTGCTATATGTATTGTATTGATCTTTGTTTTTAAATCGTTGAAATTTAAAATTTTGAAAAATCTCTTTTATTAGTAAAACTAGGCGCGCACATTTTTTAAGAGTCTTTCTCTCTGTCTTGTAATCACTCTTGTCTTGTCATCTTCCAAAGAAAATCTCTAATTTTAGAAAGAAATTTTCAAGAATCATCTCTTCATGGGGTCTTCAAGTAATTATGGGTATGAGGACTGTGAATCAAAAATCATCATCAGGGAATCAAATTCATTGGGATGGTTCAGCAATGAAGAAGAACGACAAAGCTTTATGAATGGGTCAGTGAAGGCTGTAGTTACTCCAATGAACATCAATCTTAATATGTTCAAAGAAGAAGGATTTATGTTTCCATACTGGCTAGAAGAACAAGGACTATCTGAATTCATACAGATAAAAGGACCATGGTATCCTGATTTGGTTAAAGTGTTCTATCACAACTTGTGGGTAGAAAATGGAGATATTTTCTCCAAGGTGAAAGGAGTCAACATTCATTTTGATGATGTTATATGGAATATTGTGACGAATCTACCATCGGAGGGTGCGTATTCACACTTACCCATAATTGAAGTAAATGTGTTGGTTGCAAAACCAACGGCAAGTGCACCGGTCGCAGCGTAGCAAGTGATAAATATCGTTCTCTCCCAAGGGACTTGTGCAACACATGACAACTCTTCCTTTTATAACCCAATTAGACATCAAAGTGCACAAAAAAACACAAGAAACTCTTTTTGGTATTTTATCAAACAGTTGGTGTGCAAGGAATTTAACATGGTGTATTTACAATTTGTCAAGACTAGAATTCATCCATTTCATTCTCATGCATTAACAAACATCTCAATTCCTTCCAATAAGTCTTCAATTTCAATTCTAGGTTCAATCATATTTCTCAATACATCAAGAACCAAAATTCATGCCATGGGTGATCAAGCCACAACAAGCATTAAGCATAGAAATCAAATCAAATACTAACATGAATTGGAAAAGCATATATCATTAACATCACANAATACATAAGAATTCCATGTTTTACAACTAATCTCAACAAATAGGAAAAGCCCTCCATGGAGGAGAACTGAGGGTTCTACAAATTGAAGAGATAGGGAAGAAATTGGAACCAAAGAGAAGATGAGCCTTTCCCAAGGTTCTTGGCAGCTGCTCCATGCTCCATTTGCGCCTCCCCTTCGCATCTCCATCTCCAATTTGTGACCCATCTTCTTCCTCAACCCAAAAGGGGCAAAATCACCATTGATGAAGCTTGAAGACCCAAGGAGGAGTTGGAGAGCTTCCCAACACCCTAAATAGCCTCCAAGGGCCTCTCCCAATCTCTCTAGGTGAAGAATGAAGTGTAGGAGGAGAGGAATCCCCAAAAATCGCAAGACCCATGTTTAAATAACCCATTTTTGACACATCAGCGAAAAGTCGCGCCCAGCACCCCCTTTTGGGGCGCCCGGGTGCCAAAAAACACAAAACAGCGAATCAAAGGGCGCCCCGCGCCCCCCAGGGGCGCCCGGGCGTGAAATCTCCAGAAAAAGGAGCGCTCAGCGCTCCCAGGGGTGCCCGGGCGCGACAGCTTTGACAGCATTCTAAAATTCGGGCTCTTGCGCGATTCCGAAGGCGTCCAACATGGGTATTTTCTTCAAATTGATCTTTTATGGTCCCAAAACATGTTCCCTTGACTTCTTGCTTGTTTTCCTCCACTAGAATTGCTTCCTATTCATTTATTTCACACACTCAAACATAGAGATTAGAGGTAAAAAACAAGCATATACTAAATAAAAACTAGAAAACTAGAAAACACACTAAATGTGAGGATAAAACAAGGTAAAAGCTATGAAGGAGTTGATTTTGCTACTAAAATTATGCTTAGATAATGGTAAGAATTAGCATTATCAAACTCCCCCAAACTTACAACTTTGCTTGTCCTCAAGGAAAAGTACTTCACCTAGCAAACAATTCAATCACAATAGTCTAGCAATTCAAGTACGTTTAAATCAAATAAACAAAATCAATCATGCTTGCTCAACTTAGAAATTACATCCACGAGACAATATAGTTTTAGCAAGCTAAACTTCAATCATGGTGCTCATAATTCAAGATCACAAGATAGATGCAAATGATAGATCAACAAACATGGCAAGATGTTTTCATTAAATGCATGGACCCAATCCTCACCGAAGAAAGTGTTTCACTCAAGCACAAAGGTGTATAAGGATGTGTGTCTAACTCTCAACTATCAGATTTTTACACAAATCAAATTTGTCATTCGTTTCAACAATATCAAACACATTCACAAGCAAATTAGCATCATAAGGACTTTTTAAGGCTTATATTGTGGCTGGGCTAAGAAGAAAAATTGGTTTTTCTGGACAACAAAGCACCTTGAGCTAAGAGAGAAAACAATTTACTTCATATAGCATTAGTATCTCTTTTCCCTTCACCCTTCACAGTTTGATAAACCACTTCTCAACTTATTTCCCAACTCTTGTTCAGTGAATGCAATTTTCTTTCTCTTCTACTTATTTCTTCTTTTTCTTTCTTTTTGACTCATTATTATTTTCTCAATGCTCCCTTATTTCATAAACTCCCCAAACTTAAACCATTCTCCTCATCCTAACATATATGTTAATCTCAACTCAAGGTAAGGAGGTTAAGGATTTTTCAATAAGCTTAAGGTTCCAGGGATGAGAAAGTTTTTTTTCAAGGTTCAAGGGTTTTTCATTGGCTTTTAGGCTCAAAAATGTAGAAGAGGTTGAAGAGCAAAATGGCCTTGATCATTTGTAACAAGCAAGCAAATAGTTCAAATAGAGAAACTCAGGAAAAATCAACTGTGATTTCAAAGTAATAGCACTCAACAATAAACTCTGGGGCACAACATCTCACAGGTTTACTCGGGGTTCCAAAGTTTGATGAACATCATGCCAAGAATATTGATCACAATTAAAATCAAGCATATATCTAAACGGATACAAGCAACCACAATTTCTATTCAACAAGCTCAACCACATAATCTCAATTAGATTTTCAAAGAAATTTTCATGGATAAAGAGCAAGCACAAAAGATTTGTATTCAATTCAAGCATAACATATGATTTACTCGAATCACCAAACCAATTGCAAAAGAATTATCTACTAAGCAAGTCAAAAAGAAATCCAAAACACCAAGAATGTGAAGTCTTTGTGTGCGTTTGGGCAGAGACAAAAGTGGAGAGGGGGCCAGTCTCAGAACCACTTTTCTGCAGAATCCACGCCCGGGCGCCTTGTAGGAGGCGCCGGGGCGTCTTGTAGGAGGCGCCGGGGCGTGAGCATTAAACTGGGACGCAGCAAAAATTGGCGCCGGGCGCCCTCAAGGGGCGCTTGGGCGCCAATTCTGCAGAATTTCTGCAGAATTCTGCAGAACTGAGTTTTGGTCCAACTCAACTTTGACTTTTGATTTTTGACACTTCTAAATACTTAATTCAGCCCAAATCAATGTGTTTCCATTATACAAACTTGTTCAAATCTATCAAGAGTGAAATTGAGTGCAAGAATGGCAAATCAAATGTCCACTTCCAAGGCTTTTCAACTCTCCAACTCAAGATTTAGACTTTTTTACAATAAAAGCACAAGACACATACCTCAACTCATCAAACTAAATTAAAACATGCACTAACACACCAGCATACATCAAGGCTGGGTGAAGCACTCCTAATCATCATAGATGAATACTATACTCAACAAACCACCAATGCACACAAACTCCACATCAACAGCACAAGTACTAAAACAACTAATTATCACACACAACATATCAAACCTATTTCAAACATTCAAAACACACAAAAAGAAAATAGAAAGGGAAAGAAAATGCAAACTCTTTTTGGGCGGACCAACTTACTACTCAAATTCCTTAGCTCCTTGTGTATTCTTCTTCATCAACGTTCATACCTTTTGCTTGCAAGAACACCAAGAAACTTGAACAAACACGTTAGTCCAATTTTAATAGAAACCAAGTTTTGAGAATTGAAAATTGAAAAACATAAAGATAAAAACAAAAGTAACCTATAGAGAAGTGAAATGGAAAAATGAAAAACACAAACAAAGAGACAAGGAAAAGAAGAAACAAAGCTTGCATAACATGAGCACACCAACCACACAACAATTCTAATATGCAGAATGATTGAAATGGATTTCCTANATACCCTCACTCAGATCCCTCTTGTTGCAAGATCACTTAGTACTCTCCTAGGGTGATGAATACTACTTTCCNTGTTCTCTAATGTAAAAACACTCAGATCNCTCTTGTTGCGNCTATCTAAGCTTGACACACCTCACCCAATCCCTTGGCATAAGCATGTATCAAAACTTGCATTAAGAACCAGAACAGTGGGGTCCAAATACACAATCACGTCGTCTGTCACTCGGGTGACTAGTAATATCTGGGTTAATTTAGCTAGTTCGGCTGCTGAAACCCCATCCCTGGGCATCCCAACAACTAGATCATGCTCTAAGGCGTACCCCGAAACAAGCTTTAAGCACAAACCAAACCAGTGGAAAGTATAAACATCTGAAGGCAAACTACATAAAAGAAACACAAACAAAACAGACATACAATTGGCAAATAATTCCACTTTCCCTGTTTTCTAAAGTTAGAACACTCAGATCCCTCTTGTTGTGCCTACCTAAGTATGACAAACCCTCACCCAATCCCTTGGCATAAAAAGTCCATCAAAACTTGCCTTAAGTTCCAAAACAGTGAATCCAAACACACAACCTCATCCCTGTTGATTTGCACATCTGGTTTGATTTAGTTAGTTCCACTACTGAAACCTTATCCCTAAGCATTTCAATAACTGCATCAAGCTCTTAGGCGTACCCCAAGACAGGCATTAAGTATAAACTAAATCAATGGAAAGTCTTAGAAACTAAAGCCAACTGCAGACAAAACAACATTCAAAGACACAACAAACAATAAAGTCTAAAAGAGCCATAAATGCCCTTGACTTATGTTGGAACACAAGTCCCCGGCAACGGCGCCAAAAACTTGTTGGCTGCAAAACCAACGACAAGTGCACTGGTCGCAGCGTAGCAAGTGATAAATATCGTTCTCTCCCACGGAACTTGTGCAACACATGACAACTCTTCCTTTTATAACTCAATTAGACATCAAAGTGCACAAAAAAAACACAAGAAACTCTTTTTGGTATTTTATCAAACATTTGGTGTGCAAGGAATTTAACATAGTGTATTTACAATTTTTCAAGACTAGAATTCATCCATTTCATTCTCATGCATTCACAAACATCTCAATTCCTTCCAATAAGTCTTTAATTTCAATTCTAGGTTCAATCATATTTCTCAATACATCAAGAACCAAAATTCATGCCATGGGTGATCAAGCCACAACAAGCATTAAGCATAGAAATCAAATACTAACATGAATTGGAAAAGCATATATCATTAACATCACAAAATACATAAGAATTCCATGTTTTACAACTAATCTCAACAAATAGGAAAAGCCCTCCATAGAGGAGAACTTAGGGTTCTACAAATTGAAGAGATTGGGAAGAAATTGGAACCAAAGAGAAGATGCAAAGCCTTTCCCAAGGTTCTTGGCAGCTGCTCCATGCTCCATTTGCGCCTCTTCTTCGCATCTCCATCTCCAATTTGTGACCCATCTTCTTCCTCAACCCAAAAAGGACAAAATCACCATTGATGAAGCTTGAAGACCCAAGGTCCCAACACCCTAAATAGCCTCCAAGGGCCTCTCCCAATCTCTCTAGGTGAAGAATGAAGTGTAGGAGGAGAAGAATCCCCAACAATCGCGAGACCCATGTTTAAATAACCCCTTTTTGACACATCAGCGGAAAGTCGCGCCCAACGCCCCCTTCTGGGGCGCCCGGGCGCCAAAAAACACAAAACAGCGAATCAAAGGGCGCCCAAGCGTGAAATCTCCAGAAAAAGGGGCGCTCAGCGCCCCCCAGGGGCGTCCGAGCGCAACAGCTTTGACAGCATTCTAAAATTCAGGCTCTTGCGCGATTCCGAAGGCGTCCAACATGGGTATTTGCTTCAAATTGATCTTTTATGGTCCCAAAACATGTTCCCTTGAGTTCTTGCTTGTTTTCCTCCACTAGAATTGCTTCCTATTCATTTATTTCACACACTCAAACATAGAGATTAGAGGTAAAAAAAACAAGCATATACTAAATAAAAGACAAGAAAACTAGAAAACACACTAAATGTGAGGATAAAACAAGGTAAAAGCTATGAAGGAGTTGATTTTGCTACTAAAATGATGCTTAGATAATGGTAAGAATTAGCATTATCAAAATGCCTTGTTGAGCAAGAAACAAGTTTATCAAGAATGGTTGAGGTTTCCTGGTATGTACTATGTTGAAAAGGTATTTGCACTTGAAGCTCTATTGAAGGAAGAAAAGATTCTTGCACATATCTTGGGAAAAATCATTCTGCCTGGCAGAATCAAGAAAGACCGAATGTCCACCGAGGATATATTTCTGCTTCATGCTATCAAAAATAGCATTTCTACAAACTGGTTGAAAGTGGTAAAAGATCATATGGAATATTCTGCACTAAGAAGGTTGTTGTACCTACCTTACACATGTCAAATAAGCAAAGTATTAGTACTCCTTGGTGTTGATGTTAGTAATGATCGTATTTGTATCTGGGGATCTTCAAACACATTTGACCGAGATTCACTCATGTCACTCGGATTAGTAAAAACAATAAACGGATGGGGATTCATGGGTGAGCACTCTCTGGAAAATTCTACTGAAAAGGCAGAGATTGCAATAGCTGTTGGAACACACTTCTTTCCTGAAACAAACTTCGAAAAATACGTTGCGGATCAAATAAGGATCCTACACAACAAATATGATAAACTTGAAAGAATGCATTGTGCAAAACTGCAACTAGTGACTGAAGCCTCTGTTGAAGAAGATTCAACTGAAAATTTTTTACTGTCTTAGAGAACTAGGAAACATGCATGTCCTATAAAACAATACAACAAAGTCCTTATTTTAAAGTTACTTACATAAAAAAAATTCTTTCTTGGATTGATACTAATTGGAGATATATTTGATGCTTATTGTAGATATTGTTGAGATTGTTGACAAAACAAACTGTATATCACTCTAGTTTTTTATGATGACAACACATTGCTTAATAACAGTACACATGTTGCTGCATTACATGTTCTTATGTTGTATTGATTGTTAAATCTGCTGAACATGGTTGATGTATTGTGTTGTATGTTCCTATGATTGATTATTTGATATATTTGTGGAACATGCTTACATGCTTATGTGCAATGTGAAATGCTTTATTACATATGTTTTACCGCACATTTTTTAAAGTGAAAAACCACAAGCACTTTCATGAACATATAACTATGTGACAAAGTTATAGTACAGTCGACTACATTATTAATGGATTTGACTATGCTAAAATCTTTTTACAGATTTTGAGAATCAGTGCTCTGTGATGTTTTGATCAAATACTGCATAAAGAAGGTGTTTCTGGGTTGATCACTTCAGGCTTGGCATCCTTTGAAGACTGCTGCACTTTTTAAGGCTTGGCATCCTGTGAAGACTGCTAGAATTGTTGGACCTGTTGTGATACAGGGGTTTCACGTTGAGGATTGTTCAACGTGGTGCTTAGATTGCAGGAGAGGGGATTCTTACTGCAAGTCTGGTTTTTGTTATTGCAGCTATATTTTGGTTTTGGGTTAGAGAGGAGATTTATATTTTTGACGTAGAGATCTTCTATAAATTCCTTGTTGTAAAATCTGCAACCATTATAGTGCATTTGCTTCCTGGGTTGGAAGGACACTGGATGTAGGCATTATTGGCCGAACCAGTATAAAAATCAGCGTTTGATTTTCTCTATCCCTGCACTCTTTAATTCCAGTCGACTTTACTTTTCACGCAGTCAACTACGTTTTTCCGCTGCATATAAATTTTCATTACTTGCATTTCAAG
>NC_028355.1:8819649-8839408 GCF_000741045.1 Vigna radiata var. radiata
TTGAAGGTCACCGAGAGAGAGCTTGAGAGTTTCCTCTAGCCTCTCTCCCTAGCTAGGCTTCCATTCCTAGCATTCCTCTACACCATTTGCATCACATTTCAGCACCTAAACCTCTACCTTCATTCAATTTTCCCCTACACCGCTTCATTAGTTTCTCATCAGCGAATCACTGTTCGATTCAATCTGCCTCTGTCACAACCTTATCTTCATCACCGAGTCATCCATTTTGCTTCAATCCAGCCACCGAACACCATTTGAAGAGTGACTCTCATAGTTTTTGCTTCCTCCGTTCATCATCATCATTCTTCAATCCATTCCGCTGTGTTGCCAAGCACAACTTCCATTGGTGCGTGCTGCTGTTGTCCAATCAGAGAAGAAGATACAGTTGATTACTTCCACCACCAGAATCATCCAAATACTTCTTCCATCAAACCTTCACCCTTTATTCTCATGTATATACTGCAAAACATTTCAATGCCCCTGCACACTGTTTCCCACACTGTTATAATCACCAAAAGATTCACTCCCTAACGCCAACTAATACATGACCATTCTTACTTATTTTCTACTCTCTCCGTTCCCTTTTCCTTACACACACACACCCTCCAATTATATCCACAATCACAACACTGCATCATATTTCCCCAACTTCTCCTTTTATCCGTATGATCGAACACCTCCATTTTCTCTCTTCTTCATACCAAAGCATTCTATAATTTTTCCATTCATTCATAAAACCCAAGACCCTTACAACCCCAACCTAGAATACCACTTCCCTCTCTGCCAAACCTAACAACAAATTTTCCTTCCTTCCAAAATCTTCTATATCTCTCACAACCTTAAACCTCATTCATTAACTCACTACAAATTAAACCCATTTCTCCTTCAATATCGCCCTTGCCAGAACCATGTCGCACCATATTTCTTCCTTCTTTTTCTTCTTCTTAATTGTAAGGATTAAACCTCAACCTTTTACTACTACCATTTCTTTCTTTCTTCACACTCACCTTTCATCACCACACCCACATTACTCTAAACACACTTCCTTTCTCCTTACATTCTTGTATTTCTTCTTTTATCTTTTCTTTCTAAACCAACTCTACCCAATTATAACCAGTACCTCTCTTTGCTTACTATTCCTAATTTTTCTACCACCGAAATCTATAACCATCTTTAAATAAAGAATGATAGCTAACACTCCAAAACACTAGTGCAAAATAGGTTTTTTTTACTTGTTAAAGAGGCTTTTTATACAGGTTTTCGAGTAGGTATAGAAGCAGGGGTATAAAAAGTTTTCAATTTTTTACACTGGCTCTAGAACAAGTATAAAAACTTTAACTTTTACACAGTTTCTGCCTATAACAGGTGTAAAAAGTGGTTTTTTTTAGAATATTTGATTTGTATGTGCTACTATCCATATCCAAACCTGCATAAAATTCAATCCCATACATAATACAGTCTAAATAATCATAACAAGCAAAATAATCGATATTGTTTCTATTAGCACATCAAAATGTAATATTTACCCAACAAAGTTCGTAAATATATTTACCTAACATAATTATTTAACATAGTTACACATAAAATAATTCCTAAACTCAAAATGTAATATTAAAACATCTAATCATTTACAAATGGTTAAAAGAAATGCATCCCACTGCTCCCGAACATCCTTATGACATGTTGCTCCATTGGAGACGTGTCATAAAATATCTACCAAAACTCCAAGGGAAACAAACCTCAGCAGCAGCAAGAGCTTTAACACGTGCAACCTCTGCAGCAACTATAGCAGCCTGTTCTTCTTTAGATATAGCACAGTGGTTATCCCCCTTCTCTACCACTCTGTCTATTAAACACTAATACAAGAGAAACAACAGACATTGTATTTCCATGTGACTTCATCCAACCAGAATCATCTACAAGACCATAAATATATCTTCCACTATAAAGTCATAGCTAAGTCAGTCCAAGGAGGATAGTCTCCACTTGTTCCATATTTTGAAATAACCAAAGTGTTAACTGAAACATAAACAGAATGAATGTATGTGGTTAACAGTGATGTAATCTCCACAAGCATAAAGGTATTATGAAATTAATTGACCATGGATACACTAAAGAACAAGATGAGTACATAATCGTAGAAGCACATAATCATAGAAGAAAAAAGCATTGATTTTAACACACTTTTCCTTGGAGCATCGAGGCCTATGTGAGCAAAGCAGTCTAAATAAGAAGAATAGAAATCAGTAATCATTTAAGGGGGGGAATTTTATACTCACGCCTATATGTATTCTAAAACATTGGAGGAGATAACTTGCCTCGGAAACACTTTTTCAACTACATGTCGGGGTATATAGTTGAATCTATAATGATTGAAACATATATTTCAAAGTTATTAAAGTTCAAACTTCATTATTTTGACGTCATTAGTAAGGATCAACTTATCAAACTTGAAACGATAAAGTTAAAAGACAACATATCTAAAATTGTTTCTTTATCTTATATCATTAGTTTTTGAACTAAATGATCATGATCTATTGGGTTATTGGACATATTAAATTCCATACAAAAGAATAAGAAAGTATACCACAAACATTTTTCCATGAGTATATTATAGCCTCCAATGGATGAGAAGGAAAACTCAACCTATTTAATCCTTGGAATCAGCTTCTACACAAGATGCAAAGAAAACAACTAAGTGCCTGGAAGTTAAGAATTTGAGAGTCCAAGTTATCTTTTATAACAATAAGAATAGCAAACTTATCTTGAATAAATATTCATTAAATAGAATAATATAGGATTTACATTATCGAACAACAATGATTCAAAAACAAAGTTCATTTGTGAAGACTATTAAAGAATGCATGCATACCTGCATTGGTATAATTAAAGGAGTTTGATTTTCTCATGAAAACCTGAAAAGCCAAAAATTTGCTTAATGAGATTAAAAAAATATCTTCTTGGATAATGAAGAAAGAAGCTTTGACTCAATGAACACGGTCTTAACATACCATTATGTATAACATTGCTAATACACCCATGGACAAAGTCATTTATCTTAATTAGACTATTTATACCATAGAGATGCGTATAAAATATTGGCATGTTACCAAAAGTCTCTCCAACAGATAACTTGATGATATATTTTAAAGGAATTTAGTTTAAAGCATAATAAATTTATAAAACCTATAATCTAAGAACCATAATGAGACTATAGGTTATTATCTTCATGTAAATAAAAGGTCAAGATTGATGAAATAAAAATAAGTTGCGTTGATATTTTGGTTTTTGTTAGAGGCAAGGAATACGAGAGCAAATATATTGCTTTACTTGAGAATTAAACTGTAAAATAATTCTAGAGGGCTTGATTGATCTCTCTCATAATCTTCTATTTATAATAATAAATTGATACAAGAGTACATGATAATTAGAGTAACCCTAGACACAATATAATCATGATAATTAAAGTAACCTAGACACAATATAATCATGATAATTAGAGTAACCTAGACACAATATAATCATGATAATTAGAGTAATCTAGACACAATATAATCATGATAATTAGAGTAACCCTAGACACAATATAATCATGATAATTAGATTAACCCTAGACACAATATAATCATGATAAATAGGATAAATATCCTAACAGCTTTATTTCAAACAAATAAAAAAGTAGATTTTATCAACCCTTGAAGATAACCTTTCCTTTATTAATGAGATAGTGCAGAATCGGGTTATAACATCACCCATTAGACGTCAGTTAGAGGGGACAGTGACATAAATTATTGACCGGTGGCAATTGTGTAAATAAGTTAAGGCTATTGACGTCTGTTAGGGCGAGGGCGGCGGGGGAGGGGGACGACGTCTATAATACTATAGACGTCGGTGCCTCTAGAAACTGATGTTTATATGTCTGACAAGTAAGTGAAAAGTCATTTATTTCCTTCATATAGACGTCGGTGTCCCTCTTACCCGACGTCTATAGTCTGAGAGGTAGGTGAAAAGTTAATTTTTTTCGCCATCTAGACGTCTGATCCTGCCACCTGACGTCTATATGCGATTATCGACATTAGGGCCCCTTTGAACCAATGTCTATAGTCTGGCCATGTATGTGAAAAGTTATTCGTTTTCGCCAACTAGATGTCTCATCCCGCCACACCGACGTCTATATATAACACAAATATTAATTTTTAAATCGAATGGACGTCATATTAGTGAGGCTCCTGACATATATGTGATTATAGACGTCGGGTTTGTGGGCAACTGACGTCTAATTTCTTGTTAAATAATCGGTGCGAACCAACAGTTTGATCATCTTCCTTCGCCTTTTCTCCCCGCTGCAATGCATTTCCAGGTGCGTTTGATCACCCGTAAACCATTTAAAGTTGTTTTTACTCCAATTAAAGTAATCTTTGATGTATTATCTTTCATTTGAACCGATCAAAATAAGTTTTCGTTGTGTTTTGGTGCAATTTTTCTTGTCTCTTTGGGTAGCATAGTGCACCTTCTCCCTTTGCTAGTTTCCTCGTAAGAAAAACTTGCGTTTTTTGGATCTCTTATGGCATTCAAACCTGAAGTCGAACCTGGGTCCTTGCCTAGTTCCATTCCAACCACCAAAGAAAAAGAATACGATGACACCGTATTCTCATCGTATTCTTTTTCATTGGCGGTCAGAATGGACCTAGGCAACGACCCAGGTTCGTCTTTGGGTTGAAATGTCATAAGAGATGTAAAAGACGCAATTTTTTCTTATGAAGAAACTAGCAAAGGAAAGAGGTTCTACTACGCTACCCAAAGACACGAGAAAAATTGCACCAAAACACAACGAACTAATGCACTAACCAACGTCTATAGTGTCATTAGACGTCGGTTAGCGCAATGTCTGACGTCTTTATAGACGTCGCATGTGTCACTGAACCGACGTCTATAGTGCCCTTAGACGTCGGTTAGTGCAATGTCTGACGTCTTTATAGACGTTGCATATGTCATTAAGCTGACGTCTATAACGACGTCGCACCTGCAAAAATCTAACGTCCCATTAACATCACCCATAAAGACGACGGTTCGGGAGGTAACGTTAAAAGCCCAAAATAATTGACGTTTAAAGCCCTTTTTGCACTAGTGAGAGCCACCATCACTATAGTACAATATATACAGATGAATTAGAGAAACAATAATTGGACTTTAACTTTTTTAAGACTCCGGCAAGTGTACCGAATCGTATCAAGTAATATAAATGGTAAGACCAAGTATCATTTTCCCTAGAAACTCATTGGCCTAGACAGTCATGTGATTTGTTGATTATTTAAGACTTGAGAAACGAAAATTAGTGTTTATAATGCAAGACAGAAAATAAACATGAATGCAGTTGTGATCAATTGACCAAAGATTACGCAGGTGAATGATGTATGGATGAATTATGTTGTTAAAGTTTCTGACTTTATCCTATCCACTCTCATGTATTTACAAATTCAACTCCTTCATTAATGTCAATGTCACTTTCTAATTTACCCTAAACCCGATGTCTCAGTGAAGAGAGTCTACTCCTAATTACTAGTTTACAATGTCTTGTCTCCCTAGCAATTAATCATGCATTACATTCGCACAGAAGCTTAAAGGTAATCGGTCCTCTTATCCCTATGTCTAAGTAATATTGCTCCCGAGAGAATTTCCCCAAGTCTAGATTTCCCTGTATGTATCCATATCGACAAAATCAATGATCATGCAATTGAATGAGTTAAACAAAGCATGCATAGAGTGTAGAGGAAAAACCCTAACAATTAATGAAGTAAAGCATATATATCAAGAATCAATTCAATACATGAGAGTTTCAAAGGATTACATCGTTTCCCCAACAACAATGGAAGTTTAGTTCACCATAGACATGGTGAAACTAGATGAAAATAATGAAAAGAATGAAAGATAGAACCCTAAAGGTTGTAGATTGGCGCTTCCACATCCAAAATCCACCTCCGAGGGGTGAAAGGAGTGTTTCTGCGCCTCTTTCTGTCAAAAGATACCCTCTTTGGGTCGTGCAAATCAATATATAGACTATAAAAATAACAGCAAAATGGCCCAGGCCCACGATAGGTGCGGCACTCAAAATTATCACTCAACGTTGATGCCCAGGAGTTTGGCAGTGAACTCACTGAAGAGGCTGGCGCTCAGCCGTGAAAGTACCGCTCAGCAGTGACTACGACACTTATTTTCCCCTTAGCGTTGGTGCTTAAGCGTCAGCCAGAGAAATCCACAGTGAAGATAGCGCTCAGCAGTGAAAATGGCGTTCAACGGTGGTTGCGGTTCTTCTTTTGTGCACTTTTCCTCCTTCTCTTCTAACTCCTTACTACTTCAACTTCTTTCATCCAATTCATGTTAATTCCTGTCAAAACAAGGAAAACCAAGCATAATACCAATAATACTACCTTCAACTCTCTTATTCTCTAACTTAAGCAAAAAGCATGATTTCAGGCTAATTTCTAAATCATAAAGAATGTGTTTAGTGTCAAATTTAAGTATAAAAATAACGGTATTTCAACCGTTATCAAACTCCGAATCACATTTAAAATATACTTCATTAGTTAGTACCCACACACCATAATCTATGTTTTGCAATGTATGGGAGAAAACAAAACTCATATCGACAACCCAATGCATATAACACTCCACCTGTTGGGTTGTAAGAAGGATACACATTCAACGCTTTCCTCGGTTCAAGACAAAATGGTACCTTGAGTCCACGTAGCTCTCAACATTCCAGAGAAAAGAACCAAAAGTCACAACCTTTAAAACAAGTTTCTTCAAAGATTAGAATTAAAAAACACTAATCATTGACAATAAAATTTTCTACTTTAGTAAATATAAGTCAAATAATAAACATAATACTAGCATATAGACACCCTCAACAAGCTATTAAATTCATTTTTCATTATATTCCTAGTAAATAGAGTCTAAATTGTAATCCTACCCATAATTTCTTCTAGCAGAAGAGTAATTTTGAAACTTCAAAGTAACGATTCACTTGTAATTACGTTAGGACTCATCTATTTAAATAGAATAAAACACTAAAATTTATATGATGCACGAGGTTTATGGCAGAACATAAGGAATGTGCCAACACATTAGAAAGACAATGTAGACAAACTTAAGGGTTCTACCAAACATGGGTTTATGCCTGAACATGAGCCCATGTAGACAAACTTAATTTACAAAACTGATAAAATAGCACATTTCTACCAAGACCACTACTACAACTAATAAGGGTTCTACAACAGACCCTAAAACAAAAAGATGCATAGATTATGTAACTTCTATTACTGGATCATAAAGACAAAAAAAAACTAGTTTTCTGATGGGTAATAATAGTTTTATAAGAAATAAATATGAATTAGAAGAAGTAACCTTCTCATCAAATAATTATCAGTTGGAAAAATAATTCGTGCATTCACACAGTCATATACTCACTATGGTAGAACGTAATATCTTGAGAGGAACCTCTGTCCTTGTGCTTCCTTGTTAACAATCTAAACATATGAAAGTAGTAGCTTCGCAAACCTAAAAGGAGGAAGGCTAGAAATATAAAATAAAAAGGCACCTAAAAGATGGCATGCTTAATCACAAATGACAAACTTAGCAGCATTTCCTTCCTTTTTCATCCCCTGCAACAAAACAACAAACCACACATAATCCCTTCAAAGAAACTCCTAGTAAACTAACTCCACTACCACTTATCAACCTACAGCAGAAAAAACATTAAACACCACTAAATACATTAAAACTTAGTATCAGTTAAAATTCAAAGATGTAGATAAAATGAGAATTCTAGGATAGTAGAATTCACCAATATACCTCCTGAAGAAAATAAAGGGTGAATATTGCTCCAAGTTGGTTAAATGAAATGTCCACCACAATATTCTCAACAAGACACTTTATAATCTTCACCTACAAAAATGAAGAAATGAAATGCAAGTAAGTTATAAATGAAAATTTATGCTACAATTTCTTTTGTAAAATCATATGAACCTTACTATGCAGAAATAACCAAAGGGTAAGACAACTCATAAGAAAGTAACAACATAATCCAATACACAATCCATATTTATCATAAAACAAATGCATATCCTTCAACCAAATCTGCTTGACAAAATGACAACAGCTTAAACTAACCTTCTTTTTTTGTGGAAGAATCAATCCTCTCTTCTCTAGGCTTTTATATCAATTATAAGGGTGCAACAGCCCTAGATAATTGAAACAAACATAGGAAATTTTACTTGCATGTTCACCAAAACTAAGATACCAAAACAATCAAAATAAGACCAAGAGAACACAAGTAAACCAAATCTTTTATTTAAAAAAGACTCAGTAAGACAGTTCTTCCTAAGTTAATGTACAATTATGTGAAATAACCAAAGGCTAATTTTTTTTAAAGATGGCAAGAGAGAGTCATAGCATAAATTTGTTTAAATGCACGATTCAGTGTTCTCACAACTACTACTCACATTACGGTCCTAACTTGAGACACTAATGGGGTCATTTCTTCATGTCAGTCCATCTGGAAAGTACAAATTTTACAGTACGCACATTGATCATGTCCATACACAGTTTTCTTTTCATTGTATCACTCCATCTGGCTAAGGCAAATTCTACTCACACACACATAACTGCATTATGCTCAACATTCCTTCACCCAATAATTTCTAGAATATAACTCCAAGTTCACATAACAACAGAAATTCAGTTCCCAGTTCCATTAGATATTGATGGACTTGCAAGATTATTAACTATTATAAGAAAACAAAAACAGAACATAGAACATATGTGCCTTACAAATTGATTACTCTCTAATTCAACGAATCAAGAGACTGCATACTAAGAACATAATTCATCTATTAACGACATTCTACCAAAAAAGTATCAATGTCAAAATTCAACTAAAATTTTTGCCAACAATTCATCTATTAAGAAAATACTTTTTAATTTGACTTGACTTCTGTCTAGGTTAGAAGACATTTATACAATCATTAACAATTTTTTAATGAGCAATTACTCCATTAAGAAATTAAACCTTAGAAAGCAAACAAAACTACGCAATTTCTCTCCAGCAAAAGAACATAAATAAGCTCGAAGAAAACATCATCAAAATAAAACTACCAGTCATACATTTGAGAGCTTCTCGTTGAGGAAAAACAAAACTCAACAATTAACAGTACCAATAAAACATGAAATCGTATTTAGATAATATCATATTTAGGTTACCTTGTGGTTCTTCTTCGAAAGAAGAAGAAGGGAGATCGAGATAGCGTAGATGATCGAGGTCATCAAACCGTACTTTGCCAGAAGTCGGAGCCTCATAAATCATAACATTGAGCGCTTCATTGGTGACCGTCAGAGAATGAGAACGGGAATTGGTGGCAGTTGGAGCGGAAGGAGGTCGGAGCTGATTATGGCAACGGTGGCGTCGGGAAAACAACAAAAGCCACGCTCTTTCTTGTTGCCTTCAGTCGGAGTGGGCAAACGAAGTGATGAAGCGGCGGCTGCATTGTTGAGATTCGCGACCTTACGAAGGAGGCCGAGTATGAAGAGGAATGAATTTGGTTCCTAAGTTCTATCTTTCAATTTTTTTTCCAAACTTACCGGTTTTAGCATTTATTAGGTATAGAAATATTTTTGTAAGTTATTTCTCTATCGATTTTAACATTTATTAAATATAGAAAAAAATTAACTTATTTTTATATCAGTTATAAGTTGAACCGGCGTAAAAAGTATTTTTTTTACTTTTTTTATACCTGTTTTGAATATAATTGGTGTTGAAAAAGTTATCTTATGATATTTCCACCGTGTTATTTTTTATACTTGATGAATTTCACGATATAAAAAATTATTGTAAAAAAAGTATATTTTATATTGGTGAAAGGTGGAGATTCTTCTCCTCTGCGTCTTCCATCCCTCAAAATAAAAATAAGGTTTAATCATTCATCTATTTTCGTATGGAATTTCAATTTCGTCTCTTTCTTTCAAAAAATCTCATTTGGGTCCCAAATTTATGAAAATTGAAACAATTGGATCTTTTCTGTTAAATTATCTTTAACGGTGTTAGTGAGAATTGGACATGGCAAGCGATAGTTAGTTTGTTAACTGACGTGGCTGGCCATGTGGATAATTCAATTTTTTAAATAAAAAAAATGAAAATTATAAACCGAAATTGTATCGAGAATTTTATTTTATCGTATTAGGAATTGGGATTCTTTTGAGTTCTTCTAGGGTTCTTGCAAAGATTGATAGAGATACAGATCTCTTCTTCTTTGATAGAAATATCGCCCATTGTCTCATCCATTTCACTGAACAGAGAATCTCTCAATCGAAGCTACCTTTTTGCAATCTCAATGGCGTCCTCTCTCATTGCAAAGCGCTTTTTCTCCTCTTCTCTCCTCTCCAAGTCTATCATTCGTCCCGCTGTTTCAGCCTCTCGCTCTTTCAACACCAACGTCATGCGCAACTACAACGACCGGAACGACGACGTTGAACGTCGCTCAGAACTCTCTTCCCCTCGTACCACACGTCGTGACGATATCTTCTCAGACGTGCTGGATCCGTTTTTCCCTACTCGGAGTTTAAGCCAGGTTCTAAACATGATGGATCAGTTCATGGACAATTCGTTCCTCTCTGCGCCTCACGGTATCGGAGCTGGAGCCGGAGTTCGTCGCGGATGGAACGCGAGAGAGACAGAAGATGGTCTGCTTCTTCGCATGGACATGCCTGGACTTGGCAAAGAAGAAGAGATATGTGTATATCTCTATCAAAGATCAAGAAGCTCAGAATAACAAATAACTTCCTTCCCTTCCATACCAAGCTTCATCTTGAGGGACTCCACATTCACAAACCTCATAAGCTTCTTGGCTTCCGAGAATGATATAAAATGTTCTCTTTCATTACCATTATTGATACCCCCACCCGCAGTTGAAGTTGATACAACCCTCTTTATTTGATTCAACAGAAAAGATAAAGGCGTCATCCCACCACCACACATCAAAGGAGGATCAAAAGGATGAAGCTTTTCCCTATGACCATGACTAACACTACCAATTACAGATACCCTTTGCCTTAGAAAACCACCACCAGCACACCATCGCCACCTACCCCACATTTTTCCAGAACCCAGATAGAAAAAAAAAATCCAAACTTTATGAGAAAAACACCAGCATCACAAAAAATGGACACTGCCCAGTAAAGTCACCACCATGAAAAATCAACAACCTTCATCTCCCCTCTCATCTGAAACATTCAAAACATATTGGTCACTAAAACCGGTGCTCAAAAGTAGCAACTTCCAAAAAAGGACTAGCAAACAAGTATACTTTAATAAAAAAAAAATCCTAAGAACGAGAGAAAGAATCTTTGTGTGTGCATCTGGTAACTTTCATAAAAAAAAATACCTTAGAGAGAGAAAGGAAGGAAGGAAAGACAAAGTAATTGGAGAAGGGAAGAGAAAGAAGAGGAGAAAGTGGATTACTACAGAGTTGCTACGTAGAAATACTTTCATTTTTTTATTTAAAAAATTGAATTATCCAAGTGCTTTAGATGACCAGCCATGTCAGTTAATAAAGTGACTACCGCGTGTCACATTCAATTTCCACTAACACCGTTAAAGACAATTTAACGGAAAGGATCTAATTGTTTTAATTTTCATAAATTTGGGACCCAATTGAGATTTTTTGAAAGAAAGGGACGAAATTGAGATTCCACACAAAAATAGGGACTTGATGAATGATTAAACCTAAAAATAAAGACTTCTTCTTAAACTTCTCCTCATGGGCCCACAACATGCATAAACCAAATAATTATCCATTGTTCCTATCTTCCACGATCTGGGACATGTGCAGCCATACAAAACACCTTTTTTCTCTCTTTCTATTCCTCTCTTTCAATATAAAAACTATCTCCTTCACTCCCTCTTTTTATTCTTTCTTCTTCGTTTCACACAATAAAACTCATTCAATGCTCATAAAATGAAATAAAAGCACAAGGTTACATCATTCTCTGCCACAACTACTCAAAACACTACCCAACTTCTCCATGCAAAACACCATTAGATATTCAAAGAACCCAAGATCAATGTATGACCATTCTTCTTCTGCATATTCTTTTGTATCTTACAAAACAAATCCAACTCTTCCTTTACTCCATTCCACAACCCATTTTCCTCCGACTTCTTTTATACATAAATAACTATACACACAACTCTCATACCTTTCTTTCCCATTAGCACATGGTTTAAGAAGGCATGTCCATTTGGAAAGATTCAAACACATCTACCACTTAACCAAAGTGACTTCATTGAATTAATAACACACAATTTGTGAAATAAACCTTACTTCAAGCAGATTTTAAATTCTTAAACTAAAGAATTATTAATCAATTTTCATACAACTCCTAAATACTTTATCACCCAATACCATACCATAATTAAATATTCAATATTAGAAATTATAAAAAGAAAAATAAAAGCAAAAGTTATCTTTACTTTATGTGGGTCTTACATTCCATTATTTTCACATCCTAACAACACGCATGTCTTCCTTTCAAGTTGGCGACTATCTTTATCATATTTTATAATAACAACAACAAATCCAAGATGAAAAATAATGCCTTGCAACCACTCAAGTAACTCATCTCATCACATGTAGAAAATACCTCATGAGTTGTTCTAGTATAATCTCCACCAACCATTTCACTTCTAGTGATAAAGATGAAGGATTCTTCCATGTTCAAATTTTGATTTACTTCATCTATGTCCCTTAAGCCTAAAGAATAAGCTTTCATCTCTAATAAGAAATTTATAACCACCAACACACAACACAAACCACAAACATTGCATGATTTCACATCCATTAATCATTCTCGGATTACAAAATCTATCAACTAAGCACCAAATTACAAAATCTGGTTTGACTAACCACATCTGGGATAATAAACTAGATTACATAATCTAGTAGAACTAACCAGATCATGAAATCGGATGATGTTATGTGAAACTAGAACAAGAAATCCGATGAATTCTTTTGAGGGGTGTAGTCACCAGATTGGAGAATATGGTATACACCTCCAAATTCAATAAAAAAATGTAACAGATTCATAAAGTTGGTTACCTTTTCCCAAATTCAGAGTTGTACATTAGATTATCTAATAAATAACCATACCTCCAAAACAATTCATTGGATTGTTTATTGCGGTTCACATCACATCTCCCAGATTTCATTGTTCCCTTGAATTATGTAATATATTTTGTTATCTGATTTAGTAAGCCAAATTAGAATGTGAAATTTGGCGTACAAATACCTTACCCATATTATGTAATTTGGTTCCTCTACAACCAAAACCTAAAACAACATCCCTAAATCACCACACTAGAAAACCCACCCTACTCTTTAATACTTCAAAACAAAGTATTACTTGGATTCAATCAGTAAAATTAAAGATCAAATTTTGTTGAAGTAGTCCTCATCAAATACACCAAAGTGGCGCCATCGAATGTTTGGTTCTTCAATGTCAAACAAAAGATAGGTTTCACTGAAGAAGATAGGTTTTGACATACCAAAATTTTTTACATTCATTTGATATTACCCTTATTTACTTTTTCCTCTCTTCTTTCTTAAAAAAATACAAAACTTTACACTTTTATAATAATTTTACCCTTATATTTTGTATCAAATAAATATAAAAATATATCATGGTACCGTTGTTCTTTGGGAAAAAAAGAAAAAACAAGTCAATTTTATTCATTTATTTAATTATTTAATATATAATAAGAAAGAGATAATATATATATATATATATATATATATATATATATATATATATATATATATATATATAAAAGCCCCAAATGCATTAGAGATTTTGAAAAAAATTTCTAAACCAATACCTCAACTCAAAATAGTGATCCAAATTAAATATATTTTTGTTTTAGTAATAAATAATTAAAGATTCTTATGTATCATTGTTAAAAGATTAAAAAAAAATAACTCTGCTTATGTAACTTGAGCATAATTTTTTTAAATAATATTGATCTTTAAAATGTCATTTTATTACTAAAAGGGAAGTAAAAGTGTCATCTTATTCAAAAGTAATTCGATAACAAATTAATCATATTCAAAATTTTCATGTTTATCATTTTATAAAATTAGTGAAATGTTATGGTAAAAACTTAAGATACTAGAATTTACAATATACCATGATAAAAAAATGGACTAGAAAACTTTACTTCTCTAATGGTACTAAAAGAAAACAGATAAAATTAAAAAATACATTACATGTTTTTTGGGGTTGTTCCCTCCACCTCCCCATTTGCTCCCTCCACCTCCCCCTTCCTCTTTTACCCTTTCCTTTATTTTTTTTATTTCTATTTTATCCTTTTAGTAAAAGTTAATTTTTAAAGTTAAAATTTTCTAGGAACAACAAAGTTCAATCATTGCTTGAATAAGCGACGACAACCCCGTGAAACCTCCCTAAACGAATATGGGATCCGTCAACGTATGTCAACATCCGCTTAAGGTAAAAGCGAATGTCAACGTCCGTTTTACCTGTTTTACCTTAAACAGATATCAACATCCGTAGACGGATCCTCATATCCGTTTAAAGGAGGATTACACGTTACTCCCTTCACACCATTGAATCATCACGCCATCATCAAATGATCCAAGAGCAGAAGCATAGCGTTGCCGCACCTTCATCATCTTCATCACAAATTCGACGCGCATCTCCTTCGCGCAGCACCATCACCACCCTCACAGAATCACCACGACCACCTAATTGAAACAAGTTCAAGAACCCTAATTTCAAATCTCAAATTGCAAGAACAATTTCCAATCACCGCCAATCTACAAAGAAAACAGATGAATCAAACCCCAGAAATCCCCAATTCAATTTCAGAAAACCCAATTTCGACAAAACCCCAAGGTTGACATTTTGAATGACAATGTTGCTTCCCCTACAACGAAACCTCAGAACCAGAAGAAATTTTTGGGAAAGAAGAAGAGTTCTTGCAAAGCCCCAAATCGAAACCTTCACTCACAAATTCAGTTACCGCAAAACCACCTGATAACAGAGGCCACCACACCGCAAACGCAATTGCGCTCTTCTCCTCCACAATGTCGTCGTCAAACAGGGCTTCTCGCATCGCGAAGACGTCGAATATGGACCCATGGCTTCTGGTCCAGACCCGTCTCGAGCAAGACACCGTTGATGTACCCATGGCTTCTGGTCCAGACCAGCGGTTGTATCTAGTCGGGGATGAAAACGAGTATAGAGTTGGTGGATTCAACGAGCTCAGTTGGACACTACGCAACAACTATGCAAAAAGATAGTGGAATTGTTTGTTTCTAGGTCATGATTTATGTAGAATGCACCTTGGTAACAATTTTGAGGTCACCGTTATTCTCTTGCAACTTTATGTGCTTTTGGGGTGTTGATGTTGCATTATTCTATCGCAGGAACAGATCTGTATTGGTGTCTTTCTCATGTGGTCTTGCATTTCGACATTCTCTCTGCTATCTCTACTCTTTAGTTTCCTTTCTCTTGCCATTTCATAGCCAGGACTTAGTGGGTTTGATAGTTATTGCAGGTAAATAAAAAAAATGTAAAATAAAAAGGTTAAAAAAGTAAAAGAAAAAGAATATTTTTGTAATAAAATAAAAAAAGTAGAAACTTGGGGAGGTGGTGGGTAGAAAAGGAGAGGTGGAGGGAGCAACCCCGTGTTTTTTTCTGGGTCGGGATTAGCATGGCCCAGTGTATGGGTTACTAACTGCATCAAGACCATTTCTTTTTACACCTCTCTTTTCTCTTTCTGTACCACCACAAAACCTAATAACACCAAATTATCCCTCATTAAAAGTATAATAAAAAGGTAAAATTATCCTGCATCCGTTTTCCTTTAATGAATCTAGGAGTATTGTTAAATCCAAAAGGTATTTTCAGATCAAAAACGTGTTCTGCAACGTATTTCAGAATATACTTTTGGATGTTGACTTTGATATGTATTGAGCTTGTGTTCAGGTGTGGTTGTGGTTATCTATGGAACACCACCAAAAGTGGTGGCTATGGTAACAGGTTTGTATAATTTTACCTTTTTTTTATTATAATTTTAATGAAAAGTATTTTGAAGGTTATGAATTTTAAGAAGTTAAAAAAAGAAAAACGGAAGGTGCAGGAAGAAACGACCCTGCATCAAAACGCAAACAGATCCAATGAACCCAATACAGTATCCTGACTAATGTATGTTAGGTATTAATGTCACCGGTTCTCTTTCCCACAAGAGAGCGAAGTTACGAATATACCTTTTAATTTTTATATGGATAATGATATTTAGACAACATTTTTTTTACAATATTTGAACATTGATTATGTGTCAATATATAATTGGTCGTAAATTATTTCATAATAGTGTTTATGATTATTATTATTGATTATGGAGTAATTTACGACCAATCACAGATTGACACATAATCAATGTTCAAATGTTATAAAAAAAAATGTTGTCTAAATATCATTATCTTTTTATATTACTGAGACATGTGCACAGAGCAATGATACACTTTTCTAAAAAAATTATTATTATAATAATGATGAAAATGATAAACAGCGTGTCTGTATAAAATAATTAAAAAGTTAAATTATTTTACAAAAGTTTATAAATTTATCACGAACATGTTTTTTAATTATAAGTATTTAATATAGTTTAAAAAGCAATAAAAACGTGCATATGAAAAATAATTATAATAAAATATTTATGTAAAAAATTTAATTAGAAAAATAATTCACTTTGTTAATGACATAGATAAATTATTTTATAAACTTTTAAAATTCTAATATGGATAATTTTTTATTTTAAATAGTTAAATAAGTTTTAAAAAATCATCAAAAAAATTGTCAAAAACAATTATAAACCTAAAAAACAAAATAATAGAGTTGCATACACCAATAATAAAAATATGAAACTTTTACTGTTGCTGCAAATTTACAATTATCACTGAATTCCTTATTCCTATTGGTTATTAACGGTATAAAAGAAGCATATTGTTGTGAGTATATAGTAATGATGTTGAAAAGTAAAGAATAAGAAATGAGCGGTTTGTTCTTTTTAGTTGTTTTATATAGTTGGATTTGTGAGGTGGTTGCAACTTCTCAACTTCTACTTCAAAACTTAAAGGGTTAAGTGTTTTAATTAAATTTAGAACACGTTCGCTACAAGAGAAAGACAAAAGAAATTCTTTCTAAATATACTTCTCACTTTTTTTTTATCTCTATATGATTGAGTAGTTCTTCATCGTTACAACATAAAACTTTTTTCTGGATGTCACATATCAAATTATTAACTTTATATATACTCATTTCATTTTTATTTGACTAGTTTAATATTACACATAATGCCCAATCATCATAATTCATAGTTAACTATAATAATTCAGAAAATAACGAGTATTTGAGTCAATGGACTCATATCTATTAAAATAAAATCCCATAAACAATAAGTATAAATAACATAAGTTAATTATACTTTTATTAATTATATATTTATTGTTTGCTAACACGAGAAACTAAGTTATTAGAATGCAAGCACAACTCCTTTTTGTCCTAGGAAGAAGGAACACTCAAGAGAAGGACGAGTACTATGAAAATTTAAAGTTAGAAGCATTTAGAGACTTTCTAAAATTTGTGTAGGATATATTCTTGGCTCTAATATAAGAAAATTATCCTCATTAAAAAATGTGTGAATACAATCTTCTATATCCTAATTTTTTTGGTTTAGGTTAAATGTTAAAATTATTAAATAATAAACAAATTAATTTAGACCTGTATCAGTTATCAAGTCGAGGTTATAAGTCTTATAGGTTTTATATGTCTAAGTGTTCATCTTTATCGTCGTTCATCCTTCATTTCGTGGTGAGAAACTGCTTGTGTGTATTTGGCTGTTAAGAGAAAGGTCATAACAATTGATTGTGACACATGGTGATTTTGAATTTCCCATGCTTTGGGAAACAAACCAACGCTTGTTGTGGGTTGTTGGATTTGGCCAGATCTAACAGCTGAGGATGATCTGTAAGGGGCCCTCTATTCCTATAAATAGTGGTAGGTCTTCAGATCATTTTCATTACTACTCTATTATACTCTCTACAAACTGAACATCCCTTCTTCTTCTTATTCAGGTAATAATGGTAACCTTCGATCTGCTTTCATTTAAGGAGTCTTTCAGGGGTAGTGGCCAAGGGTATGCAAACAATGAGCCGTCTAGATTAGGCTCGATGTCTTCTTCCATTTTGGGATCAACCGATCAGTTAACAAGGTTAAATATGAAGGCTCTTAGGGAATCATCTTTCTCTTTCTTGGTGTTAACTAACGCAAGATGTGTCAAGCTCTGGACCTTGCTGGCTGCATATTGTTGACCAAACAAAGTACAGATAGTGGAGAAGTTACCCACTAAGTTGGGCGGTAAAGTGTTGAACCATGTCAATGTCTCCCCCTTTAGAGATAAAGAGGTTCTACACCATACAGGGTTACTCGCTGTATAGAAAGTCATGGTGTTGACGAATGTCCTCAAGTGCTCATTTGGGTCAGTTGACCTGTCGTACTTTTCAAATGCTAAGGGCATCCACCACTCGAGCATAGGTACCTCCATGGTGACTAGCAAACTGTCTAGACCATTTGTACCATGAGAGATCCCTTGCTTGCTCCCGTGCTTGCTTCCTAAATCGTCTTAGTCGGTCCCTCTGGCTGTTCATTCACATTCAAAGGACCAGAGTTTCCCGAAACAGAATGTTTGGTGGTCTGCTCTTGGCGTGCGACTGCATTCTCAGTCCTCAACATTGCTAGCTCTGCTTCATGGCTTAATGCCTCCTTTGCATCTCTTGCATTTATTGTTGCATTTCCCTCATCAGCTCCATAGGGTCTTATTGCTTACTTGTCTCGCTTGGTACAACTATGCTTATGTCCTTGTGGTCATCATTGGATTTTCTTCTACTTCCTCGGGTTCTATGATGGGTGTCAAAATGTTTAGGTTATGGAGTTGAGGTTATAAGTCTTCTAGGTTTTATGTGTCCAAGTACTCATCCTTATCGCCATTCGTCATTTACTTCGTCCATTCAAACTGGGAGGTTACTTGCAAAAAATAGTCAGATATCAAAGTCAATGTTTGTTTAATAGTTATAACAGTTAATCGTAATAAATGCAATCACCAATTTCTTTACCTCAAATATGTATTTATACTTTTCAGAATGAGTTTTGGATTAAGATGACCTAATCACATCCTAATCACTAATAATTACACTTTGCTTTAAACTAATTAATGTTAATGTTAATATTAGGGTTAAATATGCTTTTAGTCCCTGAAGTTTCACTGATTTTTGGGTTTAGTCCCTGTATGAAACTTTGATAGCATTTAATCCTCGTAGTATGAAAACAGGTACGTTTAGTCCCTAATTTTGGACGGCGTTAAGTTTTTGGTAACGGCAGAGCCACGTGTTTTTCACATCCATTGACCATTGCTTGCCACGTGTTCTTTAGCTTTTGAAAGGCTGTTTCTTGACCTAGAAACCAAAAGGGGGTCGAATTTCCTCCCCTCATTCAACACTCCAACAGCTCCGAGAATCCAAGTCTCTCTCTCGCTAGGGCTGGGGTCGCCTCCCTTGAACACCGTCAGCCACCTCCTTCCTCCGACAGCCACTGCGACCACTATGACGGTCTCATTGCATCGCAGCTATCGACA
>NC_028355.1:8840293-8910022 GCF_000741045.1 Vigna radiata var. radiata
CTAAAGAACACGTGGCAAGCAATGGTCAATGGATGTGAAAAACACGTGGCTCTGCCGTTACCAAAAACTTAACGCCGTCCAAAATTAGGGACTAAGCGTACCTATTTCCATACTACGAGGACTAAATGCTATCAAAGTTTCATGTAGGGACTAAACCCAAAAATCAATGAAACTTCAGGGACTAAAAGCATATTTAACCCTTAATATTATGATAATTTAACCGTTTGACCTATTACATGATCGCCATACAGTCCATCACAAAAGATGTAACCGTCCCACTGTACAATTCAAAAACTTTTTTTTGTTACGTGAGTGAAATATAATTCTTTTATACCAAACACAGTAAGACAAAACTTATCTTTCTCTTTAATTTAATTATATATGATCGATTTCTTATACATATTATAAGGATAATAACTAGAAATCAATAAATAAAGTATAATTATTAAATGTTAAAAAAAAGGTATATATATTAATTACATTAACTAAATGTTACATTAAGTGATTAAATTTTAAAATTGCACAACCTTAATTATTTTTATTTTTTTAAGGACATTCCTTATTAATTATTTCATTATTTACACTATTAAACAATAAAAAGAATATTCTAAAACTAAAAAAATCAATAAATATATCGTATAAAACTAAAAAAAAAAAAAAGGTTCTCTACAGTCTCTCTGTACAGATAGTATTCATGTCTAAATATATTCAGTTTTGATATCAATATAAAAGTTTCATTGGTTTAGTCCCTGTAGCTTTATATTTTTATCCTTATAAAACTATTTTCTTTTAAATACTTATCAAACATATTAATCATTTACTAAAAAGCAACTTTATGATTTTTAATTAATGGAAACTAAACTAGGTGAATCTCATCTGTTTTTCCTGATAGATAATATATTTTTAACATGTATATCTCAACATTAAAGTAAGACAAATACTAAATTGGTAAATGTTACACTTATTAAATAAAAATACGAAAAACCTATCATGGTTTGTATTTAGATTATTGGAAATTTTTTTGTCTTTTTCTTGTCCTTGTTTAAATTGGCATGATTTTAAAAAAATTAAATATATATTTTTAGTTTTTAAAATGAAATTGACATTAGTTTCTATTTTAAATTCTAATATAATATAATTTTTAAATTTAAAAAATAATAAATATAACTTTTCTAATTCAACTATAACATTATTTTATGTGTCAAATTATTTCTTGTCACATAAAAATATTCAATGTTTCAAAAAAGTATTTAATGTCATTAAATTAAAAAAATTATATTAATTTACTTTTAAAGTTTAAAAATAAAAATATATAAGTTAATAAAAAAACGAATATTAATTTCGATCTAATTATACATATTACAAATATTTAAACTTTAAAAAAAAACAATATTGTGTTGAAAGAAATAAATGAATAAAAAAGAGGAGTTTTTAAAAAAAAAAATGAAAAAGTTCAGTTTCAAATAAATTAAAAAAAAAAAACTTAATTTTAGTCAAAATTGTACTAATTGAAGAATTTTAAACAACCGATAAAAGAAATCATGAACTTAAATAAACTCTTAAATAATTTATTATAAATTCATTGTCACTCACCTACTCTCTATGAACTAAATCATTGAGGATTATCTCAAATTCACCTTATTTTGACCAAGTTAATCCTAATTAACTATATTACACACTCTTCCTATAAAATCACAAAAATCATGAGCTTATCGTATTCACTCTTTGCACGCTAAGTTACTTATTTCTTTACTTTTATTCGGTTTACTATTCAATGGATTGAACTACTTCTTAAAAAACACTTGCATCTAAGCATGTTTACCTGATATAAAATTTAAAACGATAAGTCTTGCATTCTTTTAAGTTATAAGAATAATATCAATTTTATTGTAGTTCTGATATAGAAGGGTTAAATATGTTTTTGGCCCCTTAACTTTCAATGAAAATTGGAATTAGTTCCTTTTCAAAACTTTGGTCTAATTTAGTCTTCCAACTTTAAAAATGTATGAATGTAGTCCTTTTAACTAAATTTTATTAGGTTTATTTGATGTTTCAAGTACGTTTTATAATAGCATTTGGATTGTTTACACTGTTTGACACATTCACATATTTGCTTCAATGTCAACAGAGAAACGCGTTTGAAACATCAAATAAAGTTAACAAAATTTGGTTAAAATGACTAAATTCATATATTTCTAAAGTTGGGAGACTAAAGTTTTGAAGATTGACTAATTCCAATTTTCACTGAAAGTTAAGGACAAAAAAATATTTAATCCGATATAGAATGGTTGTAATTTAAGTTTAAATTTATAAGGTTAACGTTACTTTTAACATATTGTATACTTTTCTTAAGAAAGTTATTATAGATGTATATAATATAATACCTTTGACAATAAAACTTCGATTGAAAGTATTAAATACAATTATGAATCTATTTAAGATTATTGATAGAAAATTAAGGTTTTTCTATTTCTGAAATAAACTAAGCTTTAAAAACACAATGTTATAATAACCAAAAAACACTTTTAAAGTAAACAAATATAGAGAAATCACTTTTTAGAGTAATTTGTACTGAATGGTACTAATTTCGGTTAGTAAATCAGCTACTGATTAAGTCATTAATTTCAAATTGAGTTGATAACTAAATTGATCATTGACTTTTGTGACCATATTATTCACTATATGCATCACTATTTAAGAAGATAGTAACTGATGATGATTAGTTAGTAAATCCATTATTATTTTTATTAGTAATCGATTTTAAATATTTAGTAACTAAAATTTAAAGCACTATTTCATAATTTTCTTGTAGTATCTTAATTTATTCTAAATTTTCTCTTTAAAAGTGAATTTGATTGTAAAAATAATATACTATCAACCTAAAAGTTTTAGAAAAATTATAAAGAATTTATAAATCTGGAGACATAAAAATTTAACACAGATAAAGAATAGAATATTTTAACTATATTTATAGTTCTTACCGGAGATATATTATTCATTTAATTTAAACACCATTTTCTAAACTCTAATAAACTATAGGCCTTATATTTATTTGATAAACTGGCATAAAGTAATTTAAATGTAATTAATTAAACAATATAATACTCCTGACTATAGAATTAAAAGGAAAGTTCAATCTCTCATATTATCACTTTCATAAGTTATATTTTGAAAAGGTGCTCATTAATTATCTTAAACTTTATAGTTTAATACAAAGAGATTAACGTAAGTTAAAGTTTATTAATTAATTTAAATCGTAAAATTTAGTGTTACATATTTTATTTCAAAATTCATTATAAAGCACTATTCTTTGATATATATATATATATATATATATATATATATATATATATATATATAAAGTACTTTTCACAGGAAATTGTGATGGCTTAAAAAGAGAGAGCATAACAGACCAATATTTTTTTATGGACTAAGCTTATATCGAACTATGATCATATTAGGTTCAAACTAAATGTGGTTAAATTTGTGCTCAAGATCTCAATTCTTTTTATGAAAACTATACACACATATTAAAAATAAATAAATTATGCTCATAATTTACATTTCGTTAAGTAGTTTAAGTTTGGATAGTCAAGAATTCAATTCGGGATGAATAAAAAGGAACTTCGAATTTAATACCGATTAACAAACAAGTTAAAGATTAGATAGTTGAGTGTGCCCATCTCTTAACATTTATCAAAGACTAATTATAAGTAAAGAAGAATTGAGAGGTGAAAAAAATTATCTATAAAAGATAAAATACATCCTAAAAACTTTAAATTATGTTTTCTTTTTTCAGAACCGAGTTAACAATTACAATTTATTTTAAAACCGTATCACCCATGTTTAAAAGAAAACCAACTTTAAATTTGAAAGTATTTTATTAATTTTAAAATTTAATTTAAAATAAAAAAATAAAATATAGTTATTAAAAATCCTGATTTTATTTTATTTTTAATTTTAAAAAATAACTACTTTTATTTTATTTTTTATTTTAAAAACAATAACTTTTTTAAAAAAAATATAATGGTTTAGGATTTATAGAACCGCGGTTTATAGTTAAAAAAATAACTATCTTTTATTTTATTTTTTATTTTAAAAAATAACTACCTTTTAAAAAATATATAATAAAAACTAATAACTTCTCTTGTAGATCAATAAGGATTTTTAATAACTATATTTTATTTTTTTATTTTAAATTAAATTTTAAAATTATTAAAATATCCTTGGATTTAAAGTTGTTTTTCTTAATAGGGACATTTTTGTAACCTAAAACTTGGTATAATTTGTTAAAATGTACCAACTAAAAAATCTCTTCTATATATATATATATATATATATATATATATATATATATATTTAAATTTAAGTTTAAAAGGAAAAAAATTGAAAATTTAACCACAGATTACCTTATAAACTAGTTTAAGTTGAAAACTAATGCTGGAGTAAGTTATTAAACCGATTTGCGCAATAAATTCCTTTTTCAAAATACTTAAAGTGGCCATATATTTAGAATTTAAAAGAGAGACCACAGGTAAAGTTTAAATAACTATAAATAAGTTGGTACACGCTCCATAATATATGATAAATGGAATGCAAGCATTGATTAAAATTAAATAATGCTTATGCTTATAGAAATAAATTTATGTAGACATTAATTTGATAAATTAATATTTTGTTTATTACTATGATTAAAAGTAATACAATGTTTAAACTGAAAAATTATTTTTATCGCATATATTGGTCTAACTCATACGAAAACCATTTCATATAGGAAAAGAAAAGATGACTTGTCCCAAAAGATATACTATTTTATTACCAAAAATTCTCCTGTTATCATCTAATGAAAAAAAAAAAAACAACATTCAAGTTAAAATACCTTTGAAATAGTTAGTTTTTTTTTTTTTCTTCTTGAAATAGCGTGTTTTCAAGTGGATCAATTTGATTACACTTCTTTAAATATATAGATTGACTTGTTTGGGATAACAGTTTCCACAGCTCACCAGGAACTGTGCACAACTACCACATATTTACCTCTCCAACATTCATGTGCACCGCATACAGACCACGTTAATCAAATATCAAATATGTAATACAAAAGAAGAATAAGAATTTATTATTCAAAAAAATAACGTGATTTCTCATTGTGAATTCTAAAATTCATAACACAGCAGCAAAACTTGAACATGAAAGAACATCCTTGTTAATCGTGTGAATAAAAAGTATAATCTGTATGACACCCATCTATGTATAAAGTATTTACATAGTAAGAAAAGAAGATCTTAAAATTACTGAGATGAGCAAGAACTGAATTGGTACGATTGGCTTGCAGCTGGAGGTGAAGTATGTGAATGCGTGCGTGACGTATATCTATCCACTTTCCATGTAATATTGATTGATCTTTGTAAATAACTAGTCGTTGAGGTTGTTGATTCCATGGCTTGGTGCAGAAGGTGGCACTGGCCCCTTGGGAAGCATGTTCAGGACAAGTGGCACGTGTTTCCCTCCGGCCAGCCTTGTCACGGGAAACGGCTGTTTTCCGGCGACCCTCATGTGGGCACAGGTTGACACGCGTCCGGGAGTCTCTGGTAGCACCACCCTGTCGCTGGGAAGCGCGAGGTTCACGGTGGGGTCACTCAAGGGTCTAGCAGATGATATGATGAGAAGCAGAAACACTAGCAACATCGAAGCAAGGTAACGGTGGTTTGCTTTTGGCTTTGTCATCGTTATAGTACAGTGAAGAAATTAAGCTGCGAATGGAATAGGTTTAAGAAGAGAGGTTGAGAATATGAGAAATAGGAAAGGTTTTGTTTTGGATGTTAATTAATGGTTGTTGATGTATGAGGTGAGGTATGAGATGTTTATATATATGTTTGAGAGAGAAGGAAAAGTGTTGGAAGTTCTTGGTATGTATATAGGAATGGAGAAATGTGGTAGTTGACAAGGTCAAAAATGAAAACGTACAAGAGTGGGAGTTGATGATGTTGTTGTTGTGTTGTGTGTGCTTGTATGAGTTTGAAAACCAGTCGGCGTGTTTCTCAGCAATTCTCTTCATGTTATCTTAATTTTCTAATTAATATTCTCTTCTCACTTCTTCTTTACCTATTTAATTGAGGTCGTCCAAAAATGTCAACTATTCTTTCAAAAAATAAATTCTAATTAATTAGCAGTTGTTGATAGCAACACTTAATTTTTTCGGGCAAAGAAGTCTAGTCTGATGGAAAATAAACCGAGTCAGCTTGAGGAAGTGAAAAGAAAGCAGAAAGATCTTCTTTTATGGTTTATTTAAAGAAATGGGAGAAATAAGTTTCTTTCTTTAGTTGGCAAAGGGAAGGGGAAAGAGAGAAATAAATATTAGTTTTTGTCTGGTAAATCTTATAAGATAATGTGATTTTTTTTGAAAAATAGTAACTACTGTAATTAATTCCAGACGTGTGTTAAGTATTGGGTTTAATTTGTTTGCATCATTGATGGAGAAATGATACCAAAAATATAAATTTTGAATATAGTTAAGATGGAAGTCAATATAAGTAAGTTGGTGGTTCTTCCTTCCAAGTTCCAAGTCCGAACGGAGAATTCCAACGCAAATTTGGGAAGTGAGTCCGCGTAAACGGAGTAAAGTTTCATACCTCCTTCACTTTTGAGATGTTTTGAAATTCCACATGGAACATGCGTAATTTTCTTTAGTTTTTGCCCGACAAAATATCATTTGTCTTACTAGGATTCGATACTTACAATTTGTCAACTTTGGAAAGCCTAGTAGGTGTGAAAGTCCCAACTAAGTAGCATTTTGGTGGCATGGAATAATATTTCTATGTTTTTGACCAGACAAAGATCTTCAACGAAACAAAATTACTATGAATATTTAATAAGAATTCACTATATCATCATATTGTATTAATATTAATAATGAATGGGATTTTAGATTTTCCTTAAGATAATAGTCAAACACTTGACCTCAAAACCAAACCACGCATCCCATGAAAAGTTCCGAAATTTCATCGGAAAACACTGAAAGAGGGACTTGGAATTCTTGGGCCACCAAATCAGGGGGGATGGACGCAGTTGATGGTTTTTTTCTTTGTCGCGTTACAGATAAAATTAACATTTAAAAGTTTACAGAAAGCTACTTGTATTTTATTCTTGGGTTTCATTATTAGTACCCAAAGAAAAATTATCACTTGGTCATTCATCAAAACCAGACTAATTAAAATGATAACCAATAATCTTCTACCAAATAATTAGCTAATATTGATTATCAATATATCGTTACTCATCGAGAACTCTATTTAATTAAATAATTATTTATATTGCGAAAATAACAGTGGTAGAAAAAAAAATTACACCTAGTTAAGGTTTTAGTGATAGTGTTCCACATGCACTTTGATAAATTCTAGGTTGACGGTAATTTAGAAAACGTGTTTGCAGTGGGGATGGAAGCATTACAGTAAGAGGAGACATAGACGAAACTTCTGCTTTGATTCGCGAGCTGTAAATATCAAACTAGGATTTTACTAAAATTGGACTATGCTTTTTTTTACCTCTGTTTTCAATAAAATTTAAAAAATTTGGACTTAAATTTATATATAACACATTTTTTTTCTTCATTTTAATTTTTTTTACTGATTTAATGTCTATTTTCTTTAAGATTTTTGTTTTCATTTTGAAGTGCAGTCCAGATTTTGAAGCCTAGGTTTGTTGGGTAATAAATATTAAATACAGAATTGCCTTGCATCGCATTCACAACCGCGTTGATGTGAAGGTTCCCGTTTTTCTTCCGCCCCAAGTTTTCAAAATGAATGCCAACCCACTCCCTTTATAATAGTATTTCTTTTTCTTTTTAATTATTTTACATTATATCTAAAGAATCATTGATACAAAATATAAATAAAATTAATTAAGTATATATAATCTTAATCCATAAACTAACATACATAAAATCACAAAATATGTTGTATGTAAAAATGATTGCACGTGAAATATGTAATAAAAATTTATGCAAATGAGGTGGGGTAGGTTCAAAAATGAGAAAGAAAAAGCGACAAAAATGAGTGAAGGAATTTATTCAAATGATCCGAAGAAGCCCCTGAAGGAGTGAAAAGAAAATTTTATTCAAAATAAAAATAAAAATACGAAAATGAGTGGCAAAATATTGTAAATAAGAAAAAGTAAGAATGAAAAATAACATGAAAAACTGTCAACTATTCAAATAAACACAAAAAAAAATAGACATTATCCTTTTTAGTTGAGTAAAACAAATTCATACGAGTAAATTATATTATGAGAAGAGAATTTAATTACTTTTTAAATAAATATTTATTCTCATTGCTAATTTTAAATTTTTATTTCTTTAACAAAATATAATATAATTGTTTTGGAACAGGGTTAAAAGTCCCTTTAAAACAATTTCTTTGTCATTAAGTTGTTTGTCAGTTGTTTTTTTTTTGTTTTCATATATTTTGTTAGGTATTTATTAAAATTTTTTGGATTCTTAAATCAGTTTAAATTCAATATGTTAAGCGGTTAAATTTGTAATAGAAGTCTTAATAACCATACTTTTAAGATGTTTTATATTTTTTTTTTTCCATAGACTTTTAAGTAGGATTAGTTTAATCACGGCCTAATTTTATTTAAATCTAATTACCGACATGTTTAAACTAATTAGATGATTAATTGATTGTAATTGTGATTGATCGGTCTCCTCCATGCTTGGACAATTGGTCCTAATGTTTAAGTCAACTCAAATTCGATCCTTTAAGTGGTTAAACTCGTAATAAAAGTCCTAACAAACATACCTTTGACATGTATTTATAGTTTTTTCCATAGACTTTTGATTAGGATTGGTTTAATCACAATCTAATTTTGTTTAAACTTGATTATCAATATGATTAAATTAACTAGATGAATTATAATCGCAATTGATAGGTCTCCTCAATGCTTGGACAATCATTCATGTTATTTAAATTTTTATGTGTCGTTCAATACATATAGTTCATAGGTCCCCTAAGCATTGAGCTTAAGTAAAGACCATAAGTGAAAAGGTTTACTATCGTTCAGTTTGCCTTTGAAAATATGATCATTGGTGATGGATAAGTATTTCGGCTCGTGAATAGTGTTAACACCTCGTGAACCGTGTTATCAACAACGACACCAAATGTGAAATGTTGCATGCCCTTTGTCGTCAAATGGTGCAAGATCTAATGGTCACGAGAACACCACATGTCCCTAAGGCTTCCTATAAATAAGGACCAAGTGGTCCATCATTTTCATTATTTTTTTCTCTCGCATTCATTTCTACACCGCCCAATTTCAAATTCTTTCCAATCTCAAGGTAATAATGTATGCTATTGACAACCCTTTGGAAGGATCCTCTGATCAGGAGGGCATGAAATATGTTAATGACGCCTTTGTGTCGTCATCATCACTCGGGTCGTCTAGAAACCAGGGGTTGTCCAAGCAAAGCTTAGCGACGCCTGCACAGGCAACAAATAAGGGTGAGATGGAGGACCAATGTGTAAAACCCTAAATATTTAAAGGGTATTATGAGTAGTAAAACAAAATTTGAATTTGATATCTGATCTTAATAATCAAAACTTTATTTTGATTCAGCAAAAGTACAGTTTCAAACTTACAAACTTTAAACAAAATAGTCTTCACGACTTAACATAAGGTCGAAATTAAACTTACAAATTTTACAAAACAAAAATATCAAGTCCAATCGGTTAAGATCACACAAATATAATGGTTAAACCACGAGTCCCTAGCAACAGCGTCAAAAACTTGTTAAGATGTCAACAAGTGTACCAAATCGTATCAAGTAATAATATTGGTAAGACCAAGTATCGTTTCCCAAGAGACTCACGACCTAAACAATCTTATGATTAGTTAACTAATTAAGACGTTGATGAACAATTTTTGGTTTTTTTATGCAAATACAAAAAAGTAAATATGAATGTAATTTGATTAATTGAACATAAACGCAAAGTGAGTGAATGATATTTGTAATATGAGATGAATATGTTGTTGGGGTTTAGATTTCACCTAGTTTTCTCTCATGCATTTAAGAATTCTTCTTCTTCATTAATGTTAATATCACGTTCTAAATTACTTAAAACCCAATGTCTCGGCGAAAAAAGTCTATCCTTAATTACTAGTTCACAATGTTTTGTCTCTCTAATAATAAATTCTGCATTACAATTAGAAGCTTAAGATAACCAAGCGTTTTATCAGTATTGTTGAGATTGTTGTTAGGGAGAGTTGTGGTTTAGCTGAACCCACAATCTTAGAGTTTTTGGTTTTTTATGAGGACAACACTTAATAACACATGTGTATTATGTGTTACATGTTCTTTGCTTACATGATATATGCTTACATGAGAACATGATTGTGTTGTTTCTGTGATGATTATTTCATTTCATTGTGGTATATATGTGATTTTATCTGTGAATGCATGACAAATGTCTTTGAAAAAGGAAAACCACAAGCACTTTTGTTGAACTCTAATTGTATGGCAAAACAACAGTTCTAAGTCGATTTCATTATGGGGTGAGTCGATTAAAACTCGTGTCTTTGCACAAACTTTTTCAAGGTGTGCTGTGAGAGTTTTCAAGGAGAAAGTTTTTCAAAACTATGTTTTACTATGATACATAGTCGATTAGATGCAAGTTGCATTCGATTAAGTCTGTTGTGTTTTGAAATTATGTTAATGCTTGACATAACTGTCTAACAGTCATATTTTTAATTTGGTTGACCAAGCATTAAATGAGGATCAACTGCATTAATTGTGTATTCAATTAATTGCTTTGACTGCTACTAACTGTTATAACTATTTTGATATATTCAACTGCATTAGTAGTAAGTCGACTAAAATGCGTCAGAGTTGTGATTTCCTATAAATTGACGCTAATTTGATTTCTGTAAGAAGTTTGTTGTGATTCTAACAATTTTTTTGATATTTTTCACATTAGTGTTGTCTTATAGAAAAGGGAAAAGCTCCAAGAATCAAAGAAGAAGATCGTGGTTTTCATCTGCTTGTGATTTCTTGAAGAGAAAGATTGTTGTGCTTTGAAAGTCTTACCCATCTGCATGTTTGGGTGTTTACTGCGCGATCAGGTTCAACAATCTACTGAAGATTGGTTGTGTTCCCTGTTGTGATTACAGGAAGAAGAACGTGTTGCGTTCTTGACTTTAAGGGGTTTCTCAAAGGGTGTAAACAACATAAGAGGGGATTCTTGCTGCTGGTCTTATTGTTATATGCCTATATTTTGATTAGAGGGTTAGAGATGTGTTTTATATTTTTGACGTGGAGGTCTCTATAAAAGCCTTGTTGTAAAAACCTTGATCATTATAGTGCATTTGCTTCCTGTGAGTGGAAGGACACTGGATGTAGGCAGTTTGGCCGAACCAGTATAAATAGCAGTTTTTGATTTCTCTAATCCTTACACTTATACTTTTACTCGACTCTGTTCTGCATT
This sequence comes from Vigna radiata var. radiata, assembly GCF_000741045.1. Taxonomy (NCBI): domain Eukaryota; kingdom Viridiplantae; phylum Streptophyta; class Magnoliopsida; order Fabales; family Fabaceae; genus Vigna; species Vigna radiata. Next base: position 8,851,768 of record NC_028355.1, read on the forward strand.
AAATCGACTTTATTTCCGTTACATTATAAAATCTTTTTTCTTGCGTTTCGAGAAAGTTTTTAAAGGCATCAACTTTGCGAAAAAGATTTGAAAAAGAATTTGTTTTTGAGTTACACCAATTCACACCCCCCCCCCCTCTTGGTGTGAGTAATTAAGACATTCAGTTTTTAACACCTATTTCTAGGCAATAGTTCCCTTGGGAGAAATTCTCCAGATCTAGATTCATCCATATGTGTCCATATCACATAAATCAATAATCATGCCATAAATGAGTTAAACACAGCAAGCATAGAGAATGGAGGAAAAACCCTAACAATTAATGAAAGAAGCATACATCAATAATAAGAATCAATTCAATACATGAGAGTTCACAAGGTTACATCATCCCCCAACAAAAAATAGAAATTAGTTCCCATTATCATGGTGAAACTAGATGTACAATGGAAATAGAATGAAAGATAAACCCTAAAAATCGAAGAGGAGTGTTCCCACATCCAATTCTGCCTCCAGAGAGTTGAACAATGTGAACTTACGCTCCTTCTGCCAAAAGATACAATCCCTAAAGTGTTTGGGTCCTTAAATAGATCTAATAAAAAGTCCAAGCCCACGTTGTCGGCGCTTAGCGCCCCAACTTAAGGCACCCAAGCATGACTGCGAGAGTAGTTGTGCTTAGTGCCCCTGGAAGGGCGCCTAGGCGTGAAACGGTACTCGAAAGGCTGGTGCTCAGCACCCTAGAAAGGGCGCTCAGGCATGAATGCGAGGCTTCAGCACTGAAGGCCTAAAAAAGGGGCAGTCAGGCGTCAATGCAAGCCTCTAGCGCTGAAGGCCCCTGAAGAGGGGTGCTCAGGCGTCCTGTGATCTTCCTTTCTGATGCTTTTTCAGCCCTTTCTGAGTTCCAACTCCTTGGTACTTCAATTCCTTCTCCAAATCATCCAAATTTCCTACAAAATCATGGGAATTAGTGATAAAATCATAAAGTATAACCTCAACTCTCTGTATTCACAAAATGAACTAAAATCAAAGGATTTAGCAAGTTTCTAAGTCAAAAATGGTTTATTTAGTATCAAAATTAAGTCACGGATAACGATGAAATCAACCGTTATCAGGCTTCATGCATAAGTTGTTAGCAAACGGTCTTGGTTGTAGAACCGTGATTAGATGGTGCATGGCTATGTCAAGGATGAGTTTTCGGATTTGGAAAGACACCTTCATGAGCCTTTCCATGAAGGCCTAAAGGGAATCCTCTTTCTCTTGTCTAACATTGACCAAAGTGATCAATGTTAGATGATGTGGTCGAATTCTTACGAATTGAGCTCTGAATTTTGATTAGATAGTCGCAAAACAATTATTGTATTGGCCAACAACATAGAAAACTAAGTCAGGGCTTCCCTCTTTAAAGAGGTCAAGAAGATTCTACACCATATGGTGTTATTCGTACTGTACAACGACATTTGGTTCATAAAGATCTAAGTATGCTTGTCCAAGTCTATGAATTCGTCATATTTGTCAAACACGAACATCCTATAGTTGTCAGGAAAAGGGGTCTCCATGATCCCTACAACAAATGATAGCATACTAATCGTGTCAACAGTCATGACAAAGTGGTTTTGGTCTTTAGTTGCACTGAACCTCCTTGCTTGTACCATAAATATGGCTCATCCTGATGTTGTTTAGTTAGTCCTTAAAGAGTTAAGATGGATGGTATGAGACTTTTATCATTCCTTTTTTGTCGAATAATCTTAATTTTGGCGTGCAACACCTTTATCTCTTTCTCATACTTCATTTGCATCTCGTCCATCTGCCTTTGCATCCTTCGCATCATTTCCCTTACGTCCATATGATCGTAAAAAGGTTCTTCCAATGCAACGTTGCTTACCATGTTTTTAGTGGTTACCACGTGGGTTTCATAGGTTTTCACTTGGTCCATAGTGTTGGGTTGAATGTCTATTTCAAAATTTTTTTTGTACCAAATTGTTTTCTTGGTGCTCGGATGATCTTTTATCCAACTAATCAAGGTACCTTTTAAAGGTGTTTCAATGTTTAAGTCATTTCAAGTTTGATTGATTAAACAGTTAAAATTATAATAAATGCATAATAAATATTCTAAAAGTCATATATTTAATTTGTATTTATACTTTTCTATATGAACTTTTAATTAAGATGGACTTAATCATAATTTAATTGTATTTAAACTTGATTGCTAACATATTTAATTTAATTAAATGATTAGTTAATTCTACTCATGGCCTATCAATCTCCTTCTTACTTGAATTATAGGCCATGTTATTTTATTTATATGTTCGGTTTGATGCATATAGTAAAATAATAAATAAATAAACCATTTAGTTTTGAAATTGTATTTTATTCAAATATTAATCTTTAAAACTGAAACAACTTATCTTAAATAAGTCTATAAAAACTTTAAAATTATATCCGAGTATAAAAAATTAATATGTTTTCTAATGTTTCTCCTTAAATTTATTGTTCTAGTTCAAAAGAACTCAAGTTAGATTTAAGTATAGTTAAAATATTAATAATTTATTAATTTATGGAGTGAAAAATCCTTGAAATGGATAATTTATTACTAAAAAAAATTAATAGTATTTTCACCAACTTCATAACAATTCCGTTGGAGAATAAAGCTAAAATAAGGATCAATTTTCGAAAATGTGGTATATAATAAAAAAAATCAACTTCAGACTATTAGGTTCAAATATAATCCAATACTAAGTAAAGCAACTTATGACTTATATATGTATTATTTCTACTTTGAAATATTTGACATATTTTATTTTTTTAGATAAGAATATTGATGGTTAAAATTAATAATAATTAAGATAAATTCTCAGTGACTATAATACCGTAACAGGACAGTGAATGTCTAATTATCTTAATAAATTTAGCTAAATAAAGTAAATTTTATCTATTTATATATGATAATTTAATGTGAGATTTTCGTATGAGAAATAATGCATATATTATTATTACTACTTAAATGGATTAAAAAATAAAATATAAGAAATATTACTTTTATAAACTTAAATAACTCTTAGAAAAGTTTAAAAAAATATTTGAAAAACTAATATAAGATGACATGTTCAAAAGACTAAATTATCAATGTATTCAATAATATAATATATGGAAAATAATCGGATAAAAAGAGTGAATCATAATATTAATAAGAAATGGATTAATGCAATTGACTTCAACCCATTCTTTGATTCGACACGTGTCAAACAAAAAGAGCCGTTCTATGTATGTACACTTTATTTTTTATTTTTTTCAAAAAGTAATTGTTTCTTTTAAAAACCGTGTCGGTGGAGCGGAGCGATTCACACAAACCTCCTAGGTTTTCTATTTTACAATTTTTTTATAATAACAATGGATTATCTTTTGTTGTTGATAGATTATTTCTTTTCAACTTAAGAAAAATTAGGCTTAAATTATCCAATATATTAGTTCTAATAATATTTTACATTAAAAACTATGTCATCACGAGAAAAAATATAATGAACATTTATCCTCAAATTGAAGGAGGAATTCTCATATTATTACAATATATCCACGAAATTATATATATAAATTGATTTATGATATAGTGATGATAATTGGTGTCCCCATTTAAGCATAGGTGGCAATAGAATTGGGAGCAATGATGGCAGTTGATATGAAGTTTGAAACTTCTGAAGAGATTAGGAAAGGTTGAATGGAATGAACATGTAATTCTGGTTCACAGGCTTCTTCGGGCCCTTAGTTTTTGTCTTCTGAAAGGACTTTATGACCATCTTCACCTTTCGGTTTGGTGTTAATTCGGACTAGAATGAAATATTGTTAAATAATGACATTAGCATGACCAAAGTAGAAAAAATAATGCTATATAAAAACATATACTTTTAATTCTTTTGTTTCTTAAAATATAAAAATATTGAATATGTACTTTTAGACATTTTGTCAAACTTTAGGTGAAAAGAGTGAAATATACCTTAAACTCTCCTTTGAGCATGTAAGTGGAGATGAAAGCAAAAAGCCCACAGCAAAACTCCAGAAAATTGAAATGAAAGAAAATATGAGGAAGGACCCCACAATAAGCCACCTTCTTTAAGCAATCTTATCTCTTTCGCTCAGTATTTCTATTGTCTGTACAAAAACATTTTTCTTTCTCTGATTCAATTGGAAGAGCTAAGTTTATGTGATTCTCATAGATATATACGTATACGTATGTACATATATATGCTTCAGCCAACTTCATTTACAAACAAACAAATTCTAAAACTACATAACTTCTACTTATTTCAAAAGGTTATTTAATATTTCGTAAGTATTAATACAAACAAACAAAATTCAACCACTGCTGTAATATGATACTAGCATTATGCAGTAAAAAAACAATCAGAAAAAAATTTATAACCTCAACTAAAATTTTCTTCCTCCATCCTTCCTCTATATCTAGTTGTCCCACTTCAAGCTGCTCCCTATAGCCCCTTTGTTCATCTAACTTGGTTGTTTAACTTCAACTATATATATTGTCTTAATTCAGCCAATTTTATAGCCTCATTATTATATACACGGAAAAGGGAGTGTATAATTTCATTAAGTAATGAGATATATAAGGGAATTCATTACTATTTTTTATATAATATTTAAATAAAAATTAATTTTTCTAATTTAATCATTACTTTTATTTTTTTCTATGTTAAATACTCATATGTCAAGAAATTTTACATTACATTGAATAAATATTTTGATCAAAGTTCATTTATTATATTAAACATAAATAAAAAGAATGACATATGGTTTAATGGATATTAACTTAACGTCTATAAATTAGATATCAAAGTACTCGAAGATTATACAAAATTTTTAAACCCTTCCACAACACAAAATTCTAAAAAAAATAATTATTATTGACAAAATTTAATCTACAAAATTTATTTCTGTGGATATATTCAAATTATCTATAAATTTTATTGGTAGATTATAATATTTAAAATATCAACATATTTATTTCTTTTGATAAAATTCATGTCAATAATACAAATTTCAATTATCAATAAAAAAAATTGTCGATAATTACATAATCTATTATTGACGGTTTTACCAACAAATTTATCGTCCAAATCTCTCATTCAATGTCTTATAAATTAAGAGAGTAGGTTAAAATTAGAAGAGAAAAATAAGAGAAGAAGGAGGAGGAGAGTTCGGAGGCACAATGATGACGAGATGCTGGCACAACGGTGATGCGTTCGTTGTGTAGTGGAGGCGCGTCAGTGGTTTGACAGAGATGCAACGGTATCATGGTGGGGGTGGTTGAGGAGAAAGATAAAAGGAAGAAGAGAAAAGAAAGAATGAGAGAATGAGGTGGAAAATCAGAAGGAAGAGAAGGAGATGGTGTAAGCAATTCTTTAATTTTTCAATTGAATGAAAATTAACTCAACAGGATCTTGAATTTTCATGATACTCACAATTCCCACATACACAGTAAAGNTGTAAGCAATTCTTTAATTTTTCAATTGAATGAAAATTAACTCAACAGGATCTTGAATTTTCATGATACTCACAATTCCCACATACACAGTAAAGGAGAACTAACNTGGATCCATTGTGCACTTCNTCCTGTCAAAAGTTCTCTCTCCTCTTACTCCTCTTTAATGCCTTCTTGATGATATAGAAGTTGCCAAGGAAAGTTTTCTCTGTCAAAGTCACAGTTTCTATGTCTTTCCTGAGAACGATACGTTCTCTCTTTTCTTTTCTTTTTTTTAAGAAACGTAACTTCTGTCAATCTTAGTCAAAACTTTTCCTCTTTTATGATATTTTAATTAACCTTAATAAAATACCAAAATACCCATTTGAAGTGAGAAGAGAGGGATTAATTTTAATAACTCTAAAATAATCCCAATAACTTTAATACCTTATATTCTAATAATCATCACATTAGAATCTTTACATTAAAGTTATACTTTACATTACATGAACCAATGTTAATTATTAATATAATTTAACAGATGGAGTCGACAATTATGACGATAGCAGTGGTAGTTTTAGTGATGGGGATGACAAAGCTATTGGAAGAAAAAAATGGAATGATAAAAGAATGAAGAAGATGAATTGAATCAAGTTATTTATTAACATATTTACCACGAATTTTACAGACAAATTTTTTCGATAATAATTACTAATGAATTTTATCTATGAAATTTTTGTTCTGAAGATTAAATTTATAAACAAGGGTTTTACTAATAGATCTTTAACTGTCAATAGTTTTAATTTATTAACAGATTTTAAACATTACAAATAGATTTTGGCCATTGATAATTTCAAATTTTCTTGTAGTGATTCAAAAGAGAATAAAAAGAAAAGAAATTGAGTAGTTAATTACACTTTTATTGTACACATCAAAATACAAAAACATGAGTCTTAATAAAATCCATTTGAAGAATCCATGTAAGATTTATCTCCTAGATATCTTAATCAATATATCTAAAGATTGATTTCAGAGGGAGTGAATAGATGAATTAGGAGAGATTAGAAGGTGACGTTTGTAAATGATTTTATGGATGTGATAAATAAAAAAAAATACTTTTATAAATTAAAATGTAAAATTATAATTTTGTCCTTATGGTTAAAACTATGATTATATATATATATATATATATATATATATATATATATATATATATATATATATATATATATATATATATATATATATATATATCATTTATACTCCACAAGTATTATTTACTATGACGACCAACCTAAAACATCCAATTACATCATTTTTCCTCACCACAAACTAGCCATGACGGGAAAGCACCATAACCACGAAATCAATCACACCACTACAACCACCTATCACAACACTAGCATCAACACACCAAACCAAACAAACAACACCACCACTTCAATATAAAAAAAGCATTGATCGCAAATAAATTTTAAGAGAAAATATAAAAAATTTCAATAAAAACATCCTATATGAACAATAATTACTCTTGCATCCCACATCATAGCAAAGATCTCTTTTATCCTTCATTTGCAAAGCATCGCTTTCAAACACCATAAATGGCTTGAAATGAACATGCAATCCACTCGCAATTCCATCTATATGTTGGCATTGCAAGTTAACAGTACAATGTTGTCAATTGGATCCATCAATAAAACATTCATAAGTTCTCAATTATGTATGAGGACTATCCAATGAAGTGATGTAAAAATGAAAGTCACTCATAAAAAGATATTCATCCATAAAAGTATTGTGTGACTAGTAGTTTTCAAGAACACTAATTCTTCATCGATAAATATCATGATTTAGTTCTTCTCTCTTCTTATTTTTTGCTTTCTTTTATTCTTCTTCTTATTTATCTCTCTCTGCTCCTCTTCCTTCTTCGGCTCAACTATTGTCATAATTGGTTTTTCTAACTCAATTGTAAACACCATAAGCTCCTCCTCCTCCTTTTTCTTCTTTCTTCACCTTTCTCCTCTACTATGACCAACACTTCCACCACTTGATCCTCTACTCCTCTTTTTCTCCTCATCTTTTCATCTTCATCCACCTTCTCCTCCTCCATCTTCTTTTTCTTTGCACATATCTAATTAATTTATAAACATATTTCTTTATATTTGATAAACAAAATTATCTATATTTTACTGATAGATTTAATGATAGAATAATCCGTCCACAATCAAAAATTTATATTACAAACAAATTTTACCAATAGACTTTAAAAAGTTAATTATTTTATCAACCAATTTTACAATAGAATAATTTGTTACCAACAAATAACTTATAGATATTTTTGTCAATAATTTAAATTTTATTTTATTAATGAGTTTTATTTACTGATTTATTTTCGTTAAAATTTGGGTTTGTAATTAAAGAATTTATTGTAATCAATTATATTTATCAAAGAACTTAAGCATTTCGAAACGAATATTTGGTGGTATGCAAAAAGTATTCGGGATGTGAAGGGATGAGACCTGCACACACATAATCACGTAGCCTCATTATTATATTGACCTAAATTTGAACATGGAGGATAATGCATGTCTTCACTATATATGGTCAAAAGAAATGCTTATTAATCATGTCTGGCTCAATATTCAACAACTATTTCTTGTTTATATAGAAATTAGGGATAAACATGAAGAGGAAAATTGCCTTTTGACATTAATTAAACATCTTTTTTTTTTCCTAGTATATAACGACAGTGAACAGAGATATATGAATATGGTCGTGTGATCATTGTGGCCCTTAACAAGCGTTACTTTATGAGAAACTAATTATACTATGTACCCTACTTTTTGAAAAAGATTAAACAAACATGCTATGATCATAGTGGGTTATAAATTATTGAAATGGGGCACTGCCTTGACAACTTTTGAAGCTATTCTCTGATCTTCTGCACTTTCCTTAGACCATAAAACATGGCTATGCAGGGATCTAAGACCACTTTTCTGCTCATTCTGCTACCTCTTCTTCTGTCTTTCATGTGTCAAGAGATTGTCGCAACGGGAAGATTAAGAAACACGGAGGGTTGTGCTTCCTCCAGCATTGCATGCCATGCCAAGGTCACTGCGTCCTTTGATCCTCCTCAAATGGACCAATACGATGAAGCTTATGTTTCTCCACCTCATGATGATTACGATTATGACTTCTACAGAAAACATGGTGATATTCCAAGCCCTGGTGCTGGTCACTAAGGTCAGTGTTCATCTATTCATAGACATGATATTGTTTAGTTATTTAATGCACATACTCACACACACTATGTTGTCCTTTTTTTTATCTTTTTTACAAAGTTCAGTTGACCATTTTGTGATACTGTTCTTGTGTTTGTTCTTGTAGATGTTCTTGTAGATGGAGTTATACGATCGTGGTGTAATGGTTTCACAGAGCAGCTTGCATATTTTGTCAAAATACGCCAGAGTTGTTTTATATGGATTGTGGGTATATTTTTGTTGCTGTTTACTGTTTATAATGACATACAAACTCAGAATAAGATAATTCGAATTTATGAAGATTTATTAATTTATGTCATGGTTGTGTATTTGATTTCTGTTAAAATAAATAATAAAGATTTTTTTTTTTGGTATCGTTTTTAATTTACCATTTGAACTTGAATCCAGTTCTTGATACCAGGCAAAGTTGAGAAACACTGTGTTTCTTTTATTCTTTTCTATGGTGGACGCATACATAATCTGTTTCTTCTATGTTTTGTACAGTAGTTCTTCCTTTATTCCAAAATGCTAATATAAGTAATCATGAAATGTTTTGTTCAGAGGAAGACTGGCTACACCTTGCAGAAATGTTTAACACTTGCTATATTTTCAATATTTTTTTTTAAAACATCTTAAAATACCTTGATTAACTAAATCAAACTGTTTGTTTTAAATTTGAAATATAATTTATGTATTTATCATGACTAATATATAGTTTATATACTCAATTGTTTTATTTAATATATTATATATATATATATATTTTTATCGTGTGTCATGCATAGAACAAAATATTATTCTGAGTTAAAGTTTTATGAAAATCAGAAGTTAATTTTATAAGATTATAACAACAAAATGTATGTTTTTTAAGTTTAAGAGTTGGCTATATTATTTTTGTAATACTATTCAGTTGGTTAAAATAATCTGATTTATGTTATTTTTTATTTAAAAACTTACAAACATAAAAAGCCTTTACCATATATTTAAAAAATGATGTTTTTACTTAAAAAAAAAAAGTGACACAAACGGATTATATAACCATTATTTTCTTTCTTTCATTATAGGTTTTTAATAAAAGACATGCATGCAATTGAAATAAGTGCTCGAGTAGAAAAATAGGTAATGACACCACTTTTTTATATTAAACATCTTCACAACATATTATCAAACTCAATCTCACTTACTAAGAATGATTTAAAATATCACTTTGTTCTTGCAATGAAAAGAGTTTAAATTGCATGTATTTGTATATACATATATTAAAATGTTAAAACTAAGTTATCTTATGTGTTTAAATGTTAATTTTTAAATCTGGAAAAAAAAAACCAAATAGAGCAAACTTAAACATTAAATTTTAAAACTTATTCGAAGAAAAAACAAATTATATGTCCTAGCAGATAAATTTGTGAATTGAATATTGCACAGGCTAGTATTATGTTCTTAAGGGCTGCAAAAACATAGGCCCGATTCCTTAAAATGCAAGCTGTAAAGACTGTTTCTTTCTGCAGCTACAGTTTTTCTCTTTACACCGCCGTAAAATACATAATCATCATTTATCCTTGTTAAAAAGTTATAAACCTAAGACACAATTCTGCATATTCCTCTTCTCTCCATCATTCTTCTCTCATGGCGTTTGAAGTGAAGGAAGACGTAGTTAAAGAGGCACGTCAATCCCTTTGAAGAAGACACCAAAGTTTCTGAAGATTTGTCAGTGTTGCCAAATTTGGTGGCGGAGAAGAGGCAGAAACGGAGGTGAAGACCACTCCCTCTCCCTTGTCAGATTTCGCAATGGAGGCGAAAAGGTGTGCTGTGTTACAGCTAGGTACAGGGACTGGAAAATGGGAGGTGCGGGAAGAAAGGATCACTTGTGAGTCCAAAGTACAAATTTAATCATAGAGCATTTGGAAACAAGCTTTTACTTCCTGCACTCCCAATTTATTAACTACATCTCTATAATTTTAAAAATAATAATGACTTTTGAATTACCTATTTTAAAAATGTTAAACCATTCTAGAGGTCCCTATTTTCACGTTTTTTTCTCAATTTAGCCCCCGTCTTTTATTTTTTACCAATTTAGTTCCAAAGATTGCAAAATTGAAAGAAATTAACCCTTGTTAAATGAAAATAACGGGGTTAACTTCTAGTTGATTTGTGAGACTGAGGTAACTATTATTTATGACGTGGCGTGCACAGAAGCTATCAGGTGGCTGTAATGATACACGTGCCTTTTATTACTGAAGTTAATCACAAAATTAAAGAAATTAGGGGATTTTTTCCAGATTTTAAAATTAGGGTTATATTAAAATAGAATTGGGATTACAATCTTCCAGAGAACTCTGAATCGCAATGTGTCGCAAGCATAGGTGAAGTAATACATGTGGAATTTGGTGAAGTAGAAGCGTGAATCGCGAAGTAAGGGTTGCTATCACGTGAAGGCCCTGATCAGTGATCGCAAGCTTTTTGTGTGAATTTTCGTTGGAAGTTAGTATGTTTACTATAGATAGGTTTTGTGTGCTTTAATATTCGGTGCTTTTTGTTGTTATCTGCCTATTGTTTTTAGATTGTGGGGTTCGTGTTGTCCAAAAAGAAAGCTGTATACATAATGCGGTTGTGGTCCCGCATGTCCCCCATAGTTAATGTAGCTTTTCTACTGTCATTATCAATGTTATAATATTGGTTGTTTATTGCCGTTTTACGTTTGTTTATAGGTGTAGGTGTAGAATATTCTACATTGTGTTGTTTGTGATGGAGGGTGACATAGAAGTTGTGATTCACCCTGGGGGGAAGTTGGTCAACGAAGGGTACGTAAAGTATGAAAGGCAGTGTGATACTATGTATTTTGACCCTGACGTATGGAGTTACTTTGTTGTGGTGAGCGTAGTAAAAGCCCTTGGATATGCAGAATTTCAGGATTTGTGGTATTCTGTAGGATGTGGTCCAAAATTAGATGATAAGCTAGAAGCGTTGGTTGATGACGTAGGAGTTATGCATATGGTCAATTTAGCTAGGTTAAATGGTCGTGTGCATTTATATGTTGTGCACAGTGTGTCTCAACCTGATGTCATTGAGATGATAGAACAAGCTGAGGAAGTGAATCCTGAGATGCATGATGGTGGTGAGTGTGCAGAGTTGGATGATGGTGGTGTAAGTGCACAGTTTGGTGATGGCATAGAACACTTGAATGAGGGGGTATGTGGTGATGTTGGTAAGGATAACAGAATAGAAGTTGATGTTGTTGAGGTTGATGTTGGCCAAGGAATACAATATGATGAGGGTGATGGTGAGGAGAGAATAGAAGTTGATGTTCACAGTGAAGGAATAGAACATGTTGAAGTTCATGTTGAGGAGGGAATAGAAGGTGATGTTGACAGTGATGGAAAACAAGACGATGAGGGTGATGGTGAGGAGAGAATAGAAGTTGATGTTCACAGTGAAGGAATAGAACATGTTCAAGTTCATGCTGAGGAGACAATACAAGCTGATGTTGAGGCTAACAGAACAGAAGTCAATGAATGGACTTCATCAGATGATGATATTGGTGGAGTCAATATTATGGATGGTGAAGTGCATAGTGTGGATGGTTTAGTAGACATAAACATTCAGTCTGACTTCAGAGAAAGAGATAGTTGTGGTAATATGGAAGTTGATTGCATTGTGCTTTCTAAGTCAGATTTGGAAGAAGATGGGTCAGATTTGGAAGAACATGACATTAATGACAGTAGTTTATTCAATGATGAATGGGAGTCTGAGGAGTTAAGTTCTCCTGATGCCAGTGATGATGAAAGTGATGTTGAAGAGGGATATGAAAATTTTGTTACATTCATTATGCCCAAAAAGATGGTTGACTTTAAGTGGGAGGTTGGAACCTATTTTGGGCAGAAAATAGACATCTTGGATGCCATAAAAACCTACGCACTAGAGAATGGAAGAAGGCTCAAATTTATTAAAAATGATAAAAAAAAGAATAAGGATTAAGTGTATGGGAGCAAAAGGACAATGTCCGTGGATGACTTATTTTGGGTACATGGAGGCAATAGATACATGGCAGTTAAGGACTGTGGTAGATGGGCATAGATGCAGCAGGGAGCATAAGTTAGGGTTATTCAATGCAAAATGGTTAAGTAAAAAATTGGAAAAAACAGTTAGAGAGAATCCTGCAGTTAAGGGAGTTGATATTAGAGAGAAAATAAGTAGGAAATGGAACATAGCAATAAGTAAAAATATGGCCTATAGGGCTAAAGCTCATGCTTCAGATGAAGTGGAAGGGTCCTTCGCTATGCAATATAGGAGAATTTACGACTACGCTCATGAGCTATTAGCAAGAAACCCAGGTTCCACTATCAAGGTCAAACTTCAGGAAAATGATCAAATGCGAGTTTTTGAAAGGCTCTACGCATGCCTCAAGGCATGCAAAGATAGCTTTCTTTTATGCAGGCCAATCATTGGCGTTGATGGAGCCTTTTTGAAAGGTAGATATGGTGGTGAGCTGTTAACTGCTGTTGCTCGAGATGAAAACGATCAAATGATGCCACTAGCATATGCTGTGGTAGAGGTCGAGAACAAGGAGACTTGGACATGGTTTATGGAGCTACTCATTGAAGACCTAGGTGGACCTGAGATGTGTTCTTCACTTACATTGATATCAGACCAACAAAAGGTATGAACTTATTAGTTTATTGGTACTTGATATAAATTGCATAATTGAAATTCTGCCAACGTTTATTCATGTCTTATTCACAGGGTTTGTTACACGTTGTAGAGGATTTTACTTCCTGGAATTGCACATAGATATTGTGTTAGGCATTTATATGCCAATTTCAGGAAGAAATTCCCTGGAAAGAATCTTAAGAAGCTGATGTGGAGGGCAACACTGGCAACACACCCACAGAAGTGGGAGAGTGAAATGAGAAGTATAAGAGAAGTTAACCTAGATGTATTTTGTCACTTGATAGCAATTGCTCCAAGGTATTCCATTGTCCCAGTTTTGATTTCTTAGAAGTGATGCTTTTTATAAGTAATTGTATGACTTGTTTTTACATTGAAGGTTTTGGTCTAGATCAAGGTTCACAACCACAGCTCAATGTGATACCTTGGTCAATAACATGTCAGAAGCGTTTAATAGCGTTTTGGTTCACACAAGGACAAAACCAATTATTACAATGTTGGAGGAAATCAAACTTTATATCATGAAGAGATGGGCCACTAATAGGTCAAGGGTAAATTCATTTAAGTCTGCCATTTGTCCAAAATTTTTGAGTAGACTGCGAAAGGAGGCCCTACTAACACAATACTGGATTCCCAGGTAAAGTGATATAACTCATTTACTACTTTCAGTTCCTCCTATGCATTACTAATGTTGGCTCATGTTGACAGTTGGTCTGCAGAAAAGATATTTGAAGTAAGACATATGTCTCACACTGGGGACAAGTACGTGGTGAACATAGATGAATCTTCATGCTCATGCAGAAAATGGAGCCTCAGTGGAATACCCTGTGCTCATGCCTTGACAGCAATGACATTTCTCAACCTCAATGAAGAGGACTACAAACCTGCTTGCTTTCACACTTCAACATATCAACAAATATACTCATCCATTATCTATCCAATTAACGGACACAACTTGTGGGAGGTAACCCAATATGAAGATGTCATGCCTCCATAAAAAAGAAAGTTGCCTGGTCGTCCAAAGAAGAAAAAGAGGTTAGAGCAGTGGGAGTTAAAGAAAGATAGCACCAGGATGACCAAAGGAGGATTGCTTAAGAGATGCAGCAAGTGTAGGGAAGTGGGTCACAACAAAACGGACACAACTTGTGGGAGGTAACCCAATATGAAGATGTCATGCCTCCATAAAAAAGAAAGCTGCCTGGTCGTCCAAAGAAGAAAAGGAGGTTAGAGCAGTGGGAGTTAAAGAAAGATAGCACCAGGATGACCAAAGGAGGATTGCTTAAGAGATGCAACAAGTGTAGGGAAGTGGGTCACAACAAAAAACGCTGTCCCAAGACAGTGGACCAAGTTGTTTTGCAGTCCCAAGGAGAAGCACCCACTTCACAAGATGTTTTGCAGTCCCAGGGAGAAGCACCCACTTCACTGGCTTAGGGTGTGGAACATTGTCCAATGTTTTTTGTTTTATTAAAGGAAATGTAATAGATAGATTTCCTAATTGTATGAACATCTGTTTTTACACCAGACTTTTGGAAACAATGCTTTAGCTGGATGTCTTCTGTTTGTATGGATGTCTATTTTAAATGAAACACGAGTCATTTTCTTCAATGTGTCAAGCTGTTGTAGTGTCAAATTCTGGTTCAACACTTAGTTCATTGTTGGACATCTTCAAATGCATTTTTTGTGCTTCACTCAAGTTTAATTTATTGAATTTGATTGTTATTGATTGTTTGAAATTCCTTTGTACCATTACAATTTAAAATTGGTTTTAGAGTTGCGTGAATTAGTGATAAAAGGGGAACTCCACCAATCAAAATTTGAATTACTGCTATTTAGCCTCAATTGGCAGCACTTATACACTTAAACCAATAATTTGGACTTGCTTGTGCTGCAAAAACTGAGTGTGTAAGCAATCTGGTACAAATTGAATTTTTAAACATCAATTTCAGCACTTCTATTTTCTGAAATAAGTTGCTTTTATCTGCATAAATGTTTGTTCATTTGGTACATCCACAATTGCGTGATAATTGGTAGCAAAAGCTTGGTCAAATTTCATTAAAAGAAATCTCAAATGCAAAAAGAATTGATAAGCAAGCATTCTTAAATTATGTACCGGTACCAGTATCAGTTTTGAGCAGCAGCAGGATTAATTTTCTGGATTCCTAACTAAGTATTGGTGGCCTGTGTGAGTTCTAGATTGGTGCAGGAACTAGTCGAGGTTGTTTCCTAACATTGGTAGCATCCTAGGAAGAAGATTGGAAAGGGAAAAGTTCAAATTTCAGAAAAACAGCTCACGACATTTTGGGTCTGCAACGTTGCTGGCTGTCACAGCAGAAGATCTTCATTTTGCACTAATAATGATCGTGGTTTATTTAAATAAATAAAGTTATCATTTTCATGCTTGTTGGACAATGATATCATTAAAAGAACATCAGCCCAGTTAAAAGAACAACCTATTATCATCAAAACAAGAACAATGTTCAATTCATATTTTCATTTCATTACACTAACATTGCCACTACAATCATGTTGATTACACATAGGATAAAAACAACCCCAACCAAAATTTTTATCCACTTTTCAAGAGTGATAACAGCTTTCTGCACAACAACTACATTGTTGTCCCTCTCGTTTTCAACAGTCTTCATCAACCTGTCATCATTTTCAAAAGTCTTCATGAGCCTCACATAATTTGTTTCCAACAGCTCACAACTAGCACTTTCCTGAGTTCCAAAATCACTCCACCATCTGAAGAAGTTGCATCCAGCATTTTCACCTCCACCCTTATACCTAGGGCAACTCCAAAATTGTTTGCCTCGATTCTTAGTGGTCTTCGCAGTCCTAAGCACAGACATCTCTCCATAATGACAAATCGGTGACGCCTCCTTCCTAGTCCAGCCTCCATCTCCCCGAGAGCTCAGAGAGCGGAATGGTTTCCGAAAATCATTGCAAGTGGACCATGAACACGAATGCTGCATAGACATGCTTGCGCCTTCATTTCCTACTTCCCTCTTTCCAACCTTTAATTGCTTTTCAATCCAGATGTTGAATAACAACGAACTCTAACTATCGAAGCTTTTAAATCTGAAACCAAATCCCAAATTTCTAAATTTTGTGATTAACTTCACTAATAACAGCCACGTGCATAATAAAAGACACTTCCAAGCTTCTGTACATGCCACATCATAAATAATAGCTACCTCAACCTCAAAGATCACCTAGAAGTTAAGCCCGTTAACTTGATTTAACGGCAAGGGTTAATTTCTTTCAATTTTGCAATCTTTAGGACTAAATTGGTAAAAAAATAAAAGACGGGAACTAAATTGGGAAAAAAGCGAAAATAGGGACCTCTAGAGTGGTTTAACCTTTAAAAATTTTCACAAACGAACCTTCTAAAATAAGTTGCTTTGACAAATATTTTGAAACAAAATATTTTAGAATATATGAAATACTTTTTGAAACAAATTTTCTAAAATAACTTTTTCAAAATATATAAATCTTTCCCATAACATATCTTTTATAACAAGGATGATATCCGCGTGTACTAATTCTTATTTATTATCTCACTTAAAAAAATATTCAATTCTTTACTACTGTTATTAGCTGGATACAGATTTAAAAAATATTTATCATTTTTTTAAAACTTATAGATATCTATAAATATTGGCAAATATTTAAAAAATATATATATTTTATAAATTTTGAAAATAAATTTAAGTAATATAAAATATAAATTAAATTTTAATTTTAATATTTGACTTATAATGAATACTCACAGATACAAATAATATGATATTTGACCTGTTTATAAACGTGTATTAAAATACTTGTTATCCGTTAATCGTGAGTAATAAATATATATAAATATCAACTATCTGATGTGGTTACCAACTATCCTTGTAACACCACCTCTTTTAAAATATCAAGGTGTAAATAATTAATTAATTTTAAAAAAAAAATCAATCTTTGTTACCATCACAAAATAGTGAAATTTAAAAACTTTATTTTATTATCGTGAAAATAATTAAAATCATGCAGAAATAACAAATATTTCAAGTATATATTATAATAATATTCAAAAAATTTCAAATTAAACTATTGTACTATATGAAATATACCGATAAATTAACATGTATATTAGATATATTAATGGCTCAAATTGCCTTACATTTTACAAATATACTGCGTTAAATATTAATCAATGTGTTTGGCTGCCACAAACCCTATAAATATACAATTAGGTCAAGTACTCATCAGAGTGGATTGGGTTCTTGAAGATGATTCAACAATCGAAGCATACAACAGAACAATGAGGGACGACTGACCCTCAGACTAGTTCAATCGAAACATTTTGGTGTCCACCGTGGGGCCGAGCGACATCCCCATGAAGCCACGAGGAACCAGACGTGCACTCGGTCTCGACATCGCTACTACATATTAATACCAACTTTCAGGAAGGTTCACACCTACGTTCAACCTTGTCAGGTTCCACTTTTCATTATAATTTATAAATTATAATATATTAAAGCATTTACTTTATTTTGTTTAACTCATATTTTTGTGAGTAAAAATATCCTGCATAGTCCTACGTTCAACTTTATCAGGTTCTAATGATTTTTTATTATAATTTATAAATTATAATATATTGAAGTATTTAACTTTATTTTGTTTACCATATTTTTGTGAGTAAAAATATCCTCCATAGGAAGGTTCAATACTACCTTTAAACTTATCAGGTTTTAATGGCTTTTTATTATAATTTATAAATTATAATATATTAAAGCATTTACTTTATTTTGTTTAACTCACATTTTTGTGAGTAAAAATATCTTCCACACAGGAAGGTTCAGACCTACGTTTAACTTTGTCAGGATCCAATGACTTTTTATTATAATTTATAAATTATAAAATATATTGAAGTGTTTACTTTATTTTGTTTAACTCATATTTTTGTGAGTAAAAATATCCTACATAGAAAGGTTCAATCATATGTTCAACCTTATCAGGTTCCACTTTTCATTATAATTTATAAAGACATACAACTCGGCCAAGCCCTAAACAAGTTTTGATAATGACTTCACATCCAATGCTTTGCTATAGCAAAAAAATTCATTAAAATTCATGGCAAGTACACTACTTCGAATTCGTCTATATATGCATCCAAAATACATGTTTTGGGAACATTATGGAAATAATACTTCATTTCTAAGATTGTTGGTTAAACATGAGGTTGATCATATCTCAACCCTTGATTCATTGAAAGGAACATATGTAGTGACATTGTTGTGATGTATTGTTAAGGCTTGTAAACATAACAGACTAGATGACATGAAAATAATGATACGAGTTGGTTGATGTATACTGATAGCAAGCGCGGCCTATTCCCCCCAGCAATTTGTTGTTTTTCTGACGTGGCGTGTTTGACTGGGGAACAGGCCACGGTTCTCAGAGCAATCGCGACCTATAAATTCGTTTTATTTTCGAAAATGCCATCGTGCAGTATTATGTTGTGGTTTCTGATGAACCGTGGCATAATATGTGCGGTAAAAAGTCAATTTTTTACTAGTTTAAATAAACATTTGCAAAATTTGTTGATGATTATAATATAAAAATCAAGCTATTGAACTAAAATTATTTATTTTTATATTTTAGTTTTTCTCTAAATGAATTTATTCTTTTTATTATATTTAAAAAGAGTAAAAAAAACATCATTAAAGATATATTTTTGCGTATTGTATGTGCCTTTTTTCTCTCTCACACACACACACACATATATATATATATATATATATATATATATATATATATATATATATATACTTTAAATCAAAATGTACTTTGAATGACTATTATTTTTATAATTTTGCTCATTAATCTTTTATTGCAACTCTTTATTTTTAAATTATTGTTATCAAATAGTCATGATCACAATTTCGACACACGTCATAACTAGAATATACAATTTATATTTTCATCGTATAATTAATGTATTATTATTAGTGTTTTTTATATTATTTTATTTCGTACATAGTATAAGATTCAGTCAACAATCTAACATGTTTAAACAAAAATAATATTAGTTTAGAATTTCAAGTCAAGATTCATTTTAACTGACAAATATTCTACAGGTCCATATAAAATCATTTATCAAATAACAACTATTTGTCAATCTAGCAATGGGTTTAAGAAAGTTATGTTAAATTTTGCATGAAATGCTAATCTTATTTAAGTGAGACAATTTCCAATAGCTTTAATAAATAACATTTTTTTAGTGACAAAACTAATTTTTAATTAGTAGAATTTGTTGGAGTGTCAACGTCATAACTTTCTCGTTTTCAATATCACTCGAGACACTTTTATGGATCTTCTTCATGTTAGATATTTTATTTCTTTGAGACCAAGGATTGCTAAATTTTGGATGTGAAGTAATATCTATTACAAAAATCATTATTATATAATGTCTTAATTTACTCTTTATGTTGTGTCACATCACCACTACTTTTTTTTTTTCCAACTTTTACCTCAATCAATGTAAGAGTTTTATAATAAACTCACTATAATTAATATTTTATTTGGTTTTTACCAGAAATACTTTTTCAAGAAAAATATCTTTATTTTTGTTTACAACACACAATCTTAACTTTTATAAATATCAACATATTCTAATAGAAAGATTTCACAAGACTGTCTTAAATTTATGATCTTATATATCACCTTACAATAGAGATGTAATAGAATTTCAAAGCTTAAATCTTTATTATTTTTTAGATTTTATTATATCTAAATTGAATTTCTATTACGTTTTTAATCTTCATTTGTGTACAATTTATTCCAAAAACATGCTTTAATTTCATATTTAAATTATAATAATTAATAATCTAAGTGTTAAAAATCGAGCTGATTCATTGATTCTTGTAAAAATTATTTTTTATAAAATTTAATTATGGATTAAATTACTAAGAAATTAGAGATCTGATATAGAAACTAGTTCTTAATTAGTTGAGGAATTAGGATTTGTGAAGATTGAATGTGTGCACTAGAAATATGATCTAAAATCCCAATTACATATCTAGAGGTATCTGTAACACTCATACAATTGTCTTAACCGAATTTTCATGTTTATAACCTTCTTGTAAGAAAATATATATTTTTTGAACCTTCTATTATTATTTTGTAGCTCATTATGTGCAGCATTAGTATAATTATTTTTCTACGCCAAATAATCATAGATTAGTCATAATTAATAATTTTTAAACTTGTTTTCCAGTATTGGAAAAGTCTTTTGGGACACCATGTTTTTACCAATCAAAGTATTGCATTAAAAGTGGTGTCTTTTCCAAAATGTACCACCATACTTGTAACGTCACACAGTAAACAAAGAGGAAAATTAAAAATGCAATAAATATAATTATTCTCATTATTGATAGTTTTTCTTATATGAAAAGACTAAATAATTAATGCAATCATGATTTTTTCATTTAAAATCTCAAAAATAAATCACACTAGAATATAAAATTTAGGTTATTTTTTTTAACAATGGTTCACCATAGAAGAAATATATATACCATTAGCCAACGTGAGTAAATTCTCCCAACCTTATAATTATCAAATTAGTCTAAGCAATGATATTTCAAATGACAAGTAAGAGGATAAAAAACATATAATTGCTGCTGCCACCAAATTACCTCTCACTCTAAAACCTCTAATTAGTTATCCAATCTTGAAAACCAAAGAGTAATTATGCTAAACTTGTTGACCAAAAACAACATTATACAATGCTGGCGAATCTTTGGTTGCAATTAATTTTAATGTGACAGTCAGGTAGGCTATTTTTTTCTTCTCTTCTCTTTTAATGGCTTTCTTTTCATTAAGAAAATAATGTCATCGATCTTAATTTTATCTTCCCTATTACTTAAATAAATGACATAAAACAAGTTTTGCACATTTTTATAAGAAGGAAATCCAATAAAAAGAATGCAAAAGACTCTGAAAATTTACGTATTCTATAAATTCGTCACAAGTTATTTTTTTTCTTTCATTTTCTTAACCAAACATTGCTTGGTCCCAAAATCACCGAATACTGCAGATTCAAACCGCGTTCCAGCACAATATCATCGCGTATAACAGTTGTTTGATCTTCAGTTCTCGAACTATGTGATATCTTGAGGAAATCAATATCTGTATGATGCACCGATAATGAATGAATCAATAAAGGACACAAGAAAAAATTACTGTATACTGCACTCTTAGCAAAGTTATTATTCTGCCTTGTGGTCCAATCATAGTATCTATTATCTATCATTAATCACTCTTAATTACCATTCCATAATTCTAATTTCAATCCTGCATGTAGAAAAGGTTGATCACTATCACTTCATTTTTTCCTCTCAGGAAGTCCTTGCCCAAAAGTAATAGATGGAAATAAATGGTCAATGAGATCTAAAAATAGTGAAACCTGTGAATTCAAGTTGTTCTGATCAATATTTACTTTCATGCTGCAAAAATCTTTTCTAACCAGCAACTTAATACATTTGTTAAGCATGGAAACTAACTTGAAAGTTGAAAGTGACCTATGCATGATGTAACTTGTTAACATACCATGTCTTTTCTTCAGGGACTAGTGTGTCCCTTTTGCACTTTTTGCCATAAAGCCAAATTAGATATTTATCCTTGGATTTAGCTCTTATAATAAAAGATATTATTTTTTGGAGAAACACTATTTTCATACATTATAGTTTTTTAATTATTTCAACTAACCCCTCTTCATGATAAAAGAAGGATATGAAATTCTAATAACATGTAAAGTGTGAAGAGTGAGAAAAAGACATTATTTTTACTCCTGTGCTATGCTATCCATTATGCATTTGAAATTTTTAACTGTTAAAAACAACAGCAAAACATTCACAAGCTGTAAAGGACAGTTTCATTATGGAAGTGTACATCCCTTATCAAGGGAATGTACATCCCTCCTTTGATTGTAGTCACGTTCTACCTTTACAATCCCAAAAATAATAGTAATTATTTGTTTTGTCTACCTTAATTTATTTAGCGACATTCGTCACTGTCGGTTGGTAGAGAAAATTAACAGCCTCTATCTCCACTATTGTTCGTTTAATCTAGAACATAACAGTGCCTCTACCACTGTCTCATCCTTCAGCCTTAAAAAATTACAAAAGAAAATTCTCAACAATTCGGCATGGGATGTATCTGTCCCTTTTGCTTGAAGTGAAGTGGCACCATTATGCACATACACAAAGGTAAATGATGTATGTATGAATGTAACGTTTGATTCTTTTCATGGATTCATTAAGATCTACCTCTCAAAATTTCTACGTGGCACATGCATTGTACCATGATATAAATATGTGATAGTTTCATAGCTCGTTTTCACACTTAGAGAACGTGTTGAGTGAAGTAGTGACTTTCACGAGGGAAGCTACGACTTTGGTGCTAGATGCTGCTTGATCTCATTCTGTTCCTATCTGGAGTGATCGAAAGAAAGCTAGGAGGGTCAGAAAAAGTTGAGTTGGGTGAATGCCAAAAAAGGATAAAGTGACTCAAAAAGAGCATAGCAGATAACCATCTTGGTTGGTTTGCTGTTACGATGGAAAAGATTGGCATTAATGTCTCATAAAGGAATTGTGAAAATCTTGGAGTTGGGTGGTGGAGAAAGTGAGGAGCACGTTCACTTGTTCAGGTACCATGACCTTTCAAAATGTGGCATTTATAGTCATGCACATGCCTTTGCTTTTTAAGTCTTCCATGCTCAATGTAGCATTATGGTCCATTCCCTCATTTTTTTCAAATATAATTAATTTCTTACACACTATCTTAGTCTCTTTCTTAACCTCATTTGGCTACTCATTTAGAACTCATCTTATCTCACTCATTTTAGTTTGGCATTATGATTAATATACAATTTGGAATTTTGCTAGATACAAAAACCTGAATATAAGATGAAATTTTGATTCTTCCTGTTACCATAGAGATGTGTGTTTGCATATAAGTTGAATCAGAAAACAAGGGAATTCAAAAGAAACGAGATAATTTATCAGTTAAAAAAAATTCATTTTTTTAATATATTGATAGCCAAATGTTTTGTAACTGAGTCATCCACTAGTGTGGCTGCTTTTACTAGAAACGGATTAAAGAGAATTTCAAAGGGTAGGTGGGTGAGGAAGTATGAATTTTGAAAATTTGGTTGGCAATGGGTAAAAAAGATGGGTAGTAGATAAATAAAATGATGCAAAAAACCTAACATAAAGACAAGAGAGATGTGGTGCATAAATTAAGTGTGGGAGAAGGGAAGGGAAATCAAAAACGATAACTGATCCTCCAAATTGGGTTCATTTGGGGTAGGGATTTGGACGAGTGAACTTGTAACTGTTGTTGAATCACGTGATCATGCTTTGTGTCAACATCACGGGGACGGTTGGCTCATTATATTCTTGTTTTTCTTTTTTCCTGCTGCTGCTATGTGACTATGCATCCCATTCATTGTAATAACTGACCCCAAAATTATCTTCTTTTTGTTCTGTCTTCATCTCCATCATTGTCTCAACTCCCTAGTTCTGTTAGAGATATAATTTTCAAAGGTGATTCCTTTCTCTCTAAGGCTTAATCATTCTGTTGGATTTACCAACTAATAGTGAGGTGTTTGTTTTATTATCTCTACATGGTCCAGCCAGACCAATGAAAATTAAATGACTGGAAGGTAAAAATTGAAAGTAAAAGCAAAAAGCCAGATGATAAAATGAGGTGGCACATGATACAACTGATTCTTTGAAAGATTTTGTGTGGGATGGATGAAATCAATGCACTTGCTTCTTTCTTTGCCTGGTGGTTCTAGCTCTACTGTATCTGACTAACACAACCTGTGGATTCTTTCCCTACAAATATTTTTTATAGTGATATTTTTTTTCAATATCTTACCTTTTTTCTTCTGCACCATTTCCTTTGAATATATTATACTAAATTGTGATTTAATGAAAAAATATCACCTTAGGAATACTGCTTTTTGGGTTTCTTGTGCCCTTCTTTAGTTTTGAAGAAATAAAAAATTGTGTCCACTGTTCGGGAAGATTTGACAGAGATATGGATGTCATGTGAGTTTATCCAAAAGTGAGTGAATGTCTTCCTTCTTCTAATCACCTCTGATTGTGGGCACACAAGATGGGTGGCTGTAATTTTTGGTCTGAGATTCCTTTATTCTCGTGTTTCAGAGTGCATGTTCCTTCGGTTTGTGTAACATAGGTGGTGCTGTCGAACAGGGCAGATCTGCAGCTACAAGTGTGCTTAAGCTGATACTTTCTGCGTGGAGACCATTCACAAGTGAAGCTAATGGATCTTGAATCCAGGAAGTGTTGGGATACCTCAAAGGTTAGTGCATTAACTTGGAAAAGCTATGCAAAATCGAAGCATGAAAAATGTCGTTTCGTACTGTTTGTGGTTTCTTCATTGTCTGATAAGGGATTGTTGGGACATGAAATTTTAGTTCAAAATGAATACTGAAAGAGTTAGACGCTAAATTGCATTTCAGAAGGACTCTTGGAAGACTGTTATGCTCTTGGCCTACCAAAGCCTTGGTGTGGTATATGGGGACTTGAGCATTTCTCCTTTGTATGTGTTCACGAGCACATTTGCCGAAGATATTGAACATTCAGAGACCAATGAAGAGATTTTTGGTACCCTCTCTTTTGTATTCTGGACTCTGACACTGGTGCCACTCTTCAAATACGTTTTTGTGGTTCTTAGAGCTGATGATAATGGAGAAGGTAAGCATTTGAATGAACATGAGAGAAGCCAATATGCTGTTTCAGCTCTTGTTGATGGTTTTCTTGCATGGTTCTGTAGGTGGTACGTTTGCTCTATATTCCTTGATTTGTAGGCATGCCAAAGTCAGTCTCCTACCAAATCGACAACATGCGGATGAAGCGCTTTCTACATATAAGATGGAGGAGCCTCCAGAAAAAGATACTTCTAGAGTTAAGATGGTACTTGAGAAATATAAGGGTTTGCATACGGCTCTCCTAATCGTGGTTCTTCTTGGCACTTGTATGGTAATAGGAGATGGACTTCTTACTCCAGCTATGTCTGGTAAAATTCCACCTTATTAACCATATTTATACTAATATTTTCTTATCAATTTGTTGACTGGGATTCCATTTGTGTAGTTTTCTCGGCAGTATCTGGTCTTGAGCTATCTATGACCAAGAAACACCACCAGTGTAAGTTTCACTGATGTCATTCTCTGTATCTCTATTAAAGTTTGTTTCCTACTCACAAGGAGGTAACCCAGTTGAAAAAAAATTGATGTAGTGTGTATCTTTTTAGAATAAAATATTCAAAGATTTCACTCATAGCTTATCACTGTTGAAATGGTTAGTTTGCAGGATTTCTTCCTTGTTTTAGTATTTGAACCTGTTGATATGCGTTTGCAGATGCTGTGATTCCCATCACTTGCTTCATACTGGTTTGTTTGTTCGCACTGCAACACTATGGTACACATAGGGTGGGATTCCTTTTTGCTCCAATTGTGTTAGCATGGCTGTTGTGCATCAGCACACTTGGTCTATATAATATATTCAAATGGAATCCACATGTATATAAAGCTCTTTCGCCATATTATATGTTCAAGTTTTTGAAGAAGACAAGGATAAGTGGATGGATGTCTTTGGGGGGAATATTGCTGTGCATAACAGGTAAATATAGAAAATTCATCTATATAGTTAAATATAATATCTTGGACGGTACTCCTGCATAACATATTCATTAAATTCCAAACTGTGTCTATCTACAAAAATACATACATTGTTTAGTTGTCTTTTCTGCAACCTCCAGGTCAAAATTATGATTAAATTAAAAAATAGAGTATGTATAGAGAAACTTCTGCATAAATACTTCTAGGAGAAAAAGTTAAGATAGAAAGTGAAATAATTTTATCATTAAGTTGAAATTAACTTGTATACAAGTAGAATATAAGAATGAACCTTCTACAAATTAGCTTATGTTTAAGCTACTTTTATTTTGTGGAGAAACTCGTTTTACTTTTTCTTATTTTTTTTTCTAGAAATACTCATGGAGAAGTTTGTCAGAACAGATTCAAATTAATTTCTGAGTGAAATTTACTCTTGAATCAACTCTTCTCTCTTATTATTCAGGATGCTCCTCCAATAGTGTTCCCATAAAATTATTCAACGGCAAGGTGTTATTTACATAAACAAATTAAGTTCAACTTCACTATAATCAAGCAAGAGATGTTGACCCCAATATATTTGGTTTTTTAGCGGAGCATTGTAAAATATCTATGGTTGCTTCAACATGATGTTGCTAAGAACATTAAATACTTCTTATATTGACCTTGTATGCAGGCTCAGAAGCTACGTTTGCTGATCTTGGCCATTTCTCATATATGGCCATTCAGGTTGGTTAATTATATTTTCACATTTTTTATTTCCCTACTTTTTTCCTGGAATATTGACAGCTCTTATGGACCTGGAAGGTCATTTTTAAGCAGGAAAGGTCTTCTAACAGTTTGTCATGTGCAGACTGCATTCACCTTTCTGGTATATCCTGCGCTTATATTAGGATATATGGGACAAGCTGCGTATTTGTCACATCATCATGATTCTGATCTCCAAATCAGTTTCTTTGTCTCAGTTCCAGGTATTCATTGTCCAAGCTCACTTCACAATTTCTTACTAGTCTGAAAGCTGTAAAATTGGAAGGAAGCCTCATAAATAGCTAAATAGAAAAAAACTTCTGGCAGTGTTGTTGTATATAATACCTTTGTTAGTTTCCTGGAAGTATGTGTATGAATGTTCTTGCCTGTTATGGGAGCATATTAGTTAGTTTCCTGGAAGTATGTGTATGAATGTTCTTGCCTGTTATGGGAGCATATTAGAAAAAATTATACAATGTTTGGCTGCAGAAAGTGTGAGGTGGCCAGTGCTTATCCTAGCCATTCTAGCTTCAGTTGTGGGAAGCCAAGCAATCATCAGCGGAACATTTTCTATCATAAACCAGAGCCAATCTCTAGGTTGCTTCCCAAGAGTCAAGGTTGTCCATACATCTGACAAGATACATGGTCAGGTCTACATTCCTGAGATTAATTGGTTACTCATGATCCTCTGTATTGCTGTGGCCATCGGATTTAGGGACATAAAACACATGGGAAATGCTTCAGGTAACCAATACATTTATGCATCACTGACTTAATCATGTTTTTTTCCCTTTTGAAATTTTCTTTGCACTATCATAGTTTTTATGCTAGATGCTTGATTACTTAATTTCAGAGATATTAGATACCTTGTGTCGATTAGAATGACATTTAAATCAATCTTTATTCATTGCAGGATTAGCAGTGATGACTGTGATGCTGGTAACGACATGCCTTACTTCGCTGGTAATCGTAGTTTGCTGGCACAAACCCCCCATAGTAGCACTCTGTTTCCTGTTGTTCTTTGGCTCTATTGAACTGCTGTATTTCTCAGCTTCCCTCACAAAGTTTTGTGAGGGTGCCTGGTTACCAATCCTTCTGGCACTCTTCCTCATGATTATAATGTTCCTTTGGCACTATGCAACCATCAGAAAATATGAATATGACCTTCACAACAAGGTATCACTAGATTGGCTTCTAGCCTTAGGTCCTAGCTTAGGAATTGCTAGAGTTCCAGGAATAGGACTAGTGTTCACTGACCTCACAGCTGGTATCCCAGCAAACTTCTCCCGCTTTGTGACCAACCTCCCTGCATATCATCGCATCCTTGTTTTTGTGTGTGTGAAATCAGTGCCTGTCCCTCATGTTCCTGCTGCTGAGAGGTATCTTGTGGGGCGTGTAGGACCTTCTGCTCATCGGTCCTACAGATGTATAGTCAGATATGGATATCGTGATGTTCATCAAGATGTTGATTCCTTTGAGTCAGAACTAGTAGCAAGGCTTGCAGATTTCATCCAATACGATTGGTACAGGAGTAGGAGGAGCAGCATGAGCGTTGAGGATGATGTCTCAAACTCTAATGAATCATCCAGTCACAGACTAACTGTGATTGGAACAACTGGTTTCTCCATCCAGCCAGGATATGAGAGTGGTGGTGAGAGTGTGCAGCAAGCCAGTGTCTCTGTTGGGTTCCCTACAGTTCAAAGTGTGAGTGATGTTATTGAGATGGAACCAACAGTGAGTGAGAGGAGAGTGAGGTTTGCTATTGACTATGAGCCTGAGAGCGATGCAAGGTCTGAGGTAGGACTGCAGATGCAGGAAGAACTGGAAGATCTTTATGCTGCTCAAGAAGCTGGGATTGCCTTCATTCTTGGACATTCTCATGTAAGAGCAAAGCAAGGCTCATCTGTCCTGAAGAAATTGGCACTAAACTACGGCTACAATTTCTTGAGAAGGAATTGTAGAGGCCCTGATGTAGCACTTAAGGTTCCCCCAGTTTCTCTTTTGGAGGTTGGCATGGTTTACATTGTGTAGAAATATCTAACTTGTAATTAGTCTTTTTCTTTTGTCTTTCTTATAGAGACACAGGCTTCAATGCCATAGCAGTGTGCAGTTTCTCAAGGATTTTGTGAATGAGACTGTGGGGATGACTTTACCCTTCAAATTTAACGTAATTTATATAGAATGTTTTCATTTTTTTTTTCTCTATTTCCGAGAGCAGTTTACATACAAGACTAGAATGCATAGCAGAAAATTTGCATTGATATATGCTTCCATTCCCTGTTCTTTATATTTACATGGATATAACTTTAGAATATTAAGGGTCAGAAGGCACTGTAATTCCTGTAAACTTGCCGTGAGAGAAAGAATAGCCGGAAAGACAGACATCAAATAAAAAGATAGATTATATTATTTTCTAAATTCTTAGTTTTTCCCTTTTAATTTAAAATTAAAGTAAATACACAAATTCTAAATTATTGAAATTTAAAAAGATAAAAAAAAATTATGTTTTTAGGCACAATTTCAAGCAAATAAGTATATAAGTAAAATAAATCAAAATCGAATTAACCCATATGAGTATGTAATCAATTAAGAATTATTGATGATACAGTTTCATGTTTAAAAGTAAAATAACAAAAGTGAAACGAAGTAGTAGTTCTAAACACAAAAGTAAAACTATAAACTCCAATACACTCCAACTTAAAAAAATTATAAATTGAATTTTGTGAAAGTAGATTAAATTTCATAAAATAAGAGCCAGCAAGCATTAGTACTACTACGTTGTCTTTAGCCAGATATTTTAGTTAATAATTATGAACACGAATTACACAATTATGTGGCACAACACAAAGAGAGAGAAAGATAAAAGAGATCCTGTGGTATTTGAGTTCCCTAAGGTGCCACATAGTCTTCTATTAACCACCAGGTTTTATGAGTGGCAAGAGTGCTGTGGACAAATTGACATCCTTGTGTGGCTACAATTTCGTGGCACCAAAACTTAGAAAAACAAACACTTTTTTGCATATAAATAATAACTGCAGGAGCATGGTTGAGAATCAGGGTGGTGCTGAGTACCAAAAGAAGCTAAAATGGGCCTAGGGACTCTGCCATTGACCCCTTCTTATACCAGTTTTTCTCCAAACTCAGGACTTATCCATGACACTCTTGATTGCAGCAGAGTGAATAGAAGCATAAAGTTCAGAGTTTCAGCCAAACAAGAGAAGCAAGATGCCAATAAGAAAAAACAGTCCTTGTTTAGCAGTGTGACTGAGGCTCTTGATTTTTCCCAAGTGAGATCTGCTGAAGATGCTCAGCTTATAGAAGAGGCTAGAGAAGCCACAAGAGCTGGAGAAAGGATGAACAGAGAACAGGTATATTGTAACCTTTCAACTCTTTAATCCTTTCATGATCTCCCTCTAACTATTATCTTCTTTTGTTTAATTCAGTATGGAGCTCTTAGAAGGAAAATTGGTGGTACATACAAGGATTTTTTCAAGTCCTATGTTGAAGGTACGATATAGTTATCTTGTTTTAAATGGCCAACATTCTTCAATCCTCTTTTTCTTCTTTGGCTAATGACATTCTATACTAAATGTTTTTTCGTATTCTTCTTACCATAATTCATGTCCCAATAAGTGTTTGTCTGACTCAAATGCATTGGTTACTCAATTCTACCACCAAGTTGCATCTTTTCCATCTTCTGATGGGTTAATATGGTTGGTTGAATCTGTGTCCTAATTAGCAATGTTACTGAAAAATTCATTTTCCATTGATCAGTGGATGGAGCATATGTTGAAGAGGGATGGGTTGACAAAACATGCAAGGTATGCAAAAAGGACACCAGGGGAGAAGAAAGGCAAGTGGACAACTTTGGAAGATATGCTCATGTTGCATGTTTAGAGAAGTCCAAATCAGGGAACTTTTTTACCAGATTGTTCTCTTCTTAAAGAACACATTTTCTCATATACTATTATAAAGTTTCTGTTATTCATCCAATGATCACATTTTTTTAATTTTTAACTAAGTTTACAATTTCAAAGCTCTAAACTTGCTGAAACAAAAAATGTATTTATCTGATTGTGACTAAGAGCTACAATTGAATCATTCTTCAAGAAACTAACAAGCTACTACATCCGATTTAATTAATATATAGTCTGAAAGCACGCAAGACTTGGATGATATTTAATAAAGGTTTTTTTACCTACTACATCAGATTTAAAACTACAAATATATAGCTCAGTTTGTATAGTTTAAGGAATTGTTAACATGTATACAATGCATTTAATTAAAATACTCGTATTAATACAAATGTTGGCTGTTATATGTTGAAGTACTTTTTAAAATAAGTTGTTAGTAGAGTTACTTCGGGTTTTTTTACCAAACGGGATCAATTACATATATAGGTTCATTTTATAAAAAAACTGACATGTAGGATCAAATGCTTGCATTTAAATTGTCCACCGAGATTATGAGTTCTTCACAACAAAATCGTGTTATATAAACACGATTTGATCTTATAGATAATTTTTTAAAAGCAAATCCACATGTGTATTTTTGAAATGAAATTGATTGTGTTCGGTAAGAAAACCATTAAATATGATTACCTTAAGAAAAATACATGAAAAAGAAAAACTATTATGACACTTGAAATGTGTAAAGCATTACAAGTTTTGGTGTAAGAAAAATCAAACCATCACTACTTTTATGTATGAAGTAATACTACATAATAAAAAATTAGACGGGATGAATTGGTTTCACAAAAAATTAGACTTTTTAACGAAAGAAGAGGAAAAAGACAATTATTATGCTGATTTTATTTAATTTGAATCTACATTCAGTTTTCTTCCAATAAGATTTATACTATCATCAAAGAGTTGAAAGAATTACAAGTACACCTTAATAATTATAAACCTAGGATGTCAAGAACCAATACTCTAAATGCAATTTTCACACAATTACATCAAGATTATCACCTACAATGAATAATGTTTAAAGAATGAAAGAAATGCAGAAAGTAAAAGGAATGAATACACTTGGACGGTAAATGTTACAAATCAATCATGTTAGAAATGTTATGCCTTGTTTCTCAACACCAAGAGGGGTGAATTGGTTTCAAATAAAAAATGCTTTCTTTTTCAGTCTTTTTGGAAATCTTTAGAATGATCTTTAAAGCATAACACAATAATGAGAACAACGCAGTAAAAGAGTTTAAAGGATAGAAAACAAACACAACTTTTTATACTGGTTCGGTCTCAATGCCTACATCCAGTGTCCTTTCAATCAACCTTAGATTGAAAGACCTTTCACTATAAAGATTTGAGTTTTTACAGCAAGGCTTTTAAAGAGACCAACTCTCAAATGTAATCTCCTCTCTAACTCACCAATCTAATATAGGAAAAATACACCCTGCAGAAAGAACAATCCTTTTTTCTGCAGTACCCCTTTGAGACCCTTCTCAAAGTCACAAGAACCACACATTCTTCTTTCTGGCAACACGCACAGGGAAACCACAATCTCTTGATTGCAAAACAAAGTTCTGATCAAGAAAGAAAACACCTTCATGTGCAGCAGTTGATCAGCCAATAAACATCCAAAGATCTCCTTCGAGAATCCTTCAAAATCTTCAAATCTTTTATATCTTGATTCCTTGGAAAAACTAGCACACCTGCAATTCTTTTCTTGACTCACAATTATTATATTTAAAAGTTCAAATAATCAAAAGTTGTTAATACAGATTGTGACGCATCATTATATAAATTTTCTCATGTCAGACGTCTTTTAATCGATTACGAAAATAATGTAATCGATTACACTTTTAACAGAGTTACACCAGAATTATATTAAAACAGATTTAACTGATTAAACGTTTAATGTAACCGATTGCATATAAAATGGAAATCAAAACATTTGAAAATGTGATTGTTATGACAGTTAAGACTTATCATTAAAACAGTTTTCAATGCGTACCAGATTTAACCGATTAAGTAAAAAGTGTAATCAGTTAAGTATTACACTTAGACAATTTTGAAAACATTTTCTTCTCAAAACTCATCACAGCATACAGCAAACAAGTGATAGCAAAGGCACGAGTTTTAATCGATTATACATATAATGTAATATGTTAAAACTTGTAGTTTGCCACACTTTTAGCATTAGCTGCTGATCAACTTAATTGATTACATAAGCACTCTAATTGATTACTTTGTGCATATATGCATTGTGCAAGTAGTTTTGACTTATGAAAACATGAGTATGCATGTTGCGGATGTAAACACAAGTATGAACATAGCAAGTATGCAAATTACTTAGTTCAAGCAATATAAGTTTGAAACATAAAGACAAATTTCTGATGTTGTCATGGAGACATATGTTTGAAACATGGAAACATATGTGTTATCATCATTAAAAACAATATTTGTGTTGTCATCATCAAAAATAAAAACACATAAGGAATTGAGTTTAACATTGACATTGCTCCTCTGTCAACAAATCCTATGTCAAGCAAGAGTCTCTAGAATTAAATTCATCTTGATAACCTTTTGATGAATTTTGCAAAAACCCAATTGTTGTTGTTTTTAAGAACTCTAGAATTCTTCTTTCTTACACAATCAGTTCTTAGAAATAAAAATTCATATTTTTGAAATGAGAATAAAGCTTGGTTTTAAAAGAAAAACATTTTAGTGATATTATTAATTGATTATGAAAATAACTTAATCAATTAATATAATTCAGATTTGAACTATGTGATTTGATTCTATCTTAATCGATTGTATAAATATGTTAATCGACTAAGAGAGTTTAGATAACAAGTATGTATTTTAAAATAGATTCCTTTTATGCAAAAAAATATTCGTGATTGATTATATTTTAATTAATTTGATTCTAAAAGGATTTAATAAATTGATTTACAAACTATTTTATACTCAATTTTCCTAATCTAAATTTTGTTAAACATCTCAACATCATCAAAAACTTAGATCAACAATCTCCCTCTCTAAACCTTATTTAGTAAATAATTTGGTTTAAGACTGTTTTAAAAAAAAAAATGTATAATTAAAAAAATTCCACTGTAAGTTATTTTGAAAACCCCCAAAAAGACAAACACGTTGACTTACTCAAGTATAGTTATTTGTTTTATTTTTTTAATATTTTAAAATTATGTATTGATTTATTTGAAAGTTTAAGTCCGTTAGCTTAGTTGCTCACTCTTAGTGATTGAGAAATTTAATAGTTTATACAAAATCTCATATTCGAACTTTATTACCGTTGTTGTTCATATAAGAGAAAATGTCCATTAGCTTGCCAAATGGTATGTTTTCTGATTTTATGATTTACTGGCTTCATGCATGCTCTTCACTCAAGATTCAACGGGAATAATTATAGAAGACACTTTAACTCTAAAATTGGTAATCAAAGAGGTAAGAACAGATATTGATGTTTTAATGCAAATCTGTCCAGTGGTCATATATTCTAAAACTTCTCGACTAAAATCTATGATCAGGTAGTAAAAGTTAACTCACGTACTTGGAATTACTTTCCATTAACTTCTTAAAATTTATTTTTTAACTTGCGAATGAATTAAAATTAACTTATGGAGAAAAAAAGAACTTAATCACAATTTTTTTTATATATCTTCTCCAAACTTATCTTAATTGACTTGATATCATTTTCATAAATCAAAAGTTAAAATACAATATTTTAAATAAAAATCATCTGCCATCTTCATTCAACAGTCCAGATTTACGAATGCTTACTTTGGGTGTTACTCCCTCCACCACTACACACTGGTCCGTGTATCTCCACATTCCTCTTTTACCCTTCAATAATATTTAAATGGATGTGAATATGTGTTGGATTCTTAAATGAATATTAACATCTGTAGACGGATATCAACATCCGTTGAAGGATAAATAGATGTCGATATCCGTCCACGGATGTTGACATCTGTTTAAGAATCAAGATTTCACGAGGTTGACATCCGTCCAACCACATATTGTATTATACATGAAAGGAGAGAGAGGAAAGCAGAGGTAAAATTAAGAGTTATTATTTCATTTCTCTTCTACAATTGCGCGTGCCGCCATGTACACACACAACAACGCCTCCCTCCCACGCTCCACTGAATCCCTCGCCCATTTTCTCTCTCCACAAGACGCATCCATGTCGTCGCCAATGCAATACGTCGTCGCTCATCAGCTGCAGCACCACTAAGTTGCCCTAGGCAAGTTTGATTCAGAGGCGAGTTCCAATAACACGAACAACAGCTGCAGCGGGTGCACCAGCTACATGAGGTTGCCGAGTTCACTGACGAGTTATGAGAGTTGACAAGTGCAAAGAAGCGTAAGCAACCACTCGCTACAGAAGAACAATGTTGGGCCCCACTACCTTTTTTTCTCCTCTCTTCGCTCAATTGCTTTTAACTCATTTTTATATATTTGAATGTTAGTATTGTTAAAAATAAACAAAACATTTCAGGTTTTCAGTTTTACAGTACCGGATCATGTGTATATAAGGCTGTAAGACTCATACATTCAGTTTAACAAAAATTTCAAGTATTATTCAATACCTGTGAGTGTCTCTGAGTGCCTTGTTGTGTTCTCTGTGTTTTACTCCGGTGAGTGGTGAGTGTGGTGGCCTAAGGTTGTGAGTGGAGGAACCCTAGCAGAGCTTCAACGCTCTGACCTCTCTCTATAAACATCAACATTTTTGTCTTTCTCTCACTAAGTCACGTGGCTCATTTTCTTTTAACCATCAGATATATTTCTTTGGTGTTTTACCACTTTGCCCTCATATTTTTCTAATATGGTATCAAGAGCTTAGGCTGTTTCCTGGTGTGTTTGTGAAGTGGGTACGTGATTTGTATCTGGAGGTGTGTATCCAGAAGAGAAGAAAGAAGAGTTCTTTGGTTGGGTGAAAATCAAAGAATTAGCAAGATTGTTGCAAGAAAGGATGGCTGGAATTGGGGGAATTCAGGGACCATTGCCCATGTTTAGTGGTAAGCAATTTGATGATTGGCGCATCAAAATACAGGCTGTGTTTGCTTTTCAGGATGTCTTGGAGGTTATTGAAGAAGGACTGCTTGTGTTGAGTGAAAAGGCGTCTCAAGAAGAGAAGAAAGAACACAAGATGCTGGTGAAACTGGATAGTAAGGCCAGATTCTTGATGTATCAATGTGTCAGTTCAAAGATTTTTCAGAAAATCTCAAAGGCGGGTACTGCAAAGGAGATTTGGGGCATTCTTGTGAAAACCTATGGTGATGGAGACAAAAATACGAAGGTGAAACTGCAGGCACTGAGAAGGCATTTTGAAACTCTGATCATGGAGGAGAGTGAAACTGTGGCTGAGTATTTTGATAAGGTACAAGAATTGATGAACAAAATGAGAGCTTGTAATGATAAGATGTCTGATGAGTATATTGTAGATAAAATTCTGAGTACTTTAACCCCCAGATTTGACTATGTGGTGGCTGCTATTGAAGAAACTTGTAGAAAGGAAGTTATTGAAGTTGAGGAACTGCTACACTCATTAGAAGCACATGAGTATCGCCTCAATGAGCACAAACAGTGTCAAGAGCAAGCCCTGCAGGCCAGATCACAGTGGAAGGGCAAAAAAGGGTTCAAGAAAGGAGGTAAAGGAGGCAATAAAGGGAAAGACTCTCAGGACCAGCAAGGAGAAGAGTCCAGTGAGTCTGGAAAAGGAAAAAATCCAAAGAATACTGATGGAGAATGGAAGTTTCATAAGAAAAATGTGAAATGCTACAACTGCCAGAAATTGGGTCATTATGCCAAGGAGTGTTGGAAAGGTGAAGGGGCTAAGAATAAACCTAAGAAGAGGGCTAATATGGCCCAAGAAGAGGAATCAGATTCAGAGGTAGTGATTTTGATGGCCTTTGATGATGAGAAACAACCAGAAAGCACTGTTTGGTACCTTGATTCAGGGTGTTCCACTCACATGACCGCGAGAAAAGATTGGTTTGTGAAAATGCATGGAGTTGAGCATGGGAAGATCAAATTTGTTGACAACAGTAGTTTGGAGGCAGAGGGTTCTGGCAGAGTAGTGATGAGGAGCGAAGATGGCAGAGAAGTGGTCATTGAAGAGGTACTCTATGTACCTGGGTTGAAGACTAATTTACTTAGTCTTGGACAATTGTTACAGAAGGGCCACATGATGAAGATGGAGAACAATTGTCTTAGCATCTTCAATCAAAATGGAAAAGTGGTAGTATAGGCCCAATTATCACAGAACAAGACATTCAAGGTGGTGATGGAGGCGATTAATCATCAATGTTTTACTGCAACAGAAAGCAAGGAGGAATGGTTGTGGCACCTCAGATTTGGACATCTGAATTTTCAGGATTTATCTTTGTTAAGCCAAAAGAAAATGGTGATTGGATTACCTAAGGTGGATATCCCAGTGACTGTTTGCAAAGAATGTGTCCAATGCAAGAAAACAAGGGGAATTTTTCAAAGGTTGTTACCCTAGAAATCTGTAGAGAAGGTTGAGGTAGTGTATTCAGATGTGTGTGGCCTTATGCAAGTAGAAACACCTGGTGGCAGCAGGTATTTTCTACTATTCATAGATGACTGGACCAGAAAATGTTGGGTCTACCTACTAAAGAGAAAAGGAGAAGTGCTGCAACAGTTTCAGAAATTTAAGAATCTTGTTGAAAGATAGACTGAGAAGAAACTAAAAATTTTGAGAACAGATGGAGGAGGAGAGTATATCTCCACTGATTTCAGATATTATTGTGAAAAAGAAGGAATTATTCATGAGGTTACTCCTCCCTACACGCCTCAACACAATGGGGCAACAGAGAGGAAGAACAAAACAATTTTGAATATGGTGAGGTGCATGCTGAAGAGTAAAGGAATGCCTAGTTGTCTACAGGGTGAGGCTGTGATGATAGCTACTTATATCCTAAATTTGTCTCCAACAAAGAGACTAAATGGTGTTACACTAGAAGAAGCCTGGACAAGAGTAAAGCCAGATGTTAAGCATCTAAAATTTTTTTGTTCCCTATGCTATAAACATGTTGCAGAGCAGCTGAGGAAGAAATTGGATGACAGAGGAGTTCCATTGATTTTGATAGGGTATCATGTAACTGGTGGATACAAGTTATATGATCCTATAACAGGTGTAGCTTCCATCAACAGAGATGTGGTAATTGATGAAGTTGGAACATGGCAATGGGAATCAAAGGAGAAAGAAGGACCAACCGTTGAGTTGGAAAGTGAACCTGCAGTAGAATCAGAGGCATGTAGGAGGGAGGAGAGTGTTAGGAGGTCATCTAGAATCACTCAGATCCATCACATCTAAGAGATTATGATCTAGCCTATGATGCAACTATTTCATCAAAGGGAATTTTTGTCCACTATGCATTGATAGCAGAAGCTGAACTAGTAGAATTTGAACAAGTTATGAAAGATGAAAGGTTGTATAAGGCTATGCAGGAAGAACTGGGTTCAATTGAGAAGAACCAGACCCGGGAATTAACAGAGTTGCCTCTCAACAAGAAACCAATAGTGCTAAAGTGGATTTATAAGTACAAAATAAATCCTCAAGGTGTGGTGGTTAGGTACAAGGCCAGATTGGTGGCCAAAGAGTTCCTACAGCAAGCAGGGATTGACTATGGAGAAGTGTTTGCACCTGTGGCCAGAATGGAGACAGTGAGATTTGTGGTCTCTTTAGCAACTCAACTCAACTGGACTTTACATAAATTAGATGTGAAGTCTGCTTTTCTGATTGGGAACTTGGAGGATGAAGTGTATGTTGTCCAACCTCAGGGATTTGAAGTCAAGAAACAACTTGACAAGGTATACAGGTTGAAGAAGGCCCTATATGGGCTCAAGCAGGCTCCAAGGGCCTGGAACCAAAGAATAGACGGGTTCATGAGTAGTATCGGGTTTGAGAAGTGTGTGTCTGAACATGGAGTGTATGTTCAGTGTTATCAGCAAAATGGGAGAGAAGAGATGTTGATAGTATGTTTATATGTGGATGATCTGCTAGTTACAGGAAGTAGTGTTGAGAGAATTGCTAATTTCAAAGTCCAAATGTTACAGGAGTTTGAAATGAGTGATCTGGGTCAACTTAGTTACTTTCTTGGGATTGAATTCACCAAAATTGGTGAGGGTATGTTGATGCATCAGTCCATATATGCTTTGGACATGTTAACTAAGTTTAACATGCTTCATTGCAACCCTGCTAATACTCCAGCTGAGGTGGCTTTTAAGCTTGAGAAAGATCTTGAGGAAGAGGTTGTTGATCCTACTGAGTACAGAAGAATGGTTGGAAGCCTAAGGTACTTGTGTAATACTAGGTCGTACATCAATTACAGTGTGGGCTGGATTAGCAGATTCATGCAGAATCCCAGAGTCTCTCATATGAATGCTGATAAAAGAATTCTGAGGTACCTAAAAGGTACTTACAAGTATGGAATATTGTTGACAAAAGGTGGACCGGGAGGAAAGGTACGTGTTACTGCTTACTCAGACTCAGATTGGTGTGGAGACAAGGGTGATAGGAAGAGTATTGTTGGGTACGTGTTTTTCCTAGAAGGAGCACCAATTTCGTGGAGCTTTACAAAGGAACCAGTTGTGGCTCTTTCATCTTGTGAGGCAGAATACATTGCTGCCTGTGAAGCCACTTGTCAAGCAGCTTGGTTGTGTTCGTTGATGAGGGAATTGAAGATAGAAGTAGAAGGGAAGGTCAGACTGCTTGTTGACAACAAGTCAGCCATAAACCTGACTAAGCATCCTACATCTCATGGTAGGAGCAAACATATCGAAACACGGTTCCACTACATCAGGGAACAAGTCGGCAAAGGGAAGATTGAAGTGGTATACTATAGATCCGAAGATCATATTATAGATATACTCACTAAGACGCTGAAAGGTGAACGCTTTCTAACTCTTAGAAAGCAGGTCAGAGTGAGAAAGATGGAGATTGGGGCAGATTGGCATAAAGAGGTCGCGAAAACCTAGGGTTTTCGTCTCAGAGTGGAGATCGGCTTATAGAGAAAGGGGTTTTAACGATTTTAACCGGTGTAAAACATTTTCAAAGTCAAAGGAAGTGTTTTTACCAATTTTTACCGATTATATAATATTAAAGTACTCATAATTTCATTTAGTACACCACTTAAACAACAATGATCAACTTCATGATAGAAAACTTGAAGTTATTTTTGTTGTTTGGTTCACTACCCATGGAGTTTTTTCTGTACTGTCAGAATCTTTTGATGTGTTCCCTCTTTGGTTATTTTTTTTTAATATACTCTATTTGTAGTGATGCACACAGAAGATATCGGTTGGTTTAAAACATAAAGTATAAATTAAACTTTGCTTTTGTTGGAGATTATGGAATTGGAGAAAAGTGGAAGTGAAATCTTAATACATCTGTAAATGATTTTGTTGTAATGCAAATTGATTTTTGGGTGATCTTTTGTATAAACAGAGATTTCATGGAATGCAATATTATTATCATTCAGATAGTCCATTGTCGAGTGAAAGTAGCTTCATCATAGAAGAAATGAGCAGAACCAGTCCTTATAGCCTAGAGGAGAAGAAAGTGAGGATTAAGAGATATAGGAGCAAGAGAAACCAGAGGAACTTTGTGATGGGTGTCGCACCCATGCAAAGTTTAATGAGCATATGAGAAATGCAGTATAGCTAGGGAATGACTCCTAGGTCGTCTCTCAAGGACCAAATGTGGTTCGAGTCTTAGGTCTAACACGCAATGGGGGAAGGGTTTTGTTGAAAGATGACGAAATTAAAAATGGAGATTAAACGCAATTGAATATAATAAAAAAAAAGATTAAAATGCATGAAAACATTAAACCGAACACTAAAGAAAAATAACCGAACAACATCATCAAAATTACCCAAATAAAATGAAATTACTAAATCAAAATAAGAATGACACCTTGCAAAATTCATTATAATGCAATAACTAAATTTCATCATAGAAATGTCACTAAAACCAACACGTGAATTATAAAGAAATGACACCAAAATTAAATGCAACATAAGGGAAAATGTGAAATTCCAACACCTAAACTACTAAATAAAATAAATATTGCATATGGAATAAAAAAGAAACAAGGCTTAAATAAATGTCCATCTTTGGAGTGAAACAATGAATATAAAATGTTGGAGTAAAAACGTGTTCCTTTGAAATCAATGCATCTTTTCTAAAGGAAAGAAAAGTAATCATAGCTTATTTGCTTAATGTAAGGTGCACATGTAAAATAAAATCACCCTTTCCATTTTTTTAAAAAAAGAAAATGAATATAATAAAAAACAATGGCTGCAGGGACCGTGTGCACCCTTATAAAGTGAAGCACCGCTTCTTTCTATTCTCCAAAGCCAATAAATGAAATTGCTGCACCATAATTTCAAACATTAAAATATTCAAAAAAAAATAAACTAAAGAAAGAGTGGTGGCTGGTAGCTACATTCCTTGCAGGCCGTGACACCTCCTAGTTGCAATTTTTAATTGATGCTTGCAGCTCCTCTTCCATCTATCTCAATCAAAAAGTGCATAAGACTAAATAAAAAAAAGGCAAGTAATAAATCTGCAATTGATGGCCATGAACGAAAATAAAAAATCCGCACCATGTGCATTCAAAAAAGAAGGAAATGATTTTTTAAACAAAACAATGCAAATGACCATGAACTTCTCTAGAATCACCGCTTCAGCTAGCAAAGTGAATGCCACTCTCCAAAACGTTTGTCACTTCTTCCATCCAGCACCGTCCACACTTCAAGCTAATCATCTCTTCACGGCAGCAACAATTATCAAAGTCCATCACCAATTCTCCATCAATCACCGAATCTTTATTTAATAAAAACTAAAAAGAAAATGTTCAAGCATTGCACAAAACGTAAAAGAAAAATGAACCCATTTTCATTCCATCAAATCATTTCGGACAATAAAGACTAAGAAAAATATTCTAGCACTTGCACAAAAATTAAATCAAAAGGAGAAGGGAAATGTTCTTCTTCATTCAACCATAATCCAAAATTGTAAATAAATGCTCCATAGCAAAAACGTTCCAGCAGCAAGCTCCCTAGAGAGAAAATGACGGCTGATACTCTTTTTCAATCCCTAGGCCAAGTGTCTAAAAAAAAAGGGTGGGGTCCACCCTAAAATAAAAAGAAATCCTAGGTTAAGTGTCCTAC
The DNA here is from genome assembly GCF_000741045.1 of Vigna radiata var. radiata. NCBI lineage: Eukaryota > Viridiplantae > Streptophyta > Magnoliopsida > Fabales > Fabaceae > Vigna > Vigna radiata. Next base: position 8,893,762 of record NC_028355.1, read on the forward strand.
AAATTTGGGCCCAACAACATTTTTCCAAAATTGGCCCAAGATGCAAAGAGTTTGTCTAAAAGTTTTAAACAACAAAATTACAATACAATTAATTTTAAAATGTCTAATTGGAGAGTCTTGAATTTATTTTNTCNCCTCCAAATGTCCCAAATTNTGTTTCCAAAATTTTNCCTAAAAATAATAATGCAAATAATTAGCTCAGAAAATTCAAATTAATTAAAATTAGAATTTCCGGTCAAATTAAGCATAATTAGGAAAAACGGGAAAATACCGGACAATTAAGCACAATTCTCTGATTAATTCTAGCACAATAAACTAAGTGAAATCAATAAAATATCGACTCATCACTTTGGCAAGAAAATTAAGGCATAGTTTATTTTATTTTTTACAGATGCAGTTTTATAATAAAATTTATATGTTGAGACAATTAAACTTTTATATTGCAACATTGATCTCACTACAATACTTGAAATAGTGAATATGTACCATCAAACTATGTGAATACTATTTTTCATATTAGAAAAAGAACTGAAAGTGAGATTTGGACGAATTTGAAATAAATTGCAACATCATGGACAGATGAGAGAAAAGTTGCTACTGAAAAACCATGTTGCCCTATAGAACGTTGCATCATATCATGCTAAAATCATATGAGGGTTTGACAAATCCTGATCGAATTAGTGATTCTTTCAACACAAGGATTCGCTCATGATCTTTGCACGATAGAGACATGTAGGCTGCACAGAAGATATTAATTAAAATGGTGACTTCATGTGTATGTTAATGTTAGTGTGTCAACACCCAATTTCGTCCGGGTGACTAAATAATAGGACTTGTTTTATTTTTGTCGTATTTTATTTTATTTTGTTCTATTATCTTTAATTTTTAGTTCACTTTGATTTAGTTTTTTTATTATTATCTAATTTTATTTTTTTTTATATTCTTTTGGAAAAAACAAAAAGAGGAAAAAGGAAAGAAAAGAAAAGAAAAAAGAGGAAAAAAAGAAGAAAACGAAAAAGAGGGAAAAAAAAGAAGAAAATGAAAAAAAAAAGAAATAAGAAAAGAAAAGAAAAGCAAAACGAAAAAAAAGAAAAGAAAAAAAAGGGGTGCACGTGAATAAAATGAAAAGAAAAAGAATGGTGATTAAATGGGAGAGGTGCTCCACGTGATTTTCTTGAAAAAATGGTACAGCAGGCCCATAAGCAATTAATATTAATGCATGACAGATCACTTTAGAATATTTTCGAAAATTTGTTTTATTTGGTAATAATTCGAATCAACATTATGACAATCATTACAAGCAATAATTAAAAATAATATATTGGTTGTTGTATTCAGTTTCTTCCTAAAGAGAAAAATATGATTTTCTTTTCTGACAATTATTATAATTTGATTTATTTTTCTTCAATCAAGACCGTTTATTTCCCTATTTTTCTAATTGACAATTAATTAAGGCAAGATCACAATAATATTACAAATGTGTGATCATTCGCATCGTCCTTGTGCTAGAAAACCTTTTCTTTTTCTCACATAAAAATACCAAAACACAAAACATACTTTTTTAAATAACAAACAATCTTTCAGCTAGAACTACGTAACCCTAATTTCTCACTTTGAGAATACGTAGGAGCAAGGTCAATCCTTGTCAGGTACAAAAAAAAAATAAAAAATATATTTTGATTCTTTCGAGTTTTATTTTTAGGGATGAATAAACATTTTGAAAACCACATCACATTCGCGTATTTAATTAAAGTTACTGCCTTAGGGCAGGCGTTGTAGGGTGTTAATACCTTCCCTACACGTAACCGACTCCTAAACCCAAAATCTGGTTTTCGTGGACCTTGCCTTATCATTTTATGGTTTTTCCGTAGTTTTCGAGAATAAACTATTGTGGCGATTCCAAAAACATTTGGCAAAACTTGTTTTTCTTTTTGGATGGTCGTCCGTCGCGATCCCGGTTGCGACAGATGGCGACTCCACTGGGGACATGCAAGAGTCAAGCCATTTAATTAGATACGCGAATTTGATGTGGTTTAGATTTATGTTTTCCGTCCCCTTTCTTTTTCATATTTGTATTATTCTCATATGTGTTTTATTTTTATTGGGTATTGAACCATAGGATAGATAACATGCTTGTATCTGCTTGGGAAAACTTTCTGGTTGTTTTGCAGGTGAGGGTTTGGGTGCATTCCATTCTCCCTTCACACACACACACATTTTATGCATATCATGAGTAGGGGCCCTATACCCGGGTCTGAGTATAACTTAGAAATAGAGGGGTTGTGTAGCATTGTCATTTGAGACATACTTCCTGTTTGGCTATCGTGAGAACCCCTGCTAGAGTTTGTTCTCTTCACTTGTGTCTCCACATCTAGTTGATTACTCGACTGTTGTGGAGATGCTATGAAGGGGGCCATAGCTTTAGTGACCATCGACCTTTAGGTTCAGGTAACCATCCTGGTGAGATTGCATATACTTGACCTTGAATCTGAAGCCTTGAACCACTATTAGGGCACAAAGGAAGATGTGTGCAGTTTTCTAACCCTCATTTTCGCTTAATAAAATCACGCACCTTGTGCATGTCTTGAGTCGCTTGTTTTTCTTGCGAATCGGTCAAACTCTTATTTTTTCAAAAATAGAAAAAAAAGGAATAAAAAATGATAAATCAAAAATAAAAGTTGCAGTGTCATGCTTTTTTGAGGTCAAGTGTCTAATCGAAAATAACAATTTGACGCTTCCTTCCTAGACGTTTGTGCTCATGTTGCTTGAGAACCTTCACCCTTCACTTTTCCTAAACAAAGGATCCTCCCCAACAAACGGTGTTACTGTCCTTAGTAACAAAGTAAACCTTTACACTAGGGCAGATTAGCTAAGCCAAAATTTTTCTCGCTTGCGCTAGTAGGATGACCCCTAAATCCATTGAGACAAAAAAAAAAGAAACATTCCACTAGATTGAAAACCTGAAAGGGCAGTCTAGAAAGGAAAAAAACAAAAAAAAATGAAAAAAAAAACGACTTATGTTGAGGTCATCTAGTCGCAGGGTTAATCTTTTGAAAGTAAAGCAATTGGAGTTCAAAATGATGTGTGGCCTTCTTGTCTTTACCTAAAAACAAAAAACATATATCCATTGTCACCCCATTTGAGCCAAAAATAATTTCTTTTTCAAAATTGTCCCCAAGCAAGGGTTATCATCAGGTAGGAGTCAACTCATGGTGCAAATGAAGAGCACCAATGATCAAATGAAGAGAATTCATCAAGAAGAATTAACAAGAAAAAAATAAAAAAAAAATCACAAAGTGATGTTGAAAAAAAATGAAAATCAAAGTTCATAAAAAACAAAGTGCTCGAAAAGTCAAATAGTTGATGCAATGCCTAGATGACAACCCTTGTTTCCAAAATATATGGCCGACAAACATTCGTTTGGGCCTTTATACCCTTTCTTCTAATACCTTTTAGCCGCTAGCCACGTTACAAGCCTAATAAAGCCCACACAGATTGAATAATGATTGCTCAAATTTTCATAAAGCTTAATTTTGCGATAAGGCGAATTGACTTTCAATGTGTCGTAAAAAAAAAAGATGAAAATGAACAAATGAAAACAAAGAAAAAAATGAAGAAGAAGTAATGTCTCAGGAAGATGGGATCATCCTACAATCTAACTAGAAGCATGAAAAAAAAAATAATTGGGTCCACCCTCTTAGCGAATCCTTTTCATGCCCATCACCTCTTCCAAATAGAACCCTATGACAAAGAAAAAAAAACTGGGGCAGCTTTACAGATCTCCCTTGAATTTTGACCTTAATTTTCATGGATCCAAACCCCAGATCATTTTCCCAAACACCAAACCAGGGCAAAAATATTTTGGTATATTGTGTGTCTCGACACTCACATATCACATCTCCTTGGAGGATTGTAGTGCCCACGTGCCTGTCCTAGCTTTCCAAACCATTCTAAACATATCTCCTCTTTCACTTGCCAATGAATTCAAGTGTGCGTGCACCAATGTCACAAAGGAAAAAGTCAAAGTGTGATCATATCAGACATTAGACCCTTGGATGTATGACATTCCTCACTTTTTGAAGCATTGAAAATAATGACCAGTTTGATGATTGCAATTAAGACAATTGACGCAAGCCAAAGAAAAAAAGAAAACGCAAAACAAGGCAAATGTTTTTCATATGTGCATTAGTCCATCAAAAAGAAAATCTTTCGGATCGAAACTTTCTTCATTCATATGAATGGTTGTTGAATCTTTTTTCAAAAATACAAAAAGGGCAATATGCATTCAAGTTTTTTTCTTGCAAGACATGTTTGTTTCTTGTCGATCAGGCTTTTTCCCTCATATTGGGGTCTTAACACCCTGATCTTGCATCAAGATTTTGCCACTTTGTACTGAGGGTTTCAACACCTTGATGTCTTTTAAAAAAAATCAAATTTCTGTCAAAAATTACAAAAAACATTCAAAAAGTTAGAAATTTCAAAATTTCAAAAGCCCAGTTTTATCTGACACCTTTAGTTTTTTGCGATATTGGCCCTCTGCAAGGCAATGGTCAAATCCAGGCTTTAGTTTGTTATCGGTCGAATTTTAGTTTTCTTTTGCGATTTTGGCCTTCTGCTAGGCAATGGTCAAATCCAGGTTGTTATTCTGCGATGTCGACCCTCTGCTAGGCAATGGTCGAATCAAGGTTTTCGTTTTGTGTTATCGGCCCTCTGCTTGGCAATGGTCGAATTTTAGTTTTGTTCTGCGATTTTGGCCCTCTGCTAGGCAATGGTCAAATCCAGGTTATTCTACGATATCAGCCCTCGGCTAGGCAATGGTTGAATCCAGGTTTTAGTTTTGTTTCGGCCCTTTGCTTGGCAATGGTCGAATTTTAGTTTTTGTTCTGTGAGTTTGGCCCTCTGCTAGGCAATGGTCAAATCCAGGTTTTAGTTTTACTATCGGCTCTCATCTTGGCAATGGTCGAATTTTAGTTTTGTTTTGTGAGTTTGGCCCTCTACTAAGCAATGGTCAAATCCAGGTTTTAGTTTTGCTATCGGCCCTCTGCTTGGCAATGGTCGAATTTTAGTTTTTTGTTATGTGAGTTTGGCCCTCTGCTAGACAATGGTCAAATCCAGGTTTTAGTTTTTTTTCGGCCCTCTGCTTGGCAATGGTCGAATTTAGTTTTTTGTTCTATGAGTTTGGCCCTCTGCTAAGCAATTGTCAAATCCAGGTTTTAGTTTTGCTATCGGCCCTCTGCTTGGCAATGGTTGAATTTGAGTTTTTGTTCTGTGAGTTTGGCCCTCTGCTAGGCAATGGTCAAATCCAGGTTTTAGTTTTGCTATCGGCCTTTTGCTTGACAATAGTCGAATTTTAGTTCTGTGAGTTTGGCTCTCTGCTAGGCAATGGTCAAATTCAGGTTTTAGTTTTGTTTTGGCCCTCTGCTTGGCAATGGTCGAATTTTAGTTTTTTGCTCTGTGAGTTTGGCCCTCTGCTAGGCAATGGTTAAATCCAGGTTTTTCTTTTGCTACTGACCCTTTGTTAGGCAATGGTCGGACGCTCTTTGTTACTTCATGGCATTTTCCATTAACTTTGTGTTATCATATCTACTTGGATTGATTTTTTATTTTTCCTTTTTCTCTTTTGGAACCGAGACGAAATTAGTGTTTCTATCTTTACTTAGTTTTTACTCAGATAATACGAAAATATCAAATTTTCATATTACCTAGTGATTCTAAGTAAAGAGGGGCAGTTGTCAACACCCAATTTCGTCCGAGTGACTGAATAATAGGACTTGTTTTATTTTTGTCGTATTTTATTTTATTTTGTTTCTATTATCTTTAATATTTAATTCACTTTGATTTAGTTTTTTTATTATTATCTAATTTTATTTTTTTTATATTCTTTTGAAAAAAACAAAAAGAGGAAAAAGGAAAGAAAAGAAAAGAAAAAAGAGGAAAAAAAGAAATAAGAAAAGAAAAGAAAAGCAAAACGAAAAAAAGAAAAGAAAAAAAAGGGGGTGCACGTGAATAAAATGAAAAGAAAAATAATGGTGATTAAATGGGAGAGGTGTTCCACATGATTTTATTGGAAAAATGGTGCAGCAGGCGCATAAGCAATTAATATTAATGCATGACAGCTCACTTTAAAATATTTTCGAAATTTTGTTTTATTTGGTAATAATTTGAATCAACATTATGACAATCATTACAAGCAATAATTAAAAATAATATATTGATTGTTGTACTCAGTTTCTTCCGAAAGAGAAAAATATGATTTTCTTTTCTGACAATTATTATAATTTGATTTATTTTTCTTCAATCAAGACCGTTTATTTCCCTATTTTGCTAATTGACAATTAATTCGCCATTAAGGCAAGATAACAATAATATTACAAATGTGTATATATAAATATGCACCTTGTAAAATGTTGAAAAAGAGGAGAAAAAAAAATCAATTTCGAAAAGAGAACATAAGGGAACAAAGTAAAAAGAAGGAGAGCCTTCTAGGGAAAGAAACGGTTTTTTGTTCAAGAAGAGCGAGAGACGAAAAAAGGCCAATCACACGGGAAAGAGGAATGATCTGAGATACGAGGCGAATAATAGTGAACGGAGCTCCAAGAGTTTTCACTTGCTGCTGTGAAATCTGCCCCACGATAACCCCTTCTCATCAGAGCCTTATTCTTTCCTTGTCGATTTTCTTTTCTTTATTCTTTAATTTTATTTGTTACATATTGATCACTGCATGCATTTTACTATTCCTTCATTTACTTATTGTTTTATTATCACTGTATATATGCGTCTAATTGCTCAATGCGTACGTTTTAATATTCCTTTATTATACCAATTATTTTCTTATTATGTGTTAACTTGATTGTTTATATTAAACTTTTATTTACTTTTTTTATATATTATAAAAATCACAAAATATATATAATTACAAAAGTTAAAAAATAATCATAATAATAATAATAAGTTGAATATAATTTTAATTTATTTTATTTTCTGTTTTATACGTTACTTTTCTTTATGTAAATATTATTATTACATTATTATTTTATTAAGTATAATCTATATTAAACCCTTATAAATATAAATATTGTTCTTATAAATTTATTTTTCCTATGATAAAATTACAAAAATAAAAAATAATAAAAATAAAAATATATAAAGTATTAAAATAAAAATAATAAGTTTTAAATAAAGGTATGAGTGCTCGTGCGATCGTCCGCATCAGCCTAACACTCAATATATTAAGGTTTATAAAAAATATATTTTAAAGGTTAAAGTACATGTGTGATCGCACGCATCGTCCTTGTGCTAAAACCTTTTCTTCTTCTCTTCTAAAAAATAAACAAAAAATGTTTTAAAGGTTTAAGCACATATCTGATCACACGCATCGTCCTTGTGTCTAAAACTTTTTTCTTCCTTTATAAAAAAAATAAATGTCCAGAAAATGTTCTAAAGGTTTAAGCGCGTGTGTGATCGCTCGCATCGTCCTCGTGCTCAGACCTTTTATTCCATTATAAAAAAAAATAAATGTCCAAAAAAAATGTTTTAAAGGTTTAAGCGCGTGTGTGATCGCTCGTATCGTCCTTGTGTTGAGAAATCTTCTTTTCTAAAAAAAATAATAATAAAAAAATGTTTTAAAGGTTTAAGCACATGTGTGATCGTTCGCATGCTAAAAAACCTTTTCTTTTTCTCACATAAAAATACCAAAACACAAAACATACTTTTTTAAACAACAAACAATCTTTCAGTTGGAACTACATAACCCTGATTCTCACTTTGAGAATATGTAGGAGCAAGGTCAATCCTTGTCGGGCACAAAAAAAATAAAAAATATATTTTGATTCTTTAGAGTTTTATTTTTAGGGATGAATAAACATTTTGAAAACCACATCACATTCGCATATTTAATTAAAGGTATTGCCTTAGGGCAGGCGTTGTAGGGTGTTAATACCTTCCCTACACGTAACAGACTCTCGAACCCAAAATCTGGTTTTCGTGGACCTTGCCTTATCATTTTATGGTTTTTCCGTAGTTTTCGAGAATAAACTATGGTGGCGATTCCAAAAACATTTGGCAAAACTTGTTTTTCTTTTTGGATGGTCGTCCGTCACGATCCCGGTTGCGACAAGTGTGTTGCAACTGGACCTGAAATGTCTGATTTGTAAAGCATGAAAGATCTTCTCACATATCTATCTCATTCTATAGGGTAACTAGCTAGTAGCCCCATTACTATGTAAATAGCATAATAAATATTTATCAAATACTATGTCATCTCCTATGGAAGTTTTTGTGTGCGTTCATGTAGGATGAAGAAGTGAGAAGTAAAGAGGTGACGGTGGAGGAAGGAGGGGTTGGTTGAGGCATGCACGGTCGTGGCGGTAGATGTTCATATGGCAGCCAAGAGCTTGGGCTCACGGAACTTCCTTCTGCAATATTTGCGGATGTAGAAGTGTGAAGGTATAGGATTTTAACAAAAAGATAAAGTTAAATTAACGTAGGATATTTTTGGAATAAAAAAAATATAAAAAAACACTTGAGGTGGTCTCTCTTGACTTTTCATGTTAAACCTCTTCAATGTAGGACTAAAACAAATTAACATCAAGTAAAAAAAAAGTCCTTCTTCCTACACCTATAATTTTTCTTCTTACAACTCCATATTTTCCATTTTTTTTAAAATACCTTAAATGACCCTGGATTTTTTTATCAGGGTAAAAATAAAATTTCTCACTCCAATATTTATCTTACTCACACTTTCTAGATTTCTAAGCAAGTGTCACAATTGTTCACTCCCTCACCCCTCGACCACTGTAACACATTTCACTTTTCCCGTACACCTACACTCCCGCCACGAATAGAAAGAAACATGATACACATAACTTCATCAAATTTATATATTTGCTCAAAATATATATATATATATATATATATATATATATAATATATTATATATATTATAATTTTTATTTTACTTTTTCTTAAATTTTGTTTTTACTTATTTTGAATGGGTCATTGTTTTGTTATTTTATTTTTTTTATTTTGCGTGTTATTTATGGATTTAGATTTAGGATATAGGATTATTTTTTCTAACTTTTATTTTTATTTTTATTTTATAAAAAATTATTGATTTTGTTTGTTCTTGGTTAGGGTTTATTTTATATGTTCTTATTTTGTTTATTTATTCTTTAAATTTACTTATTTTTTATATGTATTGGTTTTAACTTTTGTTTGAATTTGTTTGTTATAAAAATAACAGGAACATAACAAGAACACGATGTGCTTATGAATATCGAGATGAGAGTTCTGCACAAGGTGAAAGCTAGAAAGAGAGTTATGATATCTACTCGTAAATGGGATCGTGATGATGAAACTGGAGAAGTTGTAACATTTGTTGGTCTTGATGTTCAGGGGATGTTATTGAGCAGTAAGAGGAGGTTATTGAGAAGATGTTGTTCATGAAGAAGATGAAGTGGTTGGATATCTTGGAGGTCCACACGACACTTCTTTGTTGATGATCACTTGTACTGATCATGTTGCATATGCATTGTAGGAAGGTTGTGTTAATATTTTTTTTATAGTTGATGACTTCTTTAAATTTTATATGCAAAATTTATGTGTAAGATCGAGAGGAGATAAAGTTCGTCTCCCATGAAAAAATAAATAAATAAATTTAGAGCATCTCATCTCCTTATCCAAAATTATGTGTTGAATTCTGGTTTAATGTCTTTCTACGATATTTTGTATGATTACGCCGACAAGGGGTTGATATTAGCATTTTTTTATATATGGCATGGAGAAACACACTTTCCATGTCCTTGTCGGTGAGATGAATGTCACACTAGATAAAGTGTATGCGCTACTACGTTTACCTATAGTAGGATAGTTATGTTCAAATGAACCCTTAAACTTTGAAGCGGCTTTTGAAAGTCTCATGGACCTATTGGGCGTGGACCGCGTAAGGGTTACATTTAAGCTCAGACAGTGTTGTTGTTCCAAAGTAAGACTAAGTTGTTTAAGAGACCTAAATAATTATTGTTGTGAGAAAACAGTGAGAGTACGCCACATGGGCCTACTTATTGCATCTTTTTGAATGCACAATTTTTATGGATAAGAGTGTCACGTACATCTGTGTATTGTACTTGATGCTCTTTAGAGACCTACAATCATGTGACAAATATGTATGGGGGTTGTTGCACTTGTCCATTTGTACAAGCAGCTTGGACATTCTAGCTTTGTAAAGAGAAATGAATTAGTCAGATATCTGACTATTTTATAGATACACATATATGCACTTTGATTTCCTTTATTGTTTCATCATTGAAATAAATTTGCACCTTGTTGTAGATTTCGATATATAAACACATTCTTAGGACAGGAAGAAAGCAGTTATTGGCTAGTTATGATAAGGCTAGACCTTGGGCTGCACATTTTTATTATGGGGAGGCAGATTCCCAGCCTACATGAGGCAAGGGCATAATTAGATGCCTTGACATATGATGGGGTGATCTAGGCCTCATATAGATCACATCAGATTAGTCGTCAGCATATGGCAGTCAATATGTTCTATGGCTTTAACAGAGTGGGTGGGATTGTACACAGTCATCTGCTTGAACGTGTGTTAAGGCAATTTGGGTATGAACAGCTTATCCCGTAATTGCCAAATGTTGTTCCTAAGGTTGGCTTATCAACCATTCATAGTTGTTGGTTGCACTTCATCGAGCATGTGTTGGTGAATGTCACGACGGACTCCTTTCCATCTGCATGTGTTGAGGGATACCTCAAGTGGTTCATAAGGGTATCTTATCTTTACGTTATTCATGCTAATGAGGACGACCAACCAAGTCTCATACCTAAACTCCATCGACATCTTCCAGATGAGATTCCAATTCATAAGAGATCATAGTCAGAATATGGTTTATTAGTATGTAAACGTACAATGTTTATGTATTTATGTCGTGAAACAATGTTAATTAATTTGTTCTTATCGTCATTATAGGGCTTTATCAGACATGTTATGTTAATCTTACACAGGATGATTTCATGATATGAGTGAGGGCATTGTAACCTAGAACCAGACTAATGAGGCATTATAGATAGCTAGTGAGGCGCCTAAAGAACATGCCCCCAATAGTAGAGGAGGTCACAATGTATATGATAGACATTCATCTACATCTGGCTAGGAGCATTTTTATTATGTATTTTTTTGTTTTGAACTTGAAAGTAATGTTTGTAATTAAAAAACTTCTTATTTAATATTTTCACTTATATAATTTATTTACATAAAATAAATATCAGTCCTAATGCAAGTCTACATAACTAGTATTGATGTTCATAAACTCTACAAATGTTTGCATCCTACTGACATAAAAAGATAATCATGCCTTAGTCTCGAAGTAACAATGGGTAAACAATATGATATTCACCATCGATAAAGGACATACTTCTTGTAGTGAACATGTAAAGATAAAATTAGTATATAGAACTCATTTTATAATGGTAGATATAATAATCACTTTACCTTCACAAAATGGGAACCATGAGCATGTCTTATACTGATTAGTCGATGTCATCTTATATCAAAAGGTGGTGTAATGTAGTAGGAAGATCATAATATTTTGAATTGATGACAAATAGACTAAGATGAAATTATATCAATTAATAATAACATAACCCATGTCTAGTATAGTCATCCACTTGTCCATATTGACTTGTAGTTAATGAAACAAATTGTTATGAAAAAAGATAAGACATAATAAGTGTAAAGTATAACAACACATACCCCTAATTGTGAGTCGACTGGCAAATACCTCCTGATTTGTTGTAGACAATCATAATTTTTCACTAATCTTCCATATTCATCAGATCACTAACTAAGTTCTTTAAGAAAATCATGTCGAATAAGGGGCCATGACTCTTCATCCATCCCTAACAAAGCACCAATCCATCTATACTTAGAATGACCATCAGCAACAACATCAAAAAGTTCGACAATGTAAGAGTGACAAATTAGATGCAATTAATCTAACATGGGTATTTGCCTTTTTTGCATAAATCCAAATCTTGCAACAGATTTAGCCTTAGATTACATGTTTTTTTCTACTGAAGAACTATCATGTCTAGACTGCAAGGCATCTAGATGCTCAAAATATGAGGGTTCACACTTTGTAGACCTTTGAAATCGATGAACTTTAGTCTTTTGTGAACCCTTCTTTTTAACTTTATGCATTGGAGGTACTATTGATTTCATAGCAAGACAAACAATTTCAAGTAACTTATGTTTCATTGTCACTTTTCTTGGAATGTCAACTTCTTTGAAACGATTAAGTATCAGATCAAATTTCTTTTGAATGCATAACTCTGTCAATGATTCATTTAATTAAATACTTGAAAAGCTCAATCTAGTCCACATGATACGAAATTTAGACAAATGAATCACCCAAGGATCATATCGTGTTAATTCACAAGCATATGGTAGATCATATGTTCATCTTAAAACACAACCACAACTTTCACTATCAAATCTTATTTGTTGAACTCAATCAAACTCTTCAACAATGAATCTCAAAGCATATTTTGATACATATTCAACCAATCTTTTACACCTATTTTGCTTAAAAGCCTTACTCATAAGATTTAGACTTTTTCAAATTGACGCCTTTATTTCATTATGTTGTAGGATGATGACGTTATGAATTGCATCCCAACACGAGTAGAGGTCAACCCTGATACAAGTGACATGAACAATATCATAAAACATAAAATAAAAACAATTAAATAAAATAAGATTCAAAGTATTTTTTATACGTAATGATCAAGATTCATTGACATATTCAAAGAATAAAGATCATGAATTACAATCATGATGAAGGGGATCAACACAATCACTAAAAAATTGTTTCATGTTTAGAATCCATGACATTTTCTCATACTTCCATGACAACATTTCATGCCTTAACAAAATTTACTAATATTTTGCACTTGACTTGCACAATTTTCTAAATGTGAAAACGACATAGGAGATGATAACATTCAGGAAATACAATGTTAATGGCATTAATGAAAGCAAAGTCTCTATCACTAACAATGACTTGTGGACCACCCTCAGATGTCATAAACTTAGTTTTTCCAGAGTCCAAGTGTTTTGTCGTTCACTTGATAAGAATACAAAGGTAGTTGAGAAAGTCAACCTTGTTGATGTGATCCCAATTATCTCAAACAATGGTAACCAATATTTGTTGGTTTTGTAATGCATTCAATAATTTTTCTAAATTAAGATGTGTCCTAAAGAGGCATTTACCACCTTAGTTTTGCCTACACATCTACTCCAATAGATGTATTTATCAATTGTTGTAAGTCTATTATATTATATACTTGTTTGATTATTGTCACATTACATTCATTATTTTCTTTGAGTAAGAAAATTTTTTGCAGACTTTTGACTCTTAACTATCAACAATTAATGAGTGTTCAATGAATTTTAATCTCCCAAAAAAAGGGTGACCAACTAAATTTTGTGACAAATAATGGTTATGATATCCATACATTGAATTCAATACTCAACCTCTACATTATAATTTAGTTTGTCTCTCAATCTAAAAGGACAATCACATTTTTTGGTGCCAGATATACTAAGATGAAGATCGTATTTATATTTCATGTACTTTTCACCCCTTTCACATTCTAGAAGTACATAGTTTTTCTCCCCAATTGACCATTAGCTTTATCAGACCTTATAATGAACACAACAAAACCAATATGAAAACTATTTCTTCAAGTCCACTAAATTAATTCATCACATCTGAGAAAAATCTTATCAGTTGTAAAGTTATTTATGTAACTTCCCTCACAAATTTCATTTATAAATAAAAAAGAAAAATCAAACTTGAAGCTGAAATTTATTTGTGATTGCATGATAATCTTCCATTTTAGATGTAATCACCTATAACATGACATCATAGAATATTCACATTCATTAATAATAATAACAGAAAATCAAAAAATTCATAAAACAAAACAAACAAAATAAATTAAAAAAACAAATAAATTAAAAAAAATGAAAAAATATTAAAAATAGTGTCAAATTTCAAAATTTGGAAGAAAGTTTAACCAAATTTCAAAATTAAGAAGAAAGCTTAACCATATCTTTCAAAATTCGAGGAAAAGTTTAACCGAATTTTAAAATTCGGTAAATTTTCTTAGTTAGATTCAAAATTTGATGAGTTTCATAATCTGAATTCAAAATTTATTAAGTTTCATAAATCAGATTTTGAAATCCAATGAATTTCTTAAACTTGATTTCAAAATCTAATTTACAAACCAAATTTTAAAATCCAGCAAAATATAATAAAATTTAATATCACATTTCAAACTATGATAAACAAAAACTAATAGAATATGGATGAACGAAAATTAAAAAAAAAAAGTTGCAAACAAAATGAAGAAAAATGAAAGTTATAGGAGAAGTTGAGCCACATTCAAAAAAGAAGAAAGCTAAAGAAGAAGAAAATGTCAGTTGCTTCCATAAATATACCACTGTAAACAATAAATACATTAGATACAATATATATATATATATATATATATATATATATATATATATATATATATGTGTGTGTGTTTTTTTTTTGTTCTCGGCGTGTATGAAATTGGAAGCGGGGGGTGTGGGAAGAAATGCCCCAAACAAAAATGAACAGAATCGAAATGAAAACAAACGTTCCTTTTTTTTTTTTTATGTTGATCGCAATATTAATAAAACAAAATTAACAGAAAGGAAAAGGAATAGCATGACAAATGTTGATGTTTAGGTCTGTTTAGTGAGATGAAATAATGGTAAATAAGAAATAAAATAATAGACTTAAGTAAAACATAAAGACGCGTGGCTTAAGAAAATAAAGAAATAAAAAAGAGAAAAATATTAATAAAAAGGTAAAAAATAGTATGCAAAACTACATGATTTCACTCTATCTCTTTCATCCCCGGTATTTCCACTTTCTCCTCTAAACAATCAAATCATTAGAAATTTGACTGCTGTCTCTGTGTGTGACAAGTGTTCATACTGCCAAGAAAATAAAAATAATACATGTTTCTTTACATACCACTTGTTTTTCCTGTTTCAAGCACAATAATTTTCACGTACATTTCAAGAATCGCAGCTCATTTCAATTTCAAAACATCAATGTCTATAATTAGAAATCAGCATTGCTACAGCCCTATATAAAATATAAGTTAATTAATCGAGTTACTTGCTCATAAACTCTTCACTACGAGATCCCTGCATATAACTCTCACTGCGTGTAATAATTCGCATACACCTAAGAGCAGACATCACAGACAACCACGACTTCCGGATCCAGTTGATCATAATATAGCAAAAGCAAAATGGGTACGTATAGGTGATAAAATAATTTTGGAAAATTCTCTACAAGAACTGAACTCCGAAGTCTCTTGAATGATTCCACATTTTTTCATGTAATAGTTGTGATATTCTCTATAAATACATTATCGACGCATGTAAGCTAAACACGTCCTTTTTTCACTTGGAGTGTTCACGTTTACAGCATCAAGTATAAAAATTTTACTTCCAATTTAAATGTAAATAGTTGAAAAAACTAAAAATGCCCACCTCATCAACCATATAAACCTTGAGTTCCATCTAACAAAAATTTCTCCAACCAAAATTTCTCATGTACGTCTCTTACACAACTTTTTCATGCCAGTCAATTCCTTCCTTAATAATGCTCAGAAGCAAATGGCAATCGTAAATAGCAGTTATATTTGAGTCATGCCTGTTGTTCAGTGATCTTATACCTCTAGATGAGAGTAAGCTGAAGTTTCGGACGATTAGGTTGAGGCTCCACAACCTCCATGTGAATTTGGACTGTCTGCAAAACGCTGTATGAAAGGCTACCATCCATCCTTTTTATTTTCTGCTGTTGCTCATCTACATACCATTCTCCATTTCCCTTTCCGGCTTTTGTCAAGTATATAGGTCCTTCTATGCCATATCTGTGAACGGGAAAGGATCAGGCAAACTATAAATGACAAACTAGTTGAAAGTAAAGATAACATATAGCTTCTTCAGTGGTTAACATTATTGACAGGACTATCTCCTGCTCAGATTAAATAAAAAACATTCTTCCCTCTTTTTTGTGGTTCACCTTTACAACTGATATATCACAAAGTGTTAGGATATAGGATGATATAAATAGAGTTCTTTTACCGTGTAGGGGGGAGGAATTTTCTTACTATTTTGTAAACAGGTCTTGGACTTTGTTGA
>NC_028355.1:8912247-8971351 GCF_000741045.1 Vigna radiata var. radiata
GTAGGGGGGAGGAATTTTCTTACTATTTTGTAAACAGGTCTTGGACTTTGTTGAGGGGGATTAGGCCTCCGCTAGGGCTAAGAGGGGGATTAGGCCTCCGCTAGGGCTAAGAGGGGGATTAGGCCTCCATTAGCGCTACCTGTGTACCTTCTTTCAGTATCAATACAGAAACCATTGTTTTGCAGTGTCACTTCTTGTTCGTTAATTCGAGAGTGTTTGTTCTAGTTAGGTTTCCAATTCAGGAACCTAACACAAAGGAAATCAAAAAAGAAAGCAGCAAGGCACGAATAAGATACTTTACTTGGGAACAAACACAAAAAAGCCATTAGATCTTATTTTCACTATTCTAGCCTCCGTGTCTGTAGGCCTGCATAAACAAAGATAAACAGGTAAGAATAGGCTGCAAACTGTGTATAGATAAAAATAACAGCAACAGAAAGCAGAAGTTATGTTCATACCTATTCCTGAAATAAATTAGAGTATGTAGCTCTACAGATGCTCGCCCTGCATGCTGGGCATTCCTGTGCCGATAATTTAAATCTGAACCACATATGCCCAACAAAAGAATAAGAATCATGAAGTTATTATTTGATTCCTAATGAATAAAGTTAACACAGACAAAAGTTCACTCAAGGCATTGAACACAATTGAAAACAGAAACATAAATGATCAAGCTGTAAGAATGAAGGAGATTTCATACTGTCTGCAATACTACTGAGCTGGAGTCTGTCTTGAAATACAGACGGTAACTTTGATATTCCTAAAGAAGCAGCAAGTAGCCTGTGCACAATGACATCTACAAAAAAAAAAAACTGTTTAACCTCACATTGTGCACAATTGACAAAGTACACATTTTATTAAAATTATACCATAACTACCTGCATATCTTCTAATAGGTGATGTGAAATGGGTGTATAAAGGAGCTGCAAGCCCATAATGATGATATTCCGGAGGGCTAAGATCCCCACTGCAGAAATAAACTGCCTAAAAAATAACAAGAACAAAATTTTACTTTGTGAAATCTAAATATGGATTCTCATTCAAATTCAATTTACCTGACTCATGCACCTAGTTGCCAGTATACGGATTAATTTATTGAAGTATGGATCATCGCCCTGAAAAAGGCATTTTGTACAAGAGTGAAGCCAAATAAGACCATATGCTTAAGCTAGCAGTGTGTCTGTAAGCTAAAGAAAGTAAACCATTAAAGATAATGCTGCTAGATATCATTGTAGCATCAATAATCATGCATGAAACATAAAATTATGTTCGATGGAAAATTATTAAGAAACAACAACGCAAATAATTAATAAAAATTGCAAGGCACAATATTTACCACTGCATGGTCAAGAGAATCAGCCAATGCTTTTGATGATGAAACATCCAAGTGCAAGCCAACTGCAGCAGCCGTCTGTAATAAGGGTTCAAGCATCTCTCTGGTTGGTGTTGGATGACGCCTAAACAGGAACCAATAAACAATTACCAGAATAACTATTACACCATCTTGCCACATGTAGTTGCTTTTAACAGTTTCAATCATGTAGAAGCGTTCAATTCAACACTTTCTAATAAATAATCTTGCAAGCTGGGTATTTGAAACGCATGAGTCTAAACCTGAAAAGCTAGCTCAGAAAGGGGGGTTTGCCTAAGTCTTAGTAAGAGTATCAAAACACACCCATCATCCCCACGACTAAATATATAGAGCAAGGAATTTTCAAGCCTGGACATTGAAAGGCAGCCCAATATCAAGACTGAGCCATCTGAGAGAAATGCATCATGACTGATTCAACCCAAAAGACTAGCTACGGGGAGAGAATTACCTAACCCATAGGAGAAGTATTTTGGCCATATCACTAGCAAATATAGGATATACTAACACACCTGTTGAAAGGATTAGTGACAAAACAGGTTGTAGAGGATGTTGATACCGTGTTGAAAGGATTGGTGACAAAACGTGTCACAGAGGATGGTACGCTATAAATACCATGTTGAGAAGAGAGAAATTGATGTAGAATATTTATAGTACAGAAGAAATACAATAATAAGGAACAAAGTCAATATATAATAATCAGATATATTTGGTAAGATTTTTTTAATCAACCTATCTCTAACAACATTCACGCCCACGACCGTACATCTAGCCAATATAGGTCATTTCTGGAGTACTTGTGTCTCTCTTGGGTGCAAATGCGCTGGCATCAAATCTCTTATAGAAAAAAAAAAAAAAAAAAAAAAAAAAAAAAAAAAAAATTGGCACTAGCCCGCCCATGCAATCAAAACTATTTATGGTTCTAATTGCATATTGAATTGCACTTCACAATTCAAAAATTGAATTTCAATAATTGACATGGAAAAAAACAAACAAAAAAAAAAGCAGGACAAAAAACACACAAAATAACAAAAAAGAGAGATTAGAATTTAGATATATAGTAAACCAATTAGCAGACAAATAAAGGAAACCCCTCCCAAGAAAACACCATATCAAAACTAGAGAGAGAGAGAGAGAGAGAGAGAGAGAGAGACCTTAATAATGAGCATAACGAAAAACTTTTAAGAATTTGTTGTGCAACGGAAACATTAGCAGCAAGCATAAACTCCTCCACCATTTGGTTGGCCTCCCGGATCTGGTACATTCCTGCACATAAATTCAACAGAAAAAATAATTTTAAGAAACAGAAAGGGGGGAAAAAAACTGTTCTATCCCTCTCCTTCCATGAAGGAATATCCAAAAGCAAAGTAAAAAGAAAACCATCAGCCAGGCACTCTTCCTTATAAAAATCCAATTAACTGTAGGGACACCGAAACATACTTTAAAAAACCAAATCAATTACTGTTGACATTTTACAGAATAGAAGAAATGAGAGAAAGAGAAATATATTTCAACAATAAAATTAGACTTTGAATTGTTACACAAAAGTATAAATCAATAATGTTAACAACATACCAACAAAAAATAATTTAAAGACAATATGATACTTAACATGTCACTCTGACAAGTCATTTAGTTAAGGCCCTTGTTTAGTTATTGGGTTCCGAATGATGTATATAAATAGGAAGAAGGGCAGAGAGGGGAGTCATTCATTGTGAGGGAATTAATAAAGCAGTTGGGGAGACTTGAAACTCTCAAAACTCCAGGGGTGTTCTTAATAAAATCCATTCCATCGTTAGTATCAAAACCAGTTTCTATCATGCTAACATTGTGCGTGTGGAGTTTCGAATTACATTGTCAAGCAGTAAAGTTAATTGAGACATAAATTCAAAAATCTATATTCATGAGATCTCACCAGTATGTACAAAAATGGGTTCACAAAACATTATACCAAAACAAGGACCTAGACAACAGCTTTAAAGTAAAAGTCTTAGCATGGATCAAAATGGAGAGCATATATTGAAAGAGATCTAACATCCTTCAGCAAATTCATAATTATAGATCATTTATTCAAGGTCTGCTAATAAAAATGGTTTAATCATAGACCTGATATGTCCCTTGTCCAAATGATTTAATCCCATAGAATGAATAATATAATGACATCAGCAGAACTTCATATTCAATAAGTATACATAATTCCCCACCTTCTACAACATTGAAAAGAAATAAAAAATACTAATAAAAAGCAAGAATACGGTACCAATATCAAGAGGGTCATGAGTCTCTGTATCAATTTGAAATTTGACTTCAGCAGATGCAAGAGTCAAAGCTCCTCTCTCAATGCGCCTCAGCCTCATTTTCTGATAGATCATACACAAAGCTATACTTTTCAAATAGTTCCTTATATAATAGCAAGCAAATATAGCCATACTTATAATTGCAAGAGCAAAACAATAAGCCTGCGTCCACAGAATCCATACCTTAGCTAAACTATTCATATTCCTCAAACCTGTAGTAATGGGGTCCCTCAGACGACTGTACAAAGAGGACATAAAAACAGTGACTAAATTACTTGATAATACAATAATATTGCCTCACACAATGTAATACAGTAGACGGAACATTTAGCAGTCCACAAGAAAATGACAATCTCACCAAATAAAAAATTGAACAAAGTATCAATCAACAAACAGTTTGAACAACATGAATGTCGGCTTTGGTTTGATATGAATGATACAATCCTTCTAACTTGTGATTTTGTCTAATTTACAAGATTAACATTTCATAAGTAATTAAAGCACAAATATACTCTGAAATAACAGAATCCCAGAAAAGAAACATCAGTATCTCACTCCAGTCTAGATTATGACTGAGAGCTAATTAAAGACACACCTTAGCCATTTCATTTTACAAAGGATCTGACAGAAATAAAAGCACACCTATCATCCATCCTTGCTTGTGCTTCCACATAAGACAATGCTGCAGAAGATTTTATGACACTTTTTGTATATCTGGTGGAAATTACGTCCGCTTCAGGTGTCATTTCCTGAACATAAGTAATTCATTTAAGTTCAATACAGTGAAGAAAATGAAGAGTAGTTAAACATAAATTGCTTCAGTTGACATCCTTTAGGAATATTTACTCTATGCTGTAATCATATTATTAAAGAGAGTAGATAAAATAGTCCTGAAGAATATCAAATAATTAATATAAATGCATGATATGCACTTTCAGCATTATGCACACACGATACCCTAGAGATATGCCGGCAATAACTGATAAGGGTTGCAGATGGCAACAAAATACACTAATTTATCATCGTGGAAAGTAAATATCCACACTCTGAAATGCAAAAAAAAAAAAAAAAATTACACAGCCAAATCATTCTTTTTAAAAGCTTAAAAAAAGGAACCTTTATTGTAATGCCTGCATTACATGTTATTTAGCAATATTACGCCAATTCAATTAAAATTATAAAGGCGTGATGGTAAAAGAAAAGAAAGAGGAAATGGTGAATTATGGCTGTCTGTGATAATGTGATATAGCACATGATGGTAATAGTAGTAATAGTGTGATAATAATGAAGAGTGGATGGGGAAGGTAGTAATAGAAGTTGGAATAAAAGGAATATCACAAAACACAGTTCAGACAACAAAAATGGTGAAGATAATCTCAACAAAAATGGGTGAAGTGGCACTTGTGAATCTAAATTTTAGTGTTCAATGTAGACAAGAAAGCAAAAAAAACAGTCATGTGGAGGTTGCATGTTTTGTAAATGAGGTTTATTGTGGACATTCAGTGAGAAGTGAAGTAATGTGCAACAATGAGGTAAAAAAAGCATAGCAGAAGTACAATGTGGAGTACCGAAACTTTGAACAAAAAAATGGAACTTGAAATATTTAAGTTGTGATTCTTTGGTAAATATTTAAAAGATTCAACAACCAGATAATAATATTTACCCCATACTTATGCACAGGTGAGTACAAAAATACATACATGACAGTAAATTTAATCATGGTAAAACTATGTCAGTGCACATACCCAAATGACAGAGAATGCGAGCCTTTCCACATCAGAACGAAGTGAACATATGTCTGCCAGATAAAGGTTTATAAATAAGGAAAAAGAATATGGAACCATAGCCATCTCATTTTTTTCAAAGTTAAAAGAAGGTTAAATGATATTACCCTCCGTTAGAGGTTTGGGAAGCATGTCTATACGCCGCTCCACAAGGTAGACAGATGTACCCCTCTGGGAAGCCTCATCATCAAGTGGAGTACCAGGGTGAACAAAATTTGTAACATCAGCAATATCTGACAGAAATTCATTAAAGACGAACAATTTAAAGGGATTACATAGCAAGAGCTAAGGGGAGAATGAGGAGACATGGGAAAAGGGTGGAAAAACTAATGAAGCAAAGAGAACCAGAGGATAAAGCAGCATCCACAAAGGATGGACATTAATGAATTGTTCAGAGATACAAGCACCTAAGTGCATCCTCCGATAACTTCAGTTGAGACAGAAAATGTGTTCAGAAAAGAAACCCTTGCAAAACAGCATTCAGGTAGTCTAAATTGAGCCAACAAAGCACTATCATATAATAGGATCTGGCTCCTCTAAAGTGAGCAATTCACTTGAGTTAAAGTAAGCACTCAATTGTTCATGAGAAAACCAATGTCTGATATTATATGCATATGCGGGACTTAGATTAGTTAGTTTACCCTCCTTTACTTTTGAGGAGCCAAAGTTCACATGATACTTCATTCGTGAGTATATAATACAAGTATAGTGGAATAAAGCATTAACACATTTTGAAAGGATACTGGAAGAAGTAAAATAGTAAGCATACAAACTAATTAAAATTCCCACATGCAGAACTAAAGTTCCCATGGTAAGCAAATAAATTATTAAACCATCACATCCATCCAATTGTAGTAACACAAGTTCTAATTTGAATACATGCAAGCCTATTGACACAAGCATCGTCAGTAAAATGTATGTCCTCAAACAAAGGATACGAACTCCAACTTCAAAGTTTCCATTTGGAAGTGCATGGCAATGGAGTGCATCATCAATATCCTTGCAACCTGCAGAAAGGTAGCAGTAGAAATACAACAAAAGCCTTATATAGCATTGCCATATTTTCTCCTAAAACAAAGTAAAGCAGCTAGTTCAAATAGTTCAGTAACAAGTTAAGTGACACTACTAACGACAGAAATCGGTAAACATAAAAATAATTTTCTCATGATGCAAATGTTACATATAAGAAAAAGGGGAAAAAGAAAAAATAGAAACACAAATAGTATTCCAATGTGTCAATACTTGTACTAATTCGACTATTTACCCTATTTCGATTTATATATGTATTATAGGCACGTTTTTGTTTATTTTAGTATCATATCTTTATTATCAAAGGATAGCAAATTTCCTCCATTTATTGTAATTGAATTTGTTTTCTCAATATAAATAAAGCATTCATGCTATCTCAAAAACAGATGATTCCAACTCAATATCTCTCTCTTGCCTATATTTTAGCATGGTATTTAAAGTCTTTTTCAAACCATGTTGACCCAGTAGACCCATGTCTCCAAAGGGATTATTTTCAAACCTTTCTGTCAAGTTCGTGTATACAATATTTCAACGTCATCTTTGTCATTGACGTGCTTTTCGGTCTAGCATCTAGCGCCTACATTTGCTCCAATGAGCATAGAATTGGTATCACGCCACACTGATCTATACAAAAGACAATACAAACCACCCATCCACAAGCCCTCACACTCATTGGAGCATGCATGGTGGCATTTGCAGCAGCATCTGATGGCCAACCAATCTGAGCCTAGGTCACCTCTCCATGCACTCCTAACTTATAGTGGAGGCTCCATCAATATTTGTTTGGTGGTCCATTCTACTTTTCTCTCTACTTGGATTATTATTTTTATTTCAAGAAGAAATAAAATATCTTCCAGCATCCCGCCAACATCACAAACAAATTATCGTATCTTTTCAAACCATATTGTTAGCATTGAGAAGATGGACAAATCTAATTCAACTTGGCTTTTGAAATTTGGGTTAGGTGGGTTTTGGCCACAAATCCTATCTCTCTATAACTGCTGAATCTGTTCCCACAAAACAACGTGAACAATGAATAAAGATCGATGTTCAACTATGTGGTGTTATTAAAATTACTATTCAAACCTCACTCAAACTTATTTTTCGTCCCCATTAGACTAGTGCATCAATTTGAAGTGAGAATTGTGCCATTTATACCAAGGACATAACACTTGTATGGCATGTGCCAAGATTGTTCACACTTCTTGCTCCACAACGATTTGAGGGTCCCATACTACGTATCTTGGGTGGCTCCAGGCTGCCTTACATGGTCTATTGAGCTCCTCCCATCATTTGCTATTTGAAAAGGTACCCATTCTACACATAACACTTGTACGGCATGTGCCAAGATTGTTCACACTTCTTGCTGCACAACGATTTTAGGGTCCCATACCACGTATCTTGGGTGGCTCCAGGCTGCCTTACATGGTTTATTGAGCTCCTCCCATCATTTGCTATCTGAAAAGGTACCCATTCTACACAACCATTTTCCCTATTATACTATGCTCATTTATCATCAACTTTCCACCATACATTATAGAGTTGTTTATCCACATTATCTTTTGTTCCTATTTCTATGTCTAAGAAAAGTTTTATCTCACCCAGGGTAGCGACAAAGGATGATTGATGAGATTGTGCACTTCAAAGTAATGAACTTACGAGTTGGTTTCTCTTCAAGTTGGGAAGTCCATTATTGGTAGATGTAAGTGTCAAAATTTGGTATACTTTGACCCTATTCTTTGCTTATATTTGAGCACTTCTCATTCTTTTTTGTTGTCTCCTTAGTAATTTTTTGCTTAAACTCAATTTTTATATTTTTTTATTTTCATTTTAGGTTTTGGCAGTTTTTTGTTTAATTTTTGTAGGAAAAAGAGAATACCTTATCACAAAGTGGAACCAAAGATTCTCACTTGAGTGAGTCATGTTTGCTCAAGTGAAACACATGGCATGCAAACTTTAATTCAACCGTCATTAGGGCAACATGGACACTCTATTGCTTGACCTAGGAGGCACTTTGTGAGCAAGTTGTTAAGAAAAAGTCCACCTCCATATGTTATAAATTCAAAGATAAGACAACAAACAAAACACAATTCACATAGAACCTTGTAACCCCAGTAAATCTAGGCAAAACATCAAAATATGTGTACTCTGAGCTCTTTTATTTTCTTTCGTTTTTATGTCAATGTGAAGTCATGAGTGGATAAACACTTTGTTGTTAGAAGTTGATGTAGCTACCCGACTTGTGTAATTTATCTTCTCCTTTTCAACATTATCTTGGGAGGTACAGAGGTTAGTTTGTAAGTTAAATTGCCTCATTGTGACTCCTCCTGACATCACCTTTACAGAGAGCATAGTAATTCAGTTTTTTAACTCTCATTGTCGAGACCACTGGGATGCAGTCGTATAGATCCTAAAGTATTACTGATAATGCTCCTGAAAAAGGCCTCATTTATAAAGATAAGGGAAATACTCATATTGTTAGGTTTTTTGACACTGATTGTGCAGAGTCAACATGGGATAGACAATCCACTTCAGGGTAGTATTCTTGTTGAAGGTAATTTAATATCACGGAATGGTAAGAAACAAAATGCAATAGCAAGATCAGGTCAAAAATACAAAGCAATCGCATTAGTCACTTATGAGCTCATATGGTGAAAGCAAATCCTCAAAAGAACTTCAATTTTAAGAAAATTCTGAAATGCACCTTATATGTGACAACCCTATAGCATTGTTCATTGCCTCTAATCTTGTCTTTTCTGAGATGACCAAACATAGAGGTAGAATTTCATTTCATAATAGAAAAGTAGACATCATAACTAGATTTGTAAACTCTGGTAAACACAACAAACATATTCACCAAGCCTATAAGAGGAGAACATATGATAAATATGCTCTGGCTCGAAGAAAGAGTTTTATAATATGGAAATAAAAGACAGATCCAATATAATAAGGAATTTCTAGATTATATATGTATTATTACTAGAACGTTTTCATTTACTCTCGTATCATAATTACTAGAGGATTTCAAATTTTCTCTACTTATTTCATTGATTTGGTTTTCTCAATATATATAGTTAACACATTATTTCAGCTCAATGTCTCTCTCTTTCCTATATTTAACAGTAATATTAATATCAAAGGTTAAACAGTTGATGAGCAATAACATTTCACCTTTGCTTATACAAATAAAAATTAAATAAACCATACCTGGAGGATCGACACTGAACACAAGTAGATGACGCAAGTCCTGCCTTATAGGATTGGACAAATCTTCAGAAGAGACCAACCATGGTAATGGTGGCAAGCATGCCAGCACTTGCGAAGAGAATGGTCGAGTATTTATATCATTTTCTATCAAAACCACCTAATTTGAAATAAAAAGAGGAGGCACCACATCATTAATTTGGTTTAGTTGGTTAAACATATAACAAATACCAGGATCATAGAAGTACAAGTAAAAAAGCACAATATTGTCAACTAGCATGACACAAGTACGACATTTGGTATAGCATTAGAATTCAGGTACTGCAGGACTTAAAACAATAACAAATAAATCATGAAACGCCAAGTAAACAATCATAATGTACCAGAAAACATAGAAAATGATGAATTGGTCATTCCATAAGTGGGAAAAGTGTGAGGTCTTATTACTTGGTATTAGTCATTACAGACACAATGTAAGCTAGAATTTATCGAATTCTTGTACCAAACAATATTGAAATATAAACCAAATCAAAATGAATGAAAGTTATGGAAAACAATGCAGGAAACATCTAATGATGTCTGCACTCTGCAATCCACAGCATCCAATAAATACCATCGTGGCAAACATGTTAAATGCTTCCTTGCTTGCACAAAAGTTATTTTCAATTATGAGTTTCCTTGCATGTATTTAAGGGAAATCACAATTATGTTTCCTTTCCAGTTAATGAAATCATCAACAAAATGGAACAAGCTGAGTAAGTTGCAGAGACCATAAGCATGTGGGCAGGTTCTTGATGATTTCTTTCCTTGAAGTATGATTATATTAGCTTTCACAACTTAGGTTAAAAATTTCACATTTTAATCATCAAAAGACAATGAGATGAAAGGAAAAGACATAACTTCCTAGACAATTTTATATGAATCAGATTCATCATCAAACACATAATAGCAATCAAGCAGAAGGTGCCATACCTCACTTTCAGTATCTCTATCACCTATCTCCCCTATAGTTCGCACATAATGGCCAGATGGATATCTAGACTGACGATCCCAAGAATCAACTGCAACAATAATCCTCTTATCCAAAAGGTTATCAAGTTGGCGTGTTTGGATTCGAATCTTGGGAATTCTGCGGTCTTTGGAGACAAACAAGGCATGGGCAATTCCACCACTCCCTGCAGGCAAAGGCATTGGCTCCAAAGATCCACAATACCTGAGAAAAACAATTTAAATATACCAACTGTCAAATAGAACATTTACACCTAAAATATTAAATACACGGACCAACACTAAATGGTTACCATTTCAACAAACAAAACATTCCAATCAGTTAACAATGCTTAACATTTATAGCACAAATAGCAACTCTATTTCAAAAAAGAATCTATACGGACCTTTATCCTCAAAGACATGTGAAACTTTCTGGTTCATTTCACTTTAATTTTTCACCTCAAATGTCATACCTAAAGCTAGCTCATGTAAGAATAGGTAACCAGTGTGTCACAATCACATCACAGAAATCAGCTATATAGTTAACTCTCTCCCTTTTGCATTGACAATATAAACAGTAAATGTGCGTTGACAGTTACAAATATATTACATGTCAAATAATGTCCTAAAGATAAAGTTGCTAAGACTATACAATGTAAATATTAATGAACCTACACCAATGTGATCAAACAATTTAGAATTTGTTCATATAGCAGTCAGCTTGCCACACTAATAATTTCCAATGCAATTTTAAAAAAATGAGAAGATTCTTGTCGTTTTTGTGAAATAAAGTTTGCAATAATCCTTAATGTGAAAACGGTCACACCACACCCTTAAACAATGGTAGATTCAAAACCATTATTTAGGTCATTAGCCCAAAAGAACACTTGTTTGAGGAAATCGTGTTAGATATAAAAATATTCATTAGCTCTTAGCCTGAGTAAAGTTTTGGGAAAGTTGATCATTGACAAAGACCACAAAATTAGAAAAAAAAAAAAATTATCAACCGAATAAGTATAGCTTGTACAAGGTCGAAGTGCTAGTCCAATATCTAACAATTGTTAAGAAGTAGATTTTATATCTAACTCAATCCTAAAAAATCGGCTTGTAAGGTGAGATTTGTACCCACTTATATACTATAAATTGACCCTATCTCTAGTTGGTGGGAGACTTTCAACACATGTCGCTCATGTTGAGGCATATACATCTTAAGCATAAGACTAGACATTAATGGATGGTCTGATAGTAGGTGAAACAATAAACTTAACAAATAATAAACTTTGCTAGGATAGGTTTTAACACATGACTCTGATATTGTGGTAAGAAGTGAACTTTAAGCCTAATTTAACCCTACAAAGTCGGTTTTATAAGATCGAGTTAAGCTTAAAGTCCACTTATTAACCAGCAGACCTTTAAAATTGTTCATACATCATTTCCTATATGCTCTGGTTCAACTTGGCTTTCACTAACTTAGAGGATTAGTTGATGGAACAATACTCATGAAATGATTAAGGATTTTGAAGAGCACTACATTCTAGAACGGTAATTACCAAAGTTGAGGATTAAAGTTATCGTTCTATTGGTAGAGGAATTATTAGTTCAAGATTGAGGCAATACAAAGTAATGGCTGTTCAGAAGGTACAAAAACAGATCTCATCCCAGTTATAGTTCAATGCAAAAAATTGTCCACAAGAATGAGAAAACGCCTTCCTTTTAGACTATTTCAGTTTATAAATCTTTCTTTCAGCAGTCCTTCCCGATGCATCCTCATAATGAAAAATTTTATCATATATAAGAAAAAATGTGGAATTTCACAAAATTGTTTCTGCAAATTGCGTCCATTATCTGCATTTAAAATAGGTTTGTGCTAAAGTGATAAAGAAAGTAGCGTATTGATGCTAGTAAAATGAATGCACCCCATTCACATATAGTGCAATTGGTATTTAAAAAAAGATAAAAAAAAATTATTGTTCCACAGCTACTGCTGAAAATTCAAAATTACATTGCAGCTTCAGTAAACATCATATTTTTGTAATTATGCTCATATCCATCTACATTTCTCTACCATTTCTTACCAATTCACAAAAAACTAATAAAACAATGTCAATATCAGAACATCCCTTAATTTACATAGATAAAAGAGATATTAGTTTCCTCTTCTGAAAAATGTGAATTCAATTTCCAATAACATTAATACCAGTCTCCAAACAAAACAGAAATACCTTGTTAAGGGAAGCATAAATAAGTGCAGTTCTATGAATTCCATGCACCTAAAGTGTAAACTATACAGCAGAGCCAAATTAAAAAACTAAGATATTAAATACGTAAATTAGTTCCTCTAATTAATATAATTAATGATTTCATTAGCCTGTATAAAATGAACTTTAGACACTATACATATATCCAACATGCACGACAAAATTAAAAAGATACTTACGAATGCCAGTTCCTCTTTATAATACCAACAATGCGACCAGAAGGACGATTGGTGGGTACAGCATTTACTTGTCCAGAAGAACCCTGCTGAGTAGTAGTCCTAGGTGCAACATCAGCACTATTAGGAGCTAGATGAACATCTTCATCCTCGTTCTCATCTTCTGCTGCAAGCAAATAATATTACTTGATGGGAACACTGAAGTTAAAAAAACAAGTTGTAATCAAACAAATAATATTACATGGTACATGTTAGGACTTAGAGAGTATATAGGACTTAGAGAGTATAGGAAAGGAGAAAAAGAATAGAGAAATAAGGAAGAATATTTAACTCCTGAATGGTTAAGGGGGGCAGGACAGGTGTCTATATAAGAGACCTCTTTTGCAGCTTTAGGGGGTGACTACTTTGATTGTGTTGACCAGTGTTATACCTGGTGAAGGAGGTTAAGCTCCTGGATTCTAGATTGTATTCTTTGTTCTTTTAGTACTCAATTCTTGTGTTGTGGCTAATGGAGTGTGCTGGGAAGTGAGAGAGTTAGGTTTCTAAACTCAGATTCCTAACAGTACAAGAAGCTCGATTTACAAAAATGTGTCATGTGGCAATTTGTGTAACCAAACAAATTAGAAACTCTAATGTCCTTCAAAACTAGTAACTCATTTTGTAAGAAGGCCCAAAGTATCTTAGTAAATGTTCAATGACTATATGATTGTACAAAAATAATCTCTTGTAAACAAACCAATCATATGATTTAGTATGTCACTCAAGCTCAATCGGCTAAAGAATAATTGAAAATATCGGCAAATTGCTTTAGAAAGTTTAACAATATGAATGTCTTAATATATAGTGAAGTAGAGGTTGTCTTCGCCTCCAAATTACCAATGGCCATATATGTAGAGTTTGTATCCTTGAACCTTTTGACTCACTGAGATTTAACAGTAAAGATTTTGTATTAACTTTCAATTAAATGTCTCTCATCCACAATTTTAAATTTTTGAATATTATGAATAACATCTAAGATAGAAAATTCTATAAGAACTAACCAAGTTTATTACACACAAATTTTTAAAATAAAATTTCCAGAATCTAATAATGGACTATATTTCCTGATCTATGAACGCAACATCCCTTTCTATGCTAAATTAAGTAATAATACTAACTTTGCAAAGAACAAATTCTTGCAAGTGACAACTCTGACCTATTGCACACTACAAATAACTTAACAATTAAAGTACCTTCACCGGCTATAGATAGAGATGAGACTTCTTGCCACTGGTCCTGCGGCAGAAGTTCAGCTGCCACAATATCTCCATCAAAAGCTCGGTTCATGTTTGACCGCCCATAAATAACTATTTCATCACCAATGCTCTCCCTCCCAACATATGCTTCAAATGGATTGTAACGGTTTACACGAAGCTTCCCTTGATAATATATTCCACGATGCAAACCAGAAGTGATTTCTGACATTGGCTTATGCTGAAAATTAACACAGCAAACACTACATCTTGTCATTTTAACCAAATATACAGACACAAACTCCCAGATACAAATGACATTAACTTGATACCTCTGAATAGATCACTTTCCTCTTGGATGGTCTAAGATCTTCGACGTCTTCCATATTCACATCTTCTGATGCAGGCCGCACAAGAAGATCAAGTAGATCAGGTTGGTCTAAAGACTTGACGTAAGACTCAACTGAAACAAAAGACAAATTGGATATTCACCAAAACTTTAATTTTGATATTCAAAAAATTAGTTATGATATTACTCACAGACATAGATGAAGTGCAATGGTATTTGACATACATTTCAAATGCCAAGAAATATAACTACCTGTTTCAGCAAAAATGCCCTCTTCACTAGCCTTCCTTTTGTTCTCTCTATCATTAGTTATAAGCAAAACCTTTACTGCACCACCAAGATGGTTCTGATACCACTGAGTAGCCACTCGGATAGCTGCATTACCACTATTTATAGTTAAAACCTCAAAACTGTTTTATCACCATTGGCAACTCCGGTGCAAACCATCCAAGTGAACCACAAAAACAAATAAAAGTATAAGAAATAAAGAATAAATTCAAAGTTCATCAGAAAAACCAACCTCTATCATTCCTATCATTTTTAGTTTCCCCACTCATTTCCTTAACATATGTATCCCTGCACACAGAAACAAAATATCAAATCAAATCAAGTCTGTCTATGTGCACTAATCCACAATCAAAAAATATAGGCAACGTGCCTCAAAACAAATTCACATGTGTGAAAATTAGAACCACTTCACTAAATAGAAATAAATAATATTAACTGAATAAAAGAAACCAAGCCCTCAAACTAAGTCACTTACAAAGGTCTATTCAACAGAGATGTCTTTTTTTCTGACAGCAATGATTAATACTCAACTTCTTCCTTCCTCTCCTCTATAACAATAATGGTGTAACATAATCTTACCAAACTAGTAGTGAGTCCTTAAAAAAGGGCCAGAAAAAAGCATACCTGTGGTACTCATTGGAAAAAACATAGAACTTCTTCGTGGCATTGCTACAGAGAGCTCTTATACGGTTGTATACAGCCATATTCTTGTTTTTAACCTCTTCCAACACAATGGACAACACCACAATGTTATCGAATGCCTGATTCTCCAGCAAATCAATCTACAACCACAACACACTTTCATTTAATTCACAAAAACACGTCTTCCTTGGCAGCATAGCAAATAGCAATTTAAATTAAAATTACGACGGAGAAGGAAGCAGACCTGGTGGAGCACGACATTGGTGTCCACGACGAGAATGATGGTGGAAGGAGAAGCGTTGAGGCGAGCACCCGAAGTATCGCAAACGGTGCAAAACGGTGCACCGCAGTATATGTCGTCGCGCAGGTAGTGCTCCCGCACTTGCTACTCCCAAACAAAAAACAAACAGCAAAATTATTTATTTATTATTTATTTGTAAACAAAAATTAGGCATAAGAAAGAAACAGAAAGAGGGTAGAGTTAGTTAGGGCTAGAGAAGAAGAAGGGTGCACCTTCATGACTTTGCCTGCCCTGGTTTTCTTGACAAAGGACTTGTTGTGCAGCATGTTGGCAGAGAAGAAGATTGCTTCGCAGGTGATCCTTATTGGAGGGTGCGTGTGTGCTTATATTGACGCTCTTTGTACTTTGAAAGGAAGAAGATGCAAGCGTGTGAGAGAAAAAGTTTATTCTCCTGAGCCTTTTCCCTTAGCGCCTAGGAAAAGAACAGTGGTATTTAGCGGGAGTGGCCACAATTGTTGGTGCTGTGCAGAAGCAGGACGCAGGAGCAGGCGAGCGGCGGCAGCGGGTACCAGCAACACTGTGGAGGTAGCAGAGGGTAAGCAGTTGAAGGAGATTGTTAAAATTCCAGGGAATTGGGATTAATTGCTAACTAAACGTATAAATTTAACCTAATATCTATGTATAAGGTATACTTTTTAACTAAATTTTTTAACTAAACTATTTTATCTTTTAATATATATTTATATATATATATATATATATATATTTACTTGATAATATAAATATTTGAATAGTCTTATTTTATTTAAAAATAGTTAAATTTTTTTTAAATAATGGTTAAATAAAATTTTTAAACAATTTTACATTATACACATATTTTAAGATTTTTAATAGACTATTTATAAACATAATAAAATAATATATCTATTATTCAGGGACAGGATTCACTTGTAATAGTTCATAATAAAATCTAAGTCTATCTGCATAAAAGATTCATATCATTTTTTAACTAAAATATTAAGATAATAGATTAATGTATTTTTATCATTATATGGTTGTTGAAAGGAATTTTGTCACCTAAAATCTTAACAAATATAATCCAAGACTTGGATATTTATTAAATTTAGAAATTATAGAATTATAATCTAAATTATTTATTTACTAAAAACTAGGTGGAGAGAAAAATTGTAAAACTGAAATCTAAAAAAATTGAACTGAAAGAATTAATATCTAAGTAACACTAAGGGTGTGTTCTTTTGTAGTGATGGAAAAGAGATGATTTGGGGGAGATGATTTGAATGGATTTGAGTGAATTTGAGGGTAATTTTTTTGTTGTTTTTTTGAATAGATTTGTGAGTAATTGAGAGTGGATTTGAGAGTAAAGTTTATGAGNATTAGTGTAGGATTTGATTGATGTGATAAATTTAAAAAATTAGTTTAATTGGTAGAAATGAAAGATTACCAAAATACCCCTAGTTATTAAAGTAATATAAAATTATAATTATTAATNTTATAATTAGTAAAAGTTGAAAATTTTAATTGGTAAGAATTGAAAATTATTAAAATAAATTATTATAATATTATACATAATATTAAAATTTACTATAAAGAAAGAAAAAAATAAAAATTAAATTTTAAAATTTAATTATTATTATTATTATTATTATTTAATGCATGCAGGTTCGTTGTTTAAAATTTTGGTTCATTAGATTCTTAAAATTCATCAAATTTTGGAATAAATATTTTTACTTAAAATCAATCCAGTAAGTTATATTTTTAAAAGAGGGCAAAGATGGAATTTCATAGTAAATCCTTTCAAATCTTTGCATATCACCAGGTGATAAAAAAAGTGCCTATCCTGCAAATCGTTGCAATTAATTACTCGCAATTCCCTCCAAACGAACACTATAATCTCGCAAATCATCTCTCGCTTTTTCCCTTTAACAGTGCAATCCGCATAAGCGAACACACCCTAAAGGAAAAAAAAAATGAAGAAAACAATGCATAATATCTATCTTCTACTAATTTAATCAGGACTCACAGAACCAAACTAATGCAATTAAGAGAATCTTAAAAACTAAAAAGACGAAATCATAATTCTACCTAAGAGAAGTAGTGATATAAATCTGAAAAGAAATTTCTAATTGAAACAAGAATATTGAAATAGAAAGAAACTGAAATAAAACTGAAACATAGAATTTAGGTAAAGACATTTTCTAAAATTAACAAACATTGAATTGACAAAAAGGTATCGGTCACTCTCACGAAGAGATTCTGTGTAAAGCTCATTTCAGAATTTAAAATGGTGACTCTCAGTCAATTAATCAACCCAATATTTATACAATCTTCTAATAACAAGAAATAGAATCAAAACATTTATCCTATAATATGAAAAACTCGTCAAACTCAGAAACAAGTATCAAAGAATAGGATCAAAGCAAGAATCTAAAATATAAGCAGAATCAATAAAAGTGCAAGTTCAGAACGTAAATGGAATTAGAAAAAAAGTAAAGTGACAATCAGATGCGAGCGTATCAGAACTGAAACATAAAATTATTGCTTTATTGAAAACTAAATTCGGAATTACAGATACCAGAGCTTCTCAGAGGGCCAATGCTTGTCACCCAATAGAAAGCTCCAAGAACTCCAGTGTAGCAAAGAGCGTATCTACTTCTATGAATGTGTTAAAGTTAAATTCTAAAACTAAAAGCAAGAATTGAAAATCCTAAACTAAGTGCAAATTGTGTCACTCGATGCACGTCTAAACCTAAGAATGGTCTCTGTCACCCACCACCTTGTTTTACAATGTTACAAAACCTCCCTTTTATAGGGAAAATTCAAAAACAGAAAAGAGGAAAAGAGGGAGAAAAGAGAATAATCACCAACTGTCTTTGGAAGTTCCTCGAGCAGCCTTCGACAAACTGTGAACCGCTTTGCTCTTCAATCGTCGACTGCTTCGCAAGTGCTTCCAACCCCAAGTTCACCCAATTGCTTTTCAATCAATCCTAATGGTGGCAGCAACGTCAGACCAGCAGCGGCCCATTCTCTTCATCACTTAAGCCCAATTTAATTGCATCTGCAGCATACCAGTAACTTTGCAATGCATACCCTTCAGTCCAATTAGCTTAAAACTTGACGTGCAGAAAAAGAAATTAAGAGTTTAAACAGTAAAAACAAATAAAAGCCTATAACAGTAAAAGGAAAATTTTATTTTTATTTTTTGAAATTTTTTTCTAAAAATTAAAATAGCCTATTTATTTAAAAAATATTTTATTTAACTAAAAAGAAAAAATTAATACTATTTTTATTTACAACCTATTTTTATCTTATAAATACTAATCTATCTTAATTCTAGAAAATTAAAAACTAAATTATCCTAAAAAATATTATTGCAAGCGATCACACGTACTCAAACTTTTAAACATTTTTTTATTATTTTAAAATATTTTAAAATAAGTAAATACTAAAAATAAGATAATAAAGAAAAAAACTAATGAAATAAAAATAAATAAATAGTTAAAATAAAAAAAAACTATAGGATATTAAAATGAGGAAATGCGGTGTTCAAACCTAATTTGTTTCTAATAACAGGTTAGGTGAAAGTAAGTGAAAAGGGATATGAATATGAAACAAGGGACTGGAAATCAATTTTAGTTTTTAATAACAGATTGGGCCTAAGTCTAATTGGAAGTGCAACTTAGCAGGAGGTGAAGAAGGGGGATTTGGTGTGGTGAAAAGGAAAATAGGGTGCAAACGGAGTAATCAAAACAACACAAAAAAAAACGTTAAAAATAAAAATAAAAAAAACAAATTGAACCAAACCCAGGCCCACCCCTTCATTCAGAAACCTCCTAGGGTTTTTTCGGTTTTTGTACGGATATGGGCAAATTTGACCCATTAATTACGGATCTAGGCAAATTCGAAAAAAATTACAGAAATGCGGAAGTCGTGCCACCCCCAGACGACTTCCAAAGGAGAAGTCGTGTCACCCCTGCACGACTTCACACTGTTCACATGAATAGTGATGAAGTCGTGCCACCCAAAAACGACTTCTGGGCATGGTAATCGATTACTTTGAGCTATAATCGATTACCAAAGACTTAAAAAACAATTTTTAATGGTTTAGAATGAAATAAAAAATATTAAAAATAGAAAAAGTGAAGTCGTGTGGGGGTTGCACGACTTCATCTATTGAAGTCGTGCCACCCCCACACGACTTCACCTTTTCAATTTTTAATTTTTTTTATTTCATTCTTAAGTAAAAAAACTATGTTTTTAATGTAAAAAATATTATACAAATTAATTTAAACAACGAAAAATTAGTATAAAATTTAAAATAAACCTAAAACCTTAATAATGAATTTCTTTAATTTTTTCCACAATTATTTCTATTTTGTCATATTTTTTATTTAATTTAAATTAGTTTTAATTAAAAAAAATTGCAACAGAATAAATTTATTAAAAAAAAATTTATACAATAATTTTAGAACTTCTAAACCATAAAACTAATAATTTCTAACCAATTTTTTAAATTTTTTTGGAATTTTAAACACTTAAAAATCAATTTTTAATGCTTTAAAATGAAATTAAAAAAATTAAAAATAGAAAAGTGAAGTCGTGTGGGGGTAGCACGACTTCAATTCAATAGATGAAGTCGTGCAACCCCCACACGACTTCACTTTTTCTATTTTTAATTTTTTTTCTTTTATTCTAAAATAAAAAAAACTATGTTTTTAACGTAAAAAATATTATACAAATTAATTTAAACAACAAAAAATTAGTATAAAATATACAATAAACCTAAAACCTTAATAATGAATTTCTTTAATTTTTTCCACAATTATTTCTATTTTGTAATATTTTTTATTTAATTTAAATTAGTTTTAATTAAAAAAAATTGCAACAGAATAAGTTTATTAAGAAAAAAATTATACAATAATTTTAGAACTTCTAAACCATAAAACTAATAATTTCTAACCATTTTTAAATTTTTTTTTTTTAGAATTTTAAACACTTAAAAATCAATTTTTAATGCTTTAAAATGAAATAAAAAAAATTAAAAATAGAAAAAGTGAAGTTGTGTGGAGGTAGCACAACTTCAATGGATGAAGTCGTGCAACCCCCACACGACTTCACTTTTTTTATTTTTAATTTTTTTATTTCATTCTAAAATAAAAAAAATGTTTTTAATGTAAAAAATATTATACAAATTAATTTAAACAACAAAAAATTAGTATAAAATTTACAATAAACTTAAAACATTAATAATGAATTTCTTTAATTTTTTCTACAATTATTTCTATTTTGTCATATTTTTTATTTAATTTAAATTATTTTAATTAAAAAAAATTGCAACAGAATAAGTTTATTAAGAAAAAATTTATACAATAATTTTAGAACTTCTAAACCATAAAACTAATAATTTCTAACCATTTTTTTTTTGAATTTTAAACACTTAAAAATCAATTTTTAATGCTTTAAAATGAAATAAAAAAAATTAAAAATAGAAAAAGTGAAGTTGTGTGGGGGTAGCACGACTTCAATAGATGAAGTCGTGCAACCCCACACGACTTCAGTTTTTCTATTTTTAATTTTTTTTATTTCATTCTAAAATAAAAAAAAACTATGTTTTTAATGTAAAAAATATTATACAAATTAATTTCAACAAAAAAAATTAGTATAAAATTTACAATAAACCTAAAACCTTAATAATGAATTTCTTTAATTTTTCCACAATTATTTCTATATTTTCATATTTTTTATTTAATTTAAATTAGTTTTAATTTAAAAAAATTGCAACAAAATAAGTTTATTAAGAAAAAANTTATACAATAATTTTAGAACTTCTAAACCATAAAACTAATAATTTCTAACCATTTTTTAAATTTTTTTTGGAATTTTAAACACTTAAAAATCAATTTTTAATGCTTTAAAAGGAAATAAAAAAAATTAAAAATAGAAAAAGTGAAGTCGTGTGGGGGTGGCACGACTTCAATAGATGAAGTCGTCCAACCCCCACACGACTTCACTTTTTCTATTTTTAATTTTTTTTTTATTTCGTTCTAAACCATTAAAAATTGTTTTTTAAATCTTTGGTAATCGATTACACCTCAAAGTAATCGATTACCATGCCCAGAAGTCGTTTTTGGGTGGCACGACTTCTCCTTTGGAAGTCGTCGGGGGTGGCACGACTTCTCTTTGACTTTGAATTTACCCATATTGGTAATATAGGAGGCAAATTTGCCTACAGGGGTTAAAAAACCGGTTTTTTCACTCCCCACAAACCTTGAGGAGGCCTTTCATTCGAACCAAACACCCAGAGGCATCAGCCTTCTCCCCAAGTGAGCTCGAGTCACCGCCTGAATCCCCACGACCACCATCTCCGCCACCATCTTCACCACCACATCGCCGGCCTCCCCTACACCAAGTTCTTTCTTCAGCGCACTCAATAAAGCGCGTGAGACCTGCGATTTCCTTCGAGGAAAGTAACAGCCCAAGGATCTTCGTCTCTCCCGCCGGGGCTCGCCACTGTTGCTACCGTCAACAGCTTCGCCGGCGACGATAAGCGCCACTGGAACCACGACTGGCCGCGACGTCTTGTTCTTGCTCCGGGTTCGTCTTCGTGCGTGAGAAGGGAACGCCCTACCCTCTTTTGTTTTGCACGAGACGAAGACACACTTCTTCTCCCAATCAGCCGCCGTCGCGTGGTCCACCATGGAGCACCGCGTCGCCGCCAGAAAAGCTAATGCCGACACCGACGACAGGAGCGAGCTGGAGAATCCCACCGTGAAGATGCACGCCACTGATCTTCTCCCCAATTCTTTTTCTATCGTTATTTCCCTTGCTTATACAATGGGGTTGTATGATTATTGGACTAATTGTTGGTGTAGTGATGAAAAGGAAACAGGTTTGCCATAGAGGTTGTAGAGGCCGAGAGAAACAAGATGAAGATGGTGGAGATGATACCGTGAACAACTCGATGCAATTGAGTTAGCTTTCTCTTTGCAGATGAGAAGAATCAAGGTTTTGGGAAATCTCTGGATATGGTTGTCCTAGTGTTTTCTGGGTGTATGGTGAAGAGATGAGAAGAACTATTGGGTGTTAAAGAAAATCAGAGAGCTCATGCTCGGTGGCTTTGAAGCAGAGAAGTAGAAAAGAAATTTTTACGGTTCTAGGCAAGGTGCTCATGGAAAAGAGGTGAAGATATGCTCATGACAGAGATGTCGGGTAGCCAATGCAACAATAGAGATGAAAATACCAATGCAAACAGATTGTCATTGTAACAGATTCATTGATTCATGCACAAAATCAAGTAGACTAGCTAAACCAAGATAGAAAACTTACCTTTGAGTTTGATTTTCTTCTGGTAATTGTGGATTTTTAAAAGCTTTCTAGTCTCCTCCAGGTCAATAGTAGCTGCTGCAGAGGATGGATGATGAAGATGAAGGGCAAGAGGGGTTTTTCTCTTTGCTGAAGTCCCTCTGTTTTTCTCTGTAGGTGGATGCTGAATAACTGTAACAATATGGATTCCTCTTCTCTCTTTCGTGCACACCCCTTCCCCTCTAACCGTTTTTGCTCTAAAATCTCCTAAATCCCGAATTCTGTTTTTCCTAACTCACCACACGATGTCCCCCATCATCCCACACACCTCATCATCACCTTACACGTTTCCTTTTTTTTTTAATTATTTTCTTATTTTTATTTTTTTAATTACATCGTTTAAAAAGTAAAATAAAAATAAATAAATAAATAAAAGGAAAACAAATAAAAAGCCAAAACAATCAAATAAAAAAGAAAAACATATTTTTTACAACCCAGACAAAATGGGGTGTTGAAAGTTGCTCCTCTTTACTTAGATATTATTAAATAATATGAAAATTTGATATTTTCGTATTATTTGAGTAAAGCTAAGTAAAGATAGAAACACTAATTTTGTCTGGGTTTCAATTATGTAGAAGACAAACAAAAATGATTCAAGTCACGATGTTAAATGACCATTGCCTAGTAGAGGCCCAATATCAAAGAAAAAAAATGAAAGGTGCCAGATAAAACTAGGCTTAAGGTTGGCAGACTAAAGCTTGAGGGCCAGTATGAAAACTCGGCTTGGAGGGGTCAGGTGAAACTGGGCTTATGGGCCAAGCAAAACTGGGTTTGGGATAAGGCGAGTTGGGCTTGGTGAGCCAGTGTATAAACTGGGATTGGTGCGCCAGTGTGGAAACTGGGCTTTTGGGCCATACGAGCTGGGCTTGGTGGGCCAGGCAAGTTGGGTTTATGGGTCAGGTGAAATTGGGCTGCCGCAACCAGAAATTGCGACGGGACAACGATCCAAAAATGAAACGATTTTGAAAATGAGATTTGGAGTCGCCACCATAATAACGTAATCCCTAGGGACATAGTTCTGGGCGATATAGTAAGTCTGCGAAAATTTAGGTTATAATAAGTTGAACATATTATTACGTTGTTTTTGAAGTCCGTCATAAAATGCGCAACTTATTATGACAAATTTTCATTTGTCCGTTATAATAGGATGAAACTTATTATCACGTATAAGTTTTTTTACGTTATAATATGTGATCTATTATTAGGTATATATTTTAGTACGTTATAATATGTGATAAAGTTATCATAACTTTCATGGTTTAGTACGTCATAATATATGTTTTTTTTTTAAAAAAAATGATTATTACGAAATCCAAAATTAATATGCTACAGCCTTTACTATTACTTATATACAGAATAATGATGTACCTCTATTTATAAGAAGATATACACACAAAAAAAATGAAATCTAAAAGAAAAAAAAAATGCTAACCCATACGGTGAACATGAAAAAGGAAATTGTGTTTTCGAATCCTCAAAGAACTTCAACACATTTTACTTTCAAAGCATGTTGGATTATAGAAGACGGATCTGATATACATTAGATAATTATTTGCTTCTTGGCTCATTACACAAATTGAGATCTGGATACAATTCATTGTTATTGCTAGGTGCTAAATTATGACAGATTTTTGTGGACATAGATTAGGAAGAAGTTTCTTTGCTTGATTCTTGTTTGCATCTTTCGTTTTCAATTGTAAATTCTGATTTCATTTTTTTAATATATTTAATATATACTAAGTTTGTATACCTTTTTAGGTACCACTGGCAAAACGCAGAACACCCTATTACATGGCTCCGAAACTTTTTTAAGATGGTGGAATCCATTCCTATGCTTCAGACTTATGGGGCCTATGGTGTGTCTTATATGTGATCTATTATTACGTATATATTTTTGTACGTTATAATATGTGATCAACTTATCATAACGTACATTGTTTAGTACGTCATAATATGTTTTTTTCGAAAAACAAATTGATTATTACGACATCTAAAATTGATATGCTACAGCCTTTATTATTACTTATGTACAAAATAATTATGTTCGTCTAATTATAAGAAGATATACACAAAATAATGAAATCTAAAAGAAACAAAAAAAAGGCTAACCCATACGGTGAACATGAAAAAGGAAATTGAGTTTTCGAATCCTGAAAGAACTTCAACACATTTTACATTCCAAGATTGCTAGTTTATAGAAGAAGGATCTGGTATACAATAGATAATTATTTGCTTCATGGCTCATTACACAAATTGAGATCGGGATACAATTCACTGTCATTATCAGGTGCTAAATTATGACAGCTTTTTGTGGACCTTAGATTAACAAGATGTTTCTTTGCTTGATTCTTGTTTGCATCTTTCAGTTTCAATTGTAAATTCTGATTTTATTATTTTAATATATTTAATATATACTAAGTTTGTATACCTTTTTAGGTACCATTGGCGAAACGCATAACACCCTGTTACATGGCTCTGAAACTTTTTGAAGATGGTGGAATCCATTCCTATGCTTCAGACTTATGGGGCCTATGGTGTGTCTTATATGAGTGTTTTGCAAGAAGACTGCCTTTTGTGGGAAGAGAATATAGTAATATAAAATCCATCCTATCAAATTCTACTCCACCTCTTCCTGGTCATCCAATTCAGCATTTTGTTAATTTAATCAATTCCGTGTAAGTAAATAATCTAGTAGAAAGAATATAGTGGCCTAAGCTTTATGGACATTGCCTTTTCGACAAAAAAAAATATTCTTCTTGTGACTTTACCTCACTAGTGGAAAAATGACATTTTATAATATATAAAAATGACTTTTTATAACGTAATTACTATGGACATAGTTCTGGCGATATAGTAAGTCTCCGGATTTTATAAAGTGGCTGAAAAATTTAAGTTATAATATGTTATTGTCCGTTATAATAGTATGAAACTCTATTATTACGTATATATTTTTGTACGTTATAATATGTGATCTATTATTACGTATATATTTTTGTACGTTATAATATGTGATGAACTTATCATAACGTACATTGTTTAGTACGTCATCATATATGTTTTTTTTTTGAAAAAAAAAGTGATTATCACGACATCCAAAATTGATATGCTACGACCTTTATTATTACTTATGTACAGAATAATTATGTACGTCTATTTATAAGAAGATATACACAAAAAAATGAAATCTAAAAGAAACATAAAAATGCTAACCCAACATGAAAAAAGGAAATTGTGTTTTTGAATCCTGAAAGAACTTCAATACATTTTACATTCCAAGCATGTTTAATTATAGAAGAAGGATCTGGTATGTATTAGATAATTATTTGCTTCATGGCTCATTACACAAATTGAGATCTAGATACAATTCATTGTTATTGTCAGGTGCTAAATAATGATAGATTTTTGTGGACCATAGATTAGCAAGATGCTTCTTTGCTTGATTCTTGTTTGCATGTTTCAGTTTCAATTGTAAATTCTTATTTCATTTTTTTAATATATTTATTATATACTAAGTTTCTATACCTTTTTAGGTACTATTGGCAAAACGCAAAACACCCTGTTACATGGCTCCGAAACTTTTTGGAGATGGTGGAATACATTCCTATGCTTCAGACTTATGGGGCCTATGGTGTGTCTTATATGAGTGTTTTGCAAGAAGATCACCTTTTGTGGGAAGATAATATAGTAATATAAAATTTATCCTTTCAGATTCTACTCCACCTCTCCCTGGTCATCCAATTCAACATTTTGTTAATTTAATCAATTCCAAGTAAATAATCTAGTAGAAAGAATATAGTGGCCTAAGCTTTATGGACATTGCCTTTTCGAGAAAAAATATTCCTCTTGTGACTTTACCTCACTAGTGGAAAAATGACATTTTATAAGATATAAAAATGAATTTTTATAACGTAATTACTATAGACATAGTTCTGCTGATATAGTAAGTCTGCGGATTTTATAATGGTTGAAAAATTTAAGTTATAATATGTTTTTGTCCGTTATAATAGTATGAAACTCTATTATTACGTATATATTTTTGTATGTTATAATATTTGATAAACTTTTCATAACGTAAATTGTTTAGTACGTCATCATATATGTTTTTTTTAAAAGAAAGTGATTATTACGACATCCAAAATTGATATGCTACCGCCTTTATTATTACTTATGTACAGAATAATTATGTACGTCTATTTATAAGAAGATATACACAAAAAAATGAAATGTAAAAGAAACATAAAAATGCTAACCCATACTGTGAACATGAAAAAGGAAATTGTGTTTTTGAATCCTGAAAGAACTTCAACACATTTTACATTCCAAGCATGTTTGATTATAGAAGAAGGATCTGGTATATATTAGATAATTATTTGCGTCATGGCTCATTACACAAATTGAGATCTAGATACAATTCATTTTTATTGCCAGATGCTAAATTATGACAGATTTTTGTGGACCATAGATTAGCAAGATGCTTCTTTGCTTGATTCTTGTTTGCATCTTTCAGTTTCAATTGTAAATTCTTATTTCATTTTTTTAATATATTTAATATATACTAAGTTTATATACCTTTTTAGGTACCATTGGCAAAACGCAAAACAACATGTTACATGGCTCCGAAACTTTTTGAAGATGATGGAATACATTCCTATGCTTCAGACTTATAGGGCCTATGGTGTGTCTTATATGAGTGTTTTTGCAAGAAGACCACCTTTTGTGGGAAGAGAATATAGTAATATAAAATCCATCC
The DNA here is from genome assembly GCF_000741045.1 of Vigna radiata var. radiata. Taxonomy (NCBI): domain Eukaryota; kingdom Viridiplantae; phylum Streptophyta; class Magnoliopsida; order Fabales; family Fabaceae; genus Vigna; species Vigna radiata. The sequence continues at coordinate 8,940,237 of NC_028355.1, forward strand.
TTTCAGATTCTACTCCACCTCTTCCTGGTCATCCAATTCAAAATTTTGTTAATTTAATCAATTCCAAGTAAAAAATTTAGTAGAAAGAATATAGTGGCCTAAGCTTTATGGACATTGCCTTTTCGAGAAAAAATATTCCTCTTGTGACTTTACCTCACTAGTGGAAAAGTGACATTTTATAATATATAAAAATGACTTTTTATAACGTAATTACTATGAACATAGTTCTGGCGATATAGTAAGTCTGCGGATTTTATAACGTGGCTGAAAAATTTGTTATAATATGTTTTTGTCCGTTATAATAGTATGAAACTCTATTATTACGTATATATTTTTGTACGATATAATATGTGATCTTTTATTACGTAAATATTTTTGTACGTTATAATATGTGATGAACTTATCATAACGTACATGGTTTAGTACGTCATCATATGTGTTTTTTTTTTGAAAAAAAAGTGATTATTACAACATCCAAAATTGATATGCTACAACCTTTATTATTACTTAAGTACAGAATAATTATGTACGTCTATTTATAAGAAGATATACACAAAAAAATGAAATCTAAAAGAAACATAAAAATGCTAACCCATACACAGTGAACATGAAAAAAAGGAAATTGTGTTTTTGAATTGAAAGAACTTCAACACATTTTACATTCCAAGCATGTTCAATTATAGAAGAAGGATCTGGTATACATTAGATAATTATTTGCTTCATGGCTCATTACACAAATTGAGATCTAGTAGAAAGAATACAGTGGCCTAAACTTTATGGACATGCCTTTTGGAAAACAAATATTCCTCCTGTGACTTTGCCTCACTAGTGGAAAAATGACCTTTTATAAGGTATAAAAATGACTTTTTATAACGTAATTACTAGGAACATAGTTTTGTGCGATATAGTAAGTCTACGCATTTTATAACGTAGCGGAAATTTAAGTTATAATATGTTGAACATATTATAACGACATAGAAGGTTTTGTAAGTTATAATATGTGATCTATTATTACGTTATATATTTTTGTACGTTATAATATGTGATGAACTTATCATAACGTACATTGTTTAGTACGTCATAAAATATGTTTTTTTTTGAAAATAAATCTAATTATTACGACATCCAAAATTGATGTGCTACAACCTTTATTATTACTTATGTAATAAATAATTTTGTACGTCTATTTATAAAAAGATATACACAAAAAAAAATGAAATCTAAAAGAAACAAAAAAATGCTAACGCATACGGTGAACATGAAACTGGAAATTGTGTTTTTGAATCCTGAAAGAACTTCAACACATTTTACTTTCCAAGCATGCTGGATTATAGAAGAAGGATCTGATATACATTATATAATTATTTGGTTCTTGGCTCATTACACAAATTGAGATCTGGATACAATTCATTGTTATTGCCAGGTGCTAAATTATGATAGATTTTTGTGGACCATAGATTAGGAAGATGTTTCTTTGCTTGATTCTTGTTTGCATCTTTAGGTAACATCGCAATGAAAAATGAAACGTAATACAACTACGGGGAACCACCACCCAATATCGCAATCAAAATAGTACAACATATGACCATAAAAAATTCAACAAAAGCAAACATTTAATGGCTTGGCGACTCGAGATTCCAACGGAAGAAGGTCCCACGACTCCAACGACCACATGATGGAGACTTGGAGCATGTCTCTTTCAACGTCAACTATGATTAAACCTTAAATCCCCAAATTGATACACTAATTTGTTAAATTGATTCCAAGTTTGCACGAACCCTACAATGTCAAAACCAAGTTCTTTCAATCTCAATCCCTAATTCGATCAAATTGAATCCCCAATTAATTATCAATATTTCATTCTTTCTTTCAATTTCTTTTAAAAAAGAATTAATATCTACATCAGAATAGCATAGACCTATTAATGTCAGCCACATCAATGTAAAACATACTCCTCCATGCAACGTCAAGCATACACTAACGTTGTTGGGCTTAATTTAATGGTAGGGCGTAATTATTACAATTTTTACAAAATAAAGATCCGAGATACCAAAAAAGAAGAGGACCAATTTAAGATTCCCATCCATGGAATCTGGCGGATGATTAAACTAGAAAAAAAAATAACATAGATGAGTTGTATTTAGTCTATTAACATGTATATTCTGATTACCAATCCTCATGCCATCAAGTTATTTATCCAAAACCGCTGCATTCCTTACTCCTAAAAACCTGACAAAGCCAAACTTGTTCCCTCTTCAATTGAGCTTTCTAGATATGAATACCTCGTGAACTCTTCCCCATCGTTGGAATGTTTTCCACATATCATATTCTCCATAATTCACTGGAAAGTGGAAGAAGAAACATGTAGTTGCAATGGTTTTCCCTCCTAGTTTGCTCTAGTGGTGGCTTTTAGGTGCCATAGCCCATAGAAGAGCGTGATATGACAATCTTACTTTTTCTATATATGTTTTGCTATATATGTTATAAATATCTTATACTATATTTACCTTGAATAAGAAAACCACACACGGGTTACTTGCAACATTCCTTGAAAAGGGGAAATGATACTTATTTGATCAATCTGAATAAGCTTTTTATACTATATTTACCTCGAATAAGAAAACCGTATACTAGTTAACTGCAACATTCCTTTAAGAGAAAAAATGTATTTATTTGAATTTATTCGGTCATGATGGACTAGTAATTTATAAAGTTAGGGTGGTGTTCATGAAATTGTCTTGATAACAAAACCATGTATTTTTTAGAATTTGAAACCTCGAAGTTATAAATAAAACTTAAGTTCCATCAATTTTGAACATTCTTCCAATAAAACATGTATTAAATGGAAAACATATCCCGTAGAAAAGTGAAAATGTTCTCATGAGAGTGAAGCATGAAAGTGTCCATTAGACATTTTTTTCTATTCATATTGAAATTCAACCCATAACAAATTTCAACCATTTCACAAATTTATTATAATATGTGTGTTTGTTTACCTCTATGGGTTTAGGATATACACGCTTATTCTTTCTTTAAGATTTTTCCACATGATTAATTATTCTTAATACTCTTTTTATCCAATACAAATTATAATTTAGGATAATTCTACTAATGCGAATATCTCATGACATGTCGACTCAACCTAATGATACAAAACTGTATTGAATTTTAAGATAGAAATGAAATTTAATTTGATATTATAATTTAGAAATTAAAAACATATTTAATTATAAAATAATTTTTTAATTAAAAAATATACATTAAATTTCATTAAAACATTAATTTACATCAACACCATAAATAAATCTATATATTAAGATATTTAATAAGCAAAATATTAATTAATAAAAGATTCCTATTGAATATATCTATGATGTAAATACTTAAATTTACAAACAAATTTAGAAATAATTAATCATAATAATTTAGGTTTACACATTTCCAATACGAAATCTCCTCCTTAAATAAAAAATCTTATAAAATAAAAATGTTAAACTATTATAAGATGCTATCAAATTTTGAAAGAAACTAAACTTGAAAACAAAAACTTAGAAACATATATAAAGAGTAAAAGAGAGAAAAATAATGAAAATGAGGGAAAGAGTAAGTGAAGGAATAATAACCGTGCAAGACCAAACTAATTGATGATTACAATTGAAGAAATATATTACTTACTAATAAAAAAAAAAGAGAGAGAAGAATTTTCATGTTAAGGAATAAATAAAAAATGTAATAGAAAACTGGCGGGAAGGAACGACCCAAGAAGATTTGGCGGGAAAGAACGATATAAAATGGTTCATAGAGCCACAACCTTCCCTCATTTCCATCCCACTCATTCCATTGTTGCAGAGTGTTAGTTTGCGCGCGAGTGAGCAATCCACGAGTCACGACTCAGTCATGGTGGGCCCACAGTACGATTTTCTGTCCAACCCTCTGGGCGCCGTCAGATCCACCTTCGACACCGCCATAGCTGCCGGTACCGATCCGTCCTCCTTTGAAGGCCGCGACTGGGGCGCTATACCCCTCTTCCGCCGCTTCCTCTTCGACCAGTCCGGAATCTCTCAGGTTCAATCTTAAACCCGACACTCTTATCATCAAATTCAAGAACAACGGAACCCTATTATTTGACGATGCAGTTATATTAATTCTCAATTTTCGACTAATTAACTAAACAGGTTCCCCTTCTCACGCCTACCTCCATCAGATTTTTGAGGCCCCATACTCTCGTCCGATATCGAGGAATGATACAAGACATGCCCGGGAATGAATTTTATGTTGGCGCTTATAAGGTTTTATTTTATTTCTTTCTGTCGTTATTTTTAATATACGGGATATGTTAGGTTTAATTTAGGGAAAATTGTAATTTTTCGTTTTGGGTGGATGATTATTGAAGGATGGTTCGGTGTGGAGGACAAACAAGTTTATGGATGTTTCGCAATATCCTATTTGTTCTTCGGCGGATGCGCGAATCTGGGAACGTAGACTGCTTTATTGTGTCCCGGTAAGGTGTTCGTTTACGTTTTTTTATACAAACGATTATGATCTGCTTAAACAGTAGAATTTTGAAGGATTAATTTATTTTATTTACTTAGGTTCCGGGACTGAGTCCATGGACTGAAGTTTCTGCTGAAGAATTTGGCAATCTATCTATGGATTGGATGTCGGACAGTAGAGAAAAGCGGAGGAGAGATGAAGAGTCTTCCGATACGCCTGTAATTTCTGGCTTTGATTTACTGCCTATATTGGCTTATTGCTTGCGTTAGATTATCATTCCAAGAGTGTATGAACCCTCAAATATTGAGTGCCCTGCATTTGTATAGTTTGGCCGTTTAGGCCCGACTGGTAATTGATTTTGAATGTTGAGTTGGTTGTTTCATTTAAGCTTCTGGATAACTGTTATACTTCAGAAGATATTTGGCTCTTTTTATAAATTTTGGAATGCTTGATACAGGGTAATGCGTTTTTATTTTTTTCTAACTGCTCTGTTTTTTTACAGGCCTCTGGTGATGAGGTTCAAGATTCTCCCAATACCAAAAGAATGGTACACTGAACTTTCATATGCCCTGCCTTTTTGTGTTAATGATTTTTTCTCACCATCCAAGTGTTGGCTTTATCAATATTTGGTTTGAAGCAGTTTGTAAAAATGTAGTTAATTGGGGTTGTTTCATTATGTTTTGCTTTTAAGCTTATTTTCAATTTCAATTTAATTCAAATCAAGATATTTGTTATCCAAATCTGAGTGAAGCTGTAATGCAATTAGTTAGTATCCTATTTAGATGACAAAATATGAGGTCATGAGAAGCTTATAAGTTACACGGATACATAGGTGCAGTTGTGTTTTATCAATTTATCACGTGAGTGTGTTTACTGGACGATCTAGTTTTTGTTTCTCCTTGCACATATCTTATGATTCTTCTGAGAATTATTCTTGTATTGCAGAGAGAAAGTGAACACTCTTCCACTGCTCCTCATTCTTCGGGAGCTGCAACTGATATTGTCAGCTCTGCTACACGTTTGGGGTATGACATTGGTAGCAATTCACCTCCATGTCTTGTAAAGGTAAAAGTCAGTCTTTTGTACTTCTAATTTCGCATGAGATACATTTCATTGATATTTAAGATAATTTATCGTTGCTTTTATTTTTGTGAAATTTTAACAAACCTGATTCCTCATTCTCCTCTGTAATATGTCAGATATATGATTCTCCAGAGTCCGAAATGAAACTGAATGACATTTTTGAGTTTGTGGGTATCCTGACATCTCCAGAGCTCCAGGAGGACAATGAAGATAGTGATTTATCAAATGGATTTTCTGAAGATCCTTTGCGCCATTTCCCACCTAACCAGGTATGCACATTGATATTTATCAGAGGATTTTGGCATACATTTGAAGCCCTGTATTATACCTTAATTAACGGACTATAGTAAGAGGCTATGTTGCTCTCTTGGGAATAACCAAAAATTATAAATGCATGTTTCATGTCTGTAGCCACTCAGCATCTGGTTTTAAAATTTGTATTTTTCCTTCTCTGCTGCAGGTGCCACGACTTCATTGTTTTATTCACAAGAAACTAGGGATTCAAGACTTCCTTCAGAATAACCCTACTGTAGAGGTAAACTATTTTATGAACCTAAATGAATTTTATTCTTCTGACAAGATTGCTAGTTTATCATCTTGAGTTGGATCATTCTACTTGACAACGCCTTGCTATGCACGTGTTTGATCTCACAGCCAAAGCTCGACTTGGTCAAAGGAATCAGGGAAGCGTTGCTAAGACATCTGACGGCTATTCTTGGCAATGATGACGTCACTTCTCATTTCATGTTGCTACATCTTTTATCCAAGGTATGCAGTTTTTAAAAGATCAATTTCCTTAGTTCATGCACTGTCAATAATTTTGTTATATTGTTCGTATTGCCTATTTCCTATTTTGCTCATACTGTTCATTCTGTGCTTCCTAATTCCCCAACCCTCCATTCTTTAGAGTATTTTATATGCGGATTGTTGTTGAACAGGTGCATGCTAGAGACAATGATCTTGCGGTGGGAAAACTCTCATTAAATCTTACTTGCTTTAAAAAAGAAACCGTCTCTGTTTTTGGAAAAAAACTAACCCATGTTCTGAAGAACCTCCTGCCATTCACATTTTGCATACCCCTTACAGTTGAATACTTGAACACTGTTTCACTTGCGCCAAAAAAGAATTATGATACTAACAGGTAAGCACATTTTATAATCCTTCTGAACATGGACCGCTTGCCAGCATACAAATATATTTACATCTCTGCGTTAATACTCCAGACTGGAAACTGGTGTCTTGCAACTAGCTGAAGGTTCACACTTGATTGTTGATGAGACCAAACTAGATGCTGGAACTCTCAACTCTGTAGGGGTAGAGAATTGCAGGCTGCTAAAAAATTTAATGGAGTTGCAACAGGTAGTTGCATTTGGTTGTCTACCTTGCTTATCTTACACGCTCACGGAGTGTTACATTAACCTGCTAATTTATAGAAACACTTCATCTATTTACAGTTGATCGTTTGCAGTTATTTTGAGTTACGGTTAAAATTTGCATGATTGTTGTGTTTCAGGTGGAATATGATTTCAAGTACTATAAAATGGAAATGAAAACTGATACCCAGCTGCTAATTTTGTCGGAGGGAAAATCAAATATCTTGCCAGCTGATGTAATTGTACCTTTCCACCCTTCTTCAAACAGTTGCTCCGAAGCTGTTACTGTAGAAGTTTTGGAAGCTTGGAGGTGGTATCTCGCCACTGTCAGACAGCTACCGCACTCTATTGAACAAGAAATGCAGAAGGTATTGGTGACTTTGGCACCAGTATTCACGACCAAGTGGTCTTCTGGCTCAAACTAGTTGAATAATTCATTTAGCCGTTATCCTGTACATAGCATTCTCAGCAGCTAACAAATTTCAAAGCAAGGCAGAAGTCATTTTGGGCCGATTCTGTCATTTTCCACATCAAACAATAAATATCTTCAACTCACTACTGATATCTACAAGAATACATACCAGGGGCAGTCTTAATGGCGACATTATTATTATTATTATTAGTAGTAGTAGTAGTTTCTCTTTACTGATTTCTTTAGATCCTTCATTGCTATTTGTTGCAACAAACACCATCTTTTGCTTAAAAATAACTTTAGAGTATAATTAGATGTTATATGACGGGAATGTACAACGGAACCTTAGGTCGTTTTTGTTTTCAGGAGGTAGAAAGGGATTTAGTTGCAGCAAGACAAGAAGATAGGAGCTTGGGTCCCCAAGATTTAAGCAGGTTAGCGAGTGACTATTCTAGATTTATTGATAGTATGCTTATTTTCCATGTTGTTTCCCTGCCTTTGACGCCGTTTTTTTCTCTTTCTCTGACAGATTGTTGACAATGGGCCGTCTCATGTCATTGAGCTATGGTGAGACCAGCCTGTCACTAGAACATTGGCAGATGGTCAAGGAATTGGAGAGGTTGCGAAGACAGAGGCTACAATGAAACACAATGGAAGTAAAAGTGTTTCCAATTTGTACAAGGTTTAACATTAGTCTTAATTTATGTGGATTAAGTGAAACACAGTTAGATGAGTTATTAGAAGGGTCTGGCTGTTGGTTTTGTGATTACCAGAATTGTCTTATGGTTGCTTACTAGTACTACAAAGCAATACTGGGTCCCTGTAAGTTCTGCAATCTAAGTGTGTTTCCTGTAAGTTCTGTAGGTTGTGTAAGAATGAATTTCTTGAATATCTTGTCTTTAGATCCAAGTGATCACGACGTTATTCTGTTACCTACGCATAGAGGTCTGGAATGGAATTAAGGACTGTTAATTAAAATGTGTTTATTAGACAACGCGACCGTCTGCGACGTTAAACCTTAATCCCTTGTTAGCAACACGCTGCTTCCATTATTTTTCTTCTATTGGGCTGAGTTAAATGTTTTGATAGTCCAAACCCAAAGTAGAGATTTGTGCAATGAGGGTAGGTGAGTTCTAATTCTTGTTTTAAATTAATTTTTGTCTAAATTATTCAAGGATTTTGAAATCTTTATCTTTACTGTCTTTTTCACTAAGCCTTAGTTAGGGTTTACACATTATTTTTTATAATTAAAGTGGCCCAGTTTGGTATTCTACCACTAATCTGCTACATTTTCAAAAAGTGTCATTCAACTAAAATTTCAATTTCAAAAGCATGCATAGGTTTAATCATTTACGATGTCACTATTTTCGAGCATAATCTCAATTTTGTTCTGTTTTTTTTTTTTCGGTTTCACAATTAGGTCTTATTTTTACAAAAGTTATAACAATTGAACTCTTGCCGTTAAATTGAGTCCAACAGCGTTAATATATGGTGACATGACTTGCTGATATGGAATTTATTTTTTTATTAAACATTCAATTGAACCACGTACCCTTGACACATCATCATCTTCCACCTCCAAAGACCCTAACATCATCGGAGCACCAGCCGTCGCCATGGGATCTTTCATCACCTCCATCAAAGATTAACATTGTTGGACCCCAACACTTATCTTTCCCACCTTCAAGAACTAAAACGTTCAATTCCATTACAAGGATTTCTTCACAAAGATTTCAAGCTAGAACCCAAATTGCATGCCTTAATTACAGGGAACATCAGATCACTATGAGATAGCCATGAACCCTCGCCCCGACATCGACGAATCACCGACACTGAATCAGACCCTCTCTCTGTTGAGGACGCCGCCTCCCCTGTCGTCATCGTCTCTGACGACGCCCTCGTCATCGACGTCGACCCTGACCACTTGTTCCAAGCCATCCGCGAGCAAATCTTTGGATCGAATGACACAACCCCAAATCCGACCCCTATGAACGACTTTGTGCAGCAATCCATGATTTTATTTTCTGACTTTATTTTATGATTGATGTTATGGTTCTTTTTTGTGTATGAGATTAAACTGCTAGATGGAAAAAGCATTGTTCCTACCCAGCGAAGCAGGCAAAGGAGTCTTTATGATTTTTGGGAGGAATGCCAAAATGATGAAACTGATGATGAGCTGGGAAGTGAACTCAGTGAAAGGATGAACAAACACTGTAAGCCGAGTTTTCATCGTGATTTTAAAGCGAAAGCATAAAATTGTGCTAAATCAGATCTGACCCAAATGTTCGTGTTGGTAATCTAAGAAAAGGTGAATCGTTGACGAATAAAGAAGAAATAGGTCTACCTTAAGATTGAGAAAGAGAAGCAATCAGGTAGAACTAAAATGGTGTGTTTTTCTTGTAGGGATGATAAAACCCAAACCTTTCTATCTTTTCTTCACTCTGCATCTTACTCACTTCAAGCTTTGCGTTTCTATTTTCAAGCTTTGCATTATACAATTTATAAAGGTTATACAATTTATTTATTAAGATTAATTAATTGCATTTAATTAATGTTGTCACAGTCAAAGCTCTATTAATGGTAGAATTTATACATTTTTTTTCTGAGGATCCCTTGGTTGTGCCTAACAAAGAAGATGGTAGTGCAACATTAACTGTAGCATATTCGAATAGCAATGGTGGTGTAGAATTAACTGTGCCAGACAAAGAAGATGGTGGTGTAACATTAACTGTAGCATCAATACCTTCAAGGATCCATTGGCGACAAATTATGTTTAAGAAGCACATTTGGTGAAAGCGGGGGAGGATTCTTCGAGGGAGTAGGTGTAGGCGTATGGTTTGGGATCCATTGAGTTGAAGAAGGTGGTGGTGTGTTAAAAGAGATGGGTGATGTGTTATTTATTTCTTTGTTTTTTAAAAAATACAAATATCCATGTCAATTAAAAAGTCAGTCCAGTGTGCCATGTCAATCATAGACTAATGTCGTTGGATCCAATTTAAGGGCAAGGATTCAATTGTTGCAATTTTCACAAAAAATATGATTCAATTAAGAAACCAAAAAAGAACAAGACGAAATTGAGATTCTATTCGAAAATAGAGACCTCCTGAATGATTAAACCTAATTTCTAACTACCTATGACATGTTATCATTGAATTTATGTATCTAATGACATTTTATCATTGAATTTATGTATCTAATGACATTTTATCATTGAATTTATGTAATTTTTGGGAATTTTATTATTAAAATTTTAGTTGTGATTTTTTTATGAAACTTTTAGTTTCTCAAATTTCTAATAAAGTTTCTAAATTTTACCAATTACACCATACGAATTTCAAAATGGTATTGAATGTAAATATACTATTCATGTGATGATGATTAATAACTATGTTATATCTTTATATGATTAAGGAAAAGAGAATATGGAGGTTAAATTCAAGTACAATTTTGTTAAAATAATAATGTACGATTTTGAGTTATTTCACGTGACGATTTATGTATTGTTTTGTTTGTTTACCACAAAATATATAATTTATAATTGTTAAGAGGTAAATTAATTTTTAAATTATCAATTAGGAAAAAATTAGATTAAATATTTGAAATTATTTTAGACAAAACCATGTTATACATTTCTTTGAATTTTAACAAATATTTTAATGTTACTTATGTATAGTAATTATTTTTCACAAAGTCTCTTCAATTCTGCAAAATCAATACAATATTGAAATTTGCAATTTTTTCTTAATTAAAATAAGTAATGCAGAAGTTTAAAAATTTAAATTGTTAACAAATGTAATACGCAACATGCCTTAGAAAAGTAATGTATAATATGATGGTCTGAAAAGAAGATTTTGGTGTGGACTCACCAACTATGAAAGCAGAAGGATGTTCTGAGAGGGTCAAAATGAGAGCTAATTAAGCAATTTAAAACTTTATCTTAGAAATGAAATTAAAATCTTATAATGATTGGTAGTAATGACAAATCGTTATTTTTTACTTAGTTTTGATTTAAAAGCAGGACTTCATTCCAACGTATCACTAAACTTTTAAACGTATCAAATTTTGACCTTGAAGGTCTCATGCACATGCCATGTTCTCCAACACTTCCTCGCCTTAAAAAATGAAGCACAGCCATTTAGATGCTACCACCACCTCCATCATAACTAATAATAATATTATATATTATAAATTTAAATAATTATTCATAATAAAAAAATATTTTTAAATTTATTTCTTTTTTGAATTTAAATAGTTATTTATTATAAAAGGATTATTTATACTATCATTATACTACTTTTAAATAATTACTCATTATAAAAAGTTTATTTATACAATATTATTTGTATTTCTATTTACTTTAATATCTAAAATTTATTTTATCTATAATTATATTTTTAACTATATACATATTTTTTATTTTTCTAATTACTATTTTTAAAATTTAAATAATTATTATAACAATATATAAGTTATGGATAAATATAACTTAATAAATATAAATTTATTTCATATATTAACTTAAGAACATTATAATATCATTAACTATTAATATAATATTATAAGTATTTAAAAAATATACATACTAGTTGTCTACGCTAGTAATAAATAATATATATAATGTATTACTTTCTGAACAAGAAATTGTTTCATATATACCTTAAAAGTGCTATTATTGAAAGTGAATCAATTTTATCATACTTTAATTTATAATAAAATGTGTAAAACGTGATAAAAATGATATTTTAAAAGTAGTGGTAGTCTAAAAATAGTGAGATTCGATTATTTTAATGTTAAATGATTTTATTATATATACTTTTGTTATAAACGTGTTTCATTATTTTAAAACGTAACATCTATGTAGAAATCACTTTTTAGAGTTCTTTACCTTCTCTAAGAGTTCTAACTCCCGAGTCATCTCTTTAACAATCAGGAGGTGTCTAAAGGATCACGACATCAAGATCTACAAATTTAACCGATCAATTTCTATTTTAGAGCAAGTAAGTTTTTACTCGTTTTTTTGTCTTCTTTACTTCAGTAAATGATCATGCACAAAATTGTTATGCATGTATCATTCAGTTCTCTTTTCTTTTTCTTGGTGAAGTTAGAGTTCTAAGAACTCTGTCCGTTTCAATTTAGTGCCTCGTAGGTCCGTTTAGGAATTTCTTGCATTTCAAGAAACCGGTGGGACATTTCTGTGGATTGAGGTTGTTTCTTGTAAGGTAAAGGAAGCTAGAACTTGTCTTAGTTGTGTTTATATTATAAATTTGTTTTCTCTATGAGTTATAAATGATTTTGAGAAAATTGGTATGATTGGGTGTATAAAATGTATGTTTGATTGGTGATTTTGATAGTATGACGTTGAATATAAGTGATATAGTGTGATTGTGATGATTAATATTGTTATAATTGAGTATGATGATGATGTTTAAATGTTTTAAACTGAATTCAAGTGGTTGTGTGAAATACTGGTCAAGTTACTTTAGTTTCAAGCTTAAAATAGAGGTTTTGGTGAGTGAATTTGAGAATTTGGTATTTGAGTGAGATGGCAATTGGTCTAGCATTGTCATGAGGTTATTTAGAACTTCTTAGAAGGGTTATATGGTTAAAAACTGTATGAAATGAAAAGGGTAGTTTATAGGGGTTGTTTTCAAGTGTTTTTGGCGTAAAAAGAGGGTGTTGAGTAGTGAAATGGCGAGGTAAATGGTTTGCACTATTTTGGAAGGTTAGAGGTATGTTATCACATCTATTAGAACTTGTTTAGGTGCTTAAACTTGTAACATCTGTTCTAAAATGGAAAATGGCTTCATAGGTTGAGTTTTTAACTAATTTTAGGGGTTCTAAGGGGGTAAAAATGAGAAGTAGGACAATTTGGAATATTCTGTGGTTTTGGAGTGTCCTAGCAAGTGCAATTGGACTTTTTTTTTTTGCAGGTTGTAAACTGGTTTGAGGGTTTAAAAGGATATAAATGAAATTGGGTAGCTTATAGGAGTGAAATTGGGTAGTTTATAGGAGTGAAATTGGGTTTTCATAGGTCAATTTCAGGTTAGAGGTATGTTTTTAAATGTTTCTTAGTGGCTAAGAGTGTTTAAGAATCATTTAAACTTGTATAGAAAGTCACCAAAATCAAAATAGTGAATTTTAGAACTTGGTGGAGCGCTGGACGCAACTCAGCAGATTTTGTTTTGTTTTTTTTTTTTTTTTTCAGTTTTTGGGATCTCAAATTTGGGGTTACGATTATCGGTTTTTGACGTTCTTAAGGTTATTTTGGGGGGTTTTGGACCCTTTCGAAGCTGTTGGTGAGAGTTTCAGAGTTGTTTTCCTTATCTAAATATGAATATCAATATGCCACAAAGAAATTGTGTTATTGTGTGATTTCTAATGACTTGTATGAGTGTTTCTATTTCTGTAATGTATAACCGGTAGTCTCATGTATTGGTGTACTATGTGAATGTGAAGTGATCTCAATGGTTTCAAAGGTATGGAAGAGAGTTCCAAGAAGGAACTTCTCAGTGGTGGTTTCAAGTGTTGTAAGTATGAATATGGGAAGTTCAGTCTTGGAGTTCATTCTAACATTCTAATGGTCACCCATTTTCAAGTAGAGAAGGGTGAGGCATGTCGTGAGAATAACAGGAGCTCCTAGTCTAGGAGTTTTACCTTGGCCTAAGGCGAGTGATAATGGACTAACCTTGTGTGGTAGCTTGGGGTAGGCCAGCTGTTTTACCACAACCAGTGCACGAACTACCATAACTCGATATTCATACTAATCTGGATAGTCAAGTCAAAGGGAATGTCATGCATAATGTGTTTGTTTGATTTGTTGTTCTATGAGTTCTTGTGTGAATGTTAACTTGTGTTAATATATAATTAATTGTTGTAATCTAACTTACCCTTGCTTTTTGTGTTGTCTATGTTTACATATGTTTTCTCTTCGCGATGATCACCTTAATGGTGTGAGCTTAGGGATACAGTCTTTTCAATTGTCTCAGCGCGTGAGATTGGAAATGAAGCAGCAATATAAATAGTTTCTTTTGTTCTCTAGGTGAAGAATTTTTTTTATCACAAATCTATAGTTCTTGTTTTATCATTATATAATATATATATATATATATATATATATATATATATATATAATATTTATTTTAATAGTTGTATACTATATAGGATGTTACAAAGAATGGTAGGATAAAAAAGTCTGTACATTACAAATATTGATCATATATTTATTACTATGTTCTAAACTGGCTTCAGCCACTATTCATTATTTTATATTTACTTCACACACGATTTTCGATAAGTTTTAATTTTTGCGAGCTCCCTGCATTTTTGTTTACACTGAGAATCAATTAAAAATTATTTTAGACACGACTTTTTCGAAGGAGTTATTATAGATTTTAATAATATTATCCCACATGCCATCTATAATATGTAATTACATATAAATACCAAGAAGCTGCATATTATTAAATATTAATATATTTTAATTAAATTGTTTTTATCATTGATTTATCATTGTTAAAACAAGTTAAATTGGCACAACAAATTGATGAAGTAAAGAGGTAGTCAAAATAGTTAAAATCAAGCAATAATAGAATGGACCTTTCCAGAATCATTTCACATTTTTTTTTTATTTTCAATTTATTTGACTACATTTACAAATTTACATAGGTCTTCCTTCATGTTAGATGATTTTCACATTTATTGTAAATTAGTTGAGGTTGTTGTATCAAAGTATTTGAGGCTGTGCATAACCTTCAACTCTGTTTGATACTATACTACATATTCTCTTCGTGTTGAGACTGAGAGATTGTGTTGTCTTTCAGCTCTTAAAGTGTTTAAATTGAGAAGCTTTTTAATATTGCCCAATTCTTTACCTTTTTGGATGGGAAAAAAGTTGCATTTCTATTATTTATAGTTGCTATTGCTTTTGATGGTTCAAGTCAACCAAATGCAACAACAAATTATTCTACTTCTCCAAATTCCTCATTTTAAGAATCATATACTTCTTGGTATGTAGCCTTTGTATAGACAGACCCACCAACCTAATTCAATATTAAAATATAGATTTATGTTGTTTAGTTTTTCACATGTGACACAGTGCAATTTTCTGTGTTATATTCAGGATTTAATGATAATTTAGTCACAGAAGATGCAAAAGTTGGAAAAGACTTGCAAGAAAAAAGCATGATCAAATTGATATTAATTGGCCCCAGATTGGTTTTCTACCATAGTGGGGATGAGATATAGAAAGTAATTGAGATCATAACCACCTTTTACTTCATCAAAAGGTGTTGATCAATAAGATGTCTCTGAAAATAGAAGACTTTATATTATATTAGTCCTAGCGGGTGCCATATAGCCACCACAGCATTAGGGGCCATGTTGGCCACAACTCCTCCTAATCTACCTTTTTCTTTTTCTCTTCCCCTCCCTTTCCAACTATAACAAACCAAACCAACAATGAAAAATCACATCATATATTACACACAAATTGTGAACTTTTTAAGGTTCCTAAAACTGTTGCCCTTCAAATGTTTGACCAAATTGCCAGTTAGCAGGCACAATGTTGTTGCTGGTGAGAGTTCTACCATCACTTGCAGTCACTTGAAAAGAGAGGCTTTGACCATTTAAGTAAGAGTTGCTTTGCCAATTCTGCCCCCAGTTTCTAGACATGGTTTGCCAACCAGTCTTAGACCCCTTTATGGACACAGAATGAACATCACCGGCTCCACCAACATTTGTTATCAGAACCAAGTTGAAGTATGAGTGGCCATTGATGGTGAACCTGATTCCTCCTTTCTTCACACAGGATACTCTGTTTCAATCCAAAAACAAAAACTCTGTCAATGTATGTTCCAGGTTGGATGCAACTCTTTTAAACTCAGCAATTTTTACTTCAAAGATCAACTGATGATGTCACATGCGCGTACACTTGCTATGTGTTTGTATAAATGGTTGATTCTTATGGACAGACTGGCAATACTTATTTCACCTTTGAGGAGTTAGGTTCCTCTGAGTCAAAGCATAAGAATACTTAAAAAGCATAAGAATACTTAAAAGTGTTTGTTATTTTTTATTTACCTTCTGAAGGAAACAGGGACAATTCCAGCTTTGTATTGAGCAATTTGTAAGAAAGCAGGCTCAGCAAGATCGAAGTGTTGCAAAGGAGGGTTGCACCAGCCACCATTGTTATTAGCCAATGCAAAGTTAGGAGGGCAAAAGTTTGTGGCAGTGACTATTATGCTACCGGGGAGGCACCATCTGGGGTCACTGTCACATTTCATCTCATAGCAAGACCCACAACTCAAGCCATTGTTGAATAGAGCAGTGCTGAGTGCTGCAGTGTTAGTACCATAACCTTGGCTGTACAAATTGCCATAACCACAAGCCCCTCCTGTGAAAAAACAAATTCATGAATAACCACACATATCATAAGTGAAAATATCTTTTACTTATAATAATAGTGTGAATGTACGTGTGAGTGTGTGTGCGAGTACAACAATACCACAAAATTTATGTTTTTTCTTTTTAACTCCTCATATGTGCCAAAATGCAAGACATTTTTTGAAACTGAGTTTAGTTTTCATGCTGTCACATAAACACTAGAATAAGCAAAATTTAGTAATGCTGAGACTAAAACCAAAGCAAACACTTTGAACCTACCCATTGTGCCTGAGGCATCTCCCCCACCGTAGAATGTGGCATGACCACCTTGCCATCCACCTCCATAGTCGCCAAAAGTGCCTTGGAGGAATAGATTAAGAAGAAAGAAGAGAAGAGAGATGGTAGAGGTTGCTGCAATGGCCATTATGCGGTACAGAGGATTTAAGATAGGAGAAGTTTTCTTCTTGCTGCTTAATGGTTAGCTAAGTCTGGTTTGCTTTATATAGGAAAAGGTTGAGAGGAAGGAAGATTGAGAAGTGGGGTCCATGTCCGAATGAGACAACATAGCCTTTGTGAGGTCTAAAGAGAGAGCCAAAGCAAAAAAAAAAAAACAACGTTGAACAAGAATCAAGGCGCACATGCAAATGTTTCGGTTACACTACCAACTTCTTAATCTATGGACCCACTTGGCACATGCATTTCTCAACTGTTCTCTTGTAATTTTATGTTATATATATTTCATGTGGTCGTTACGTATGAAAGTGTGGTATTCTCTTCTTAATGTTTCCCTTGAATCACGGCCTATGGCAGAAAAGGGCCACCATTTTTGGGTCATCTACCCTTTCAGATACGTCCAACATGGTGTGCTGCTGCTGAGAGCCGCACCAAACCGAGTAGAATTAATGACTTCTGTTAGGATACCCTACACTGCCACTGCTATAATACCTTTTTCACTTCTCATACTTAGCATTCAAGGCACCATTCTTACTTTATTTAACAATGGGGTTCATCTAATGCAAGAGGTTTGGTACTCTAAGGTATTAAATCAAGGTTCATATAATTATAGGTGCTACTATTCAGTGTTTGATGTAATGTAATTGTATAGAAAGAAAGGATAGTGAAAAAAGACTAAACATTACTATACAAGGAGAATGATGGTTTTATGTTTTTTGTGTCCAACTTTGTTTTTATTACAGGAAAAACAAATTTTGCTTTAGCACAGACAGAAACAAATAAAAATTACTGATAGGGTTCTAAATAAGTGGTGGTAACTAACTTGTCTACGGAACACCAATTTTGTTTTGTGAAGGTTGCCATATAACCCCATCTTTTCTTCTGTAGAGAGATACTTGCCCTTTCTAAGTTAGGCTTGTGTTCTGTCTTAACTTAATACACATGAAAAAGACAAACAAGTTTTTAAGAAAGTTGTATGCAGAAGGATATAATATTGGAGAGGATCTTAGCAAATAACCGACATGAAACTGTAGCATTTCACCAAAAGCAAGAACTCAAGTATTTTGATTACACGTGTGGCATGCTCAAGTTAAGAAGATTTGAAAAATCGATTGTGCTTAAATTTTGCAATGATAACAAAAGACTAAAAAGATGAGAACTACACATTTTCTGTCCTTTTCTTTCTGTTGCCTAACTTTTTTAATTACAATGCTGTCATATATTAGTCACTTCAGATGACTAATACTTATAAAGAATCCTATATTTTATTCGTCGGCCACAATGACAAGTCATGCCCTAATTTAGTAAAACTGTACTATGATTTAACCAGAATCAAAATAAGTTACACTAATCCCATTTATACAGTGAATCAAAGTTTAGTAACCCAGTCTTTCTATCACACTTCAGTGATAAATTTATATTATATCAGAATACATTAATAAGTTATCATCTGAGTCTACATCTAGCCTTCCATGATACACTTAAGTCATCAATTAAGTTAGTATATTTAACATTATAATATATTTTTAAAATTGTTCTAACAAAAAATCCATCGTGGGTTTTGTAAAATGATGAAACATCTTAAGTATGGAAGAACATTTCCTTAGTTCAGTTAGTAACATGTGTAGTTTTATTTTTAACAGTTTAATGAAATGTGGGAAATTTATGTCTAAATGGTAAGTATAGCTAAAGATTTTGTCGTGTACCATGTTTCTGCAACATCAAGTGTAGCAAAAGTTTTGCCCAACCATTTTCCTAATCTTATTAAAGGGATATTTTTTCTTATTATGAAGATTTTAATTTCCTTGAATAACTAGCATCACATTCCATATCAGGAGGCAAATACCCTAGTCACACAATCTTTTTTTCCAATAAATTTCTCACTGATAAATCAGTTTTACTAACTTAAAGCATGGTTGGGATAAAACTATGTGAGCTTGCTCAGATGAAAAAGCAAGTTTGGTTAGAAGAGATTCCATCTTTGAGGTTAGAAGGCTACATCAAGAATAACAAAACTTAGTGTTTGGTGTTAATTAAACTGATATAAGGATTACAGGGACACAGTTAACCTAGTACACCATTTGGAATATGCCAAAAGGAAGCGTGGTTGCGTTTAATCAAAGAAAAAACATATAGTAAACTATTACAAGGCATTTAATGAAAGGACTTCAAGTATAAACAAAGATAATGAGGAAGGTTAATTTTTTGTATAACGTTAATTTTTCGATGCTTCCAACCACCATTTTACGGTGCTACTTTTCTGTACGTTAATTTTGACGTTGTTGTGGGAAAAAAGCAGTGGGAAGATCTCATCTTGGCCCTACCACGTTATCACCACATGCCCGTCCCGTTCTTTACGGCCCAATTCATTCAACTGTCATTTTCTGGGAAAAAAGAAAGAAATAATTAAAATTCGGTGGTTTTTGTTCTGTGGATATCCACGAAAGAAATCTGAAAAGCAATAACAAGAAATTTGGATAATGACTTATATAAATAAACAAATGAATTAATCATCTAGTGGTTTGCTATATCAGTTACAGATTGGTATGCATTATTATTATGATATGAGACGCGGATTATATATATTTTTGATATTTAGTTTGCTTACAACTGGAAGCTACTTCGATTATTATATGGGGTGGAAAAAATTTATGAAAAATATGAACTTTAAGAACATGTTTTTGTTGTGCACATCAGAAAAATATACGCCAAGAACATGTTTAATCTCAGTCAGTTGGAATCAGAGTGAGATATGGTGCTTCGATTTTATTTTACTTCACTATAGATTGATTGGTTCGAGGCTTTTCTGATGTACATTGTCTAATATAAACATTGGATATATGGAACATAATAAGAAGTGAAGAGTAAGTATTTGGAAAAGTAAAATGGATAGCAAGAACAAAAGGACGAGTTAGATCAGCAACTGTAAGATATCAAATCTTAAGGTTCCATTGTGACAATCTTTTATAATTAAGGACACGATTAAACGTCCCTTTTAAATCATAGGAACATCTTTTCATGAAGCCAGCTAATTTGTCTTGCTAAAGATGAAATAATATATGGTTTTGATGAATTAATGAGGCCCCCGTGATCTGATTTTGATATTTCTGCCATATTCGTGAAGGTTTTTCTATTACCTTTTAGCCTTTCTCATCATTGTCCTTTCAGGGTAGTTTCCGTAGATGTATTGTAAAAGCAATTAACCAAAAATTAAAAGCGAAAAAGAGGCAATGTCATTTGAGTGCACCGATTTTGGGTGCCAATGAGATCAATGGCCTTGCCACAAAACCAAAAAAGTAGAAGGTAACATCAAGTGGGCATGCCAAGAAAAACATTTGATAGAGGACTGCAAAAACTTGTGTCCAAAAAGCAAAAGACCAAAAGGGAAAACAATAAAGTTCCTTGCTTGAGAATTTATGACCATGCAACATTCCACCATGTCTTAAAACCGAGTCTATCTAAAAAGCTAAAGAAGGATGATAAGAATGATGGGTTTATTCACAGAGCAGTGTGTTCTATATACGTGATTTAAACTCCACCCATAAAAGAGATTCATACTGATACTACTTTTAGTTTAAGTCTTTTTTTATACGGAGTTCAATTTTGTCATTTTTAATTAATGTGAGACTTGGATTTGTATTTGGATTATTTCCAGCAAATAATAACAATAATATAATATGAAAGTTTTGTGAATTCTAGAAAGCAAAGAAAATTGACAGTAGAAATGAGATCCATACATGTTTGTCTATAGGCCATAGGAAAGTGTCCTCCACAAGGCCTGTCCCCTAGTTCCACTTGGACAACATGAAAAACACAGAAAATGGATTGAAGTTGATCCACTAACAAAGGTTTTGAAGGGTCTCTTTCCAGTGGTAATTAACTAATAACTGCAATGGTCATATGTGGAAGATATGTAGAGTCTTTCAAATGGTTAGTTTGCTGTGTGTTCAAATTGCATATATATGTTGAAAACATGTTCCAAACCCCACCATGTGCATTTAATTTTTGGTTCTGGTGGCTGAAGCAAAGTAGGCCATCCATAACCATAAGAGGTGAAACTATTTGGTTACAAAATTGCAAGTTAGGTATCTCCATTGAAATTATATGCAGCACAAGGTTTCTTAGATGATAGAATCTGATGTAGGGTTAACTGCTTTGGATCATATTAGTTGCACGTAGCTCCAGAGCTCAATCTGTTAGGTATAGTGGTTGTTATGAAGCTCAAGTTAGGTAAAAAAGAATAGATGCATTAATTTTGCTGATTGGATGTGATGAAATGCTACTCAACTTCTACGAAATTCTTATTGCCAATCCAAGATAGTCGTTAACTCACTGAAAATGACACCAGATTTATTATTAGACAAACCTTTTTCTGTTATTAAGTGCAGCTAGCAGCACCAGAATTTTTTCAACAGAAAAAATTAATAACATCTAACTTGTGTTTATCACAGAAAAATTAATAACTTGTGTTTAATAATGTCTCGTCTTTAACATTGATTTCAGTGTTATTTTAACTTTACTAAAATGGAGAGAAATGGTCTCAAATCAAATAGGAATTTCCACCATTAAAAAATCACAATGGAGCACTGAAGTGGTTCTTTTTATCTCTACATTATCAGAATAATTTTTAGTCATCAGAAGTTCAGTCACACATACACATTAGTTATCAGTTTCTTTCGAGATTCTGGACCATGTGATAAAAAAAATGGCATACCAAAATTTTACTAAATCTCCATTGATTGAACTTATATATTATTATGACCATGCCATTTTATGTCCTAAAATAACAATAATTAAATTGTCATTTGATGTTTATCGTTAGTGAACTTAATTGTAATGTTTCGTGCATAACATGGCAATTCGGCTGAAGGTGACAAAAATTATTGTATAAACTTTGCTATGTTCTTTGTCTGGCTATTTAAACGAGGAAACTAATAGGGTAGAATAAAATGATAAACCTCAAAAGTGATTATTGAATAAGTTAAATAAAAACTTAACACAGAAAATTATAAAACAATAGCAGAAATTTTCAAGATGTAATATTAGAGAATATCAAAAACAGAAAATAACTGTGAAAGAGATAACGTGTTTTCAAGTTTTTATATCAGTTTAAAATGTAAAACTGCTATAGTAAAACAATAAAATATCTAAATATAAGGAATTAAAAGGTGGTGAGCAAATTTGATTACTGTAAGAAAATCACTAAAATAAAAAATATTATTACTTTAGATTTTAAATTCCATGGCAATTTTAGCAAGGAGACTAATAGTCTAAAGCCATCTCTGTCAACCATCAACTCACCAGCAATTTTATCTCCGATCTTCTTCGACTGAATCCCTGTTAATACAACCAATTCAAAACTCAATTTTTTTGATGATTTTTATTTTATTTTTTTTAATTCAAAACACTACTTTAATATAATTTTGTCAAAAATGATCATATTCAGAGATCGCATCATACTTTTACACATGTAAGGACTCAACAAATGTTAGCTCGATCAGATTATTTTAATGACTAAATTGAGAATATCTCAGCGCCAATTAACCATTATCCTAAAATAAAGAATAACATTATGTAAAAGAGAGCATTTAGTTCAATATATGTTTTAAAAACTATTTGTATTTATATACCCATTCAGTTCCTTTAATAAAGTATGTCATAAAGACCATCTGATTCGAGTTCCCATTTGAAAAAAAAAAATGAAAAATGATTTTGTTTTTCATAAACTAAAAATATTTATATATGGAAATAGTTGTGCATAAGTTAATTTAATGGATACAAAAGTTAATTTCAACTTTTTTTTTTCTAATTTCTTTTATAAAAGGAGCTTAGAGGGACCCTATTCCAAAATGCCTAAAATAACATTTGATACGTTTTTTTTCATATATATATATATATATATATATATATATATATATATATATATATATTGAATACTTGAATCCGGTCAGCCAACCATTATACCAGAAAAATTGATGAACTAATAAGATGTTCCATGTACTTAACCATAAAAAAAAAAGGTTGATTTTGAATCTGATGAAAACTAATTGCTCTAATTCACTAATTTTTTTATTTAAAAATATTTTGCAGTCAATAAAAGACCCAAAGTCAAGAAACAAAGGTCTACTATACGGAAGTTCATTTACAAATTATTCAACCACTTATTTTTTACTTCTTTTTTAGCATACAAATTATAGAACCTGACCATTTTAAATTAATTTAAAATTTTACCAGACATTTTATCGCATTTCATTACTTAATAATGTTATGCTACTTTTAGGATATTTATTTTTAACTGCAATAGTTCAACTAAGATCAAAGTAATGAACCAATCAGTATTTCCCTCGATTCTATTATCAGTCCAATTTTGAGAATGTTAATGATTTTAACTGTATACAACTCTTTCTGCAGTTATCAGCAAACGTGCCACACAAAAATTGCTGAGAAGGGGAAAATTTAATGAAAAAACGAAGGAAGACAACAGAGAAGATAAAGGATAAAAGGGACCATCACCTTGATAATAAAAAACAGTGCTTGCCATTTATTTCGTGCCAAACACAATACCAAACCAAAAATTATGTGGACACTTGAGGCGCTCATTCAAATAGCTTCTTTAAAATTGGCAGTAGAGTAAACCAACAAAACATTCAAATAACTCATGTTTCCACAAAAATATAAACAAGATGGTCCATCCAGGGCATACCATATCCGTATGTATGAATACTCCCAATTAAAATTTATGACAAATGGTTCTTTCTGCAACATGGTAGAAAATGAAAATTCTCACAAAAAACCTACTCTCTGCTAAGCGCAAAATCGTCTACACACACTCAGAAGTTGGTTGTCGGGAAGGTGCAAGTAAATACAAATTTTCCCTTAAACAAATTAATGTAAAAAAAAATAAAAAGAGAGACTAGAATGAACCATATAACTTGAAAAAAAAAAGGTCAGAATTTTGATCTCTATAAATTGAGCCTAATACTGATATTTATTGTTTTAACTTACTTTAGAAAAACAATTACGTTTTTCATTCTAAAATTGAAAAACAATAGGGTGATTATTTTTTGAAGATAAACTAACCCAAACACATAATAAATAAAAAATAAATAATTAAATAGAAAATAAATTAATACCTTTAGATCCCACTCAAGCCAGTCTATGACCACTCCAATAAAAAGGCTGGTGACATGTTGGTTAGTCAATTTTGAACCAAAAAGCATTGCTGATTTTTATTAACAGAAATTGGAGGAATAATCTGGCATCAGAACCTGAGAAACCCCGTTGCCTATGTCCAGCCCCTGAAACTGCCCGATAGATTCATTCGACAACATTTCGGACATATCATAGGGAATGTCTAGATCAAACAGAGGCTCATTGGAAGTAGCCACATTAGATGAGAGTGAATGCATCTGCGGCATTTGCGTGGCCTGAAATGCACTCTGCCCATGTTGTGATTGATGTGAGAAGAACGGTCCTTGAGAATATGTAAGCTGATGCATTCCCAAGCCATAGTTATCAGCGGGCATCGCTATCTCTCCTGTTGCAATCCGCAGCCTATCGACTTCTTTCTTCAGTGCTTCATTTAGAGCTGTGCATTTTACAATTTTTGGAGACAGGGGGTTTGAAGTCGTGAATATTAGTTATAAATAACAATACATTAGCTGAAAGTTTAACATAACAGAAACACCAATAGTGGGATATCAAAGATAACCAAGATATATGTAACACATTTCAAATATAAACGTGTAACTAGCGAGTAGCAAGTGGAAACGGGATAGCTTTTCTATGGAAGAAACGTACCATCACACAACTTAGCTTGTTGTTCCATGGCTTGTAACCTAAGCTTCAACTCCGTATTTTCAGAACTCAGACCAGTTGTATCTCTCTGAAAAAGATGTTTAAGAAAGAACTAGTCTCAGGTAGCATAACATGAAAGCCACCCTAAAATGTATTGAATTTAATGAATTTGAAACAAAGTGCAATAAAGGAAACAAAAGCAAATTAATAAGCGAAGACAAAATCACCAAACATGGGGTAAGTTACTATTCATGCCTGACATTGAGAAAGCAGCCTACTCAAAATTTAACAGAGCAAATAAAGCAAATTCAACAGGAAAGGAATCCTATCACATCACCTGATCATCATGTCACAGGGACAATGAATTACCGCACGAAGCGATAGAACTGGGTGTGACTAGCTAACTACTGTGTAGATGCGAATGTGAGTTATGTGTCATGGATGCAACTAAATGTGGGATACTGGAATAATAAATAGTTTTTAAAAGAACTTTTGTTGTCAAAAAAAAGAGTTGTTAAAGGAAGTTTTTCCTAATAAATAACACAAGAAGAATGCTAAATGCACACTTTTCAACATTTCATTGATCCCGCATGAATTTCACCGGGGTGCATGGGAGAGAGCGTCACTAACATTTCTTATGACACAGTTATCAGTAATCATATGCATTGACTTTCCCTCCCGACTTTAAAGTAAGGGGGTCTAATATTTAAAGCATTACTTGTTGACTGTGTGATATACGAGTGCCTGTGTATGAAAACACTTCTCATGAAAATACGTAAGAGTTACTTCTACGCATAATCACATTCATATCTTAAAATACAATAAATTCTGGCTGTAAAACACAAGGACAACCAAAAAGAACATGTAGTACTAGAAAAAACTAAAGGGGCATTTTGAAGAACTTGTGGAAATCTTATCTGAGCTTATGAAAATAGTTAAGAGTATCATAGTTTCCTTTTAACTTATTTCAGTAAGCTTCATGGTTGAGCTTATCAAAATAAAATTTTATCTTTGGTCAACTGTACCTTAAACGAAGGACTAATTTTCTGACATCTCTCGATAGATGTTTTCCATACACATACTTAAAAGTTTATTTCATATGCCCGATAAGTGTATTGTTTTTTCAATAAGGTTCCAAAAAGAAAATTCAGGTAATGTCGCGGCATGTTAATGAGTACGATGATGTGACCACACAGTGCATTCCGAAACAAAATTTTATACTTAACCATAGCAAATATGAATTGAAATGTATCGAGTAAGTGTTTTAACTGAGCTGTATCCCCAAACAAACGCACACACTAAATTGGACATAATCCAGGTAACAAGATTTATTCAACGTGGTTACTTATGAATGAAGCAATGCAGATTTAAAATTTAAGAGCAAGAGGAACCTGGAAAAGACTTAATTGAGCAGAGAGAGTGGTTGCTTCCGTTTGAAGGGATTGAAATTTCCTTTCAAGCTCCGATACGTAACAAGCTTTCCTCTCTTTGGAGCGCGCCGCGGATTGACGGTTAGCGAGAATCCTGCATCACATGCCCCATCCCCTTCAGTCACAACGCAAGAAAGTGACAATTGAAACCGGGAATTGAAATCTCAACGAC
Source organism: Vigna radiata var. radiata (assembly GCF_000741045.1). Taxonomy (NCBI): domain Eukaryota; kingdom Viridiplantae; phylum Streptophyta; class Magnoliopsida; order Fabales; family Fabaceae; genus Vigna; species Vigna radiata. The sequence continues at coordinate 8,966,832 of NC_028355.1, forward strand.
ATGACAATGTGAAAGAGAGAAAGGAACCTCTTGGCACGTTTTGGATCAACGGTCCACAGTTCGGCGAGCTTATCGGGGGACAAGGCCTTCTTTGCCTCAATGCCTTCGAGCAGAGAGGAGGAAGAGGTGTCCGCGGAATTACTTCTCCGGTGACCCGAGCAGGCGGTCTCGTGCGGCGGAGATTCGGGTTTGGGTCCGGATTGGTTGGGCGGGGTGGGATCTTGGAAATGCGGAGGAGAGAGATCGACCTCGAGGTCGAAGTCGTCGGTGATCCGGAAATGCATCTCCGATTGGGTTCGACGGTGGTGAGGGAACGACATCGTTTCGGGGGGAGGGGGTGATAGTGACCGGGTTGTCGGTATGTTCGGATCCGATGGGTATTAACCGGTCACTGGTCCGTTTCCCTCCCCTTTGGGGTCTCACTAGCGCGGTCTCTGCCTACGGAGGGGATTCCAAACGTCGTCGTTTAGGCTTCTTTTTCTTCTTAATTGTAATGAATCAGAAAATGCCCCCATCATGATCTTCTTTTCATCTGTTTATTTCAGCTATTTTTTCATGCCCCGCTGTTAGCGTTTCTCCCTCATACCTCCCACTAACTATGCTCGCGATAAATAAATAAATTAATTAAATAAGTTTTTCTCTATAATTATTTCACATTTTTATTTTTAATCTCTCCTTAATTTTAAACTATGTTGTTAGGTCGAAGAATGGGTTGACATTTGAGAAAGTGGACATGATTAAGCAACAGATGATTTCTTGAATAAGTTGAATAAAGAATTAAATTTCATTTGTGATCGTACAAAGTTGGATATTAAATAGGCTTAATACCGCTTTTGGTCCCTAGTTTGGGAGGTTTTGTTCAATGGTCCTACATTTATTTAGTAACAAATGATCCCACTTTTTGAAAAAACTGTTCAATTGACTCCACGTCAATTTTCTAACAATGCTAGTTACGAAGTCAATAAGTTCTTTCATACATTCACCTATCCAAATGTTATTTTAACAGTCCTGACATAATGTTATGTTAAAAATCATATCATTATCGTATACAATAAGGACTATAATAAACAATTTAAACTTGAATATGGGACTACTATTAATAAAAAGGACTCAATTGAACAGTTTTTTTAAAAGGTGGGATCAATTGTTATGAAAAAAAAAAGGTAGGACCATATTGAACAAACCCTTCCAAACTAGGGACCAAAAGCGGTATTAAACCTATTAAATAATACGCGTAGTTCCTAAATTCAAATTTCGAAACATCGTGTAGTTTTCTAAGGTTAAATAATGTGGATAAAGTATTTGTTACTAGGTAAGTAATCATGCACATTACTAATCAACTGTTATATGATTATGTTCATTGCAGAATAAGTCCCATGTATTTACAGAAATAGTTGATCGATGATTAACATTAATTACAATTTATGCACAAACGTTAATCAAATCTAATTAGTATGTTTTACTAAAATAAAGTTTAGATATAACATTTTAAAGGGAATATTAAATGTAAAGCATGACATGGCTATATCTCAAAAGTATTAGTTTTATTAAATATAAAGTTTGGATTGATTTTATCATTAAATTAAATATTTTAATAGATTAAATATTTTTTTAATTCTTGAATTTATACGGAATTAAAATTTATCTTTATTTGAAATTTGGATACATTTAACTCTTCAAATTTTAAAAATAAATTAATATAGTTATTTTAATTTAATTATGGTTAATTTTTTTTAATTATTTAATATATTTTGAGTTAACGTTATTTGATATTCAGTTAGAAAATATTTTTAACAGGTTTTTTAATATAATTGAATTAAAATAATTATATCTATTCATTTTTAAAGTTTTGATGGCTAAATTATATTAAAATTTACAATTAAAACGAATTCTAACTTAAAATCAAAATCCAAGAATTAAAAATATATTTTATTTTTATTTTAATTAAGTTTTGTATTAAGCTATAATATGATAAATATATTGAAGAGCATAAATATATTTACCATGGAATACAATAAATATAATTATTGAAGGAACCATTATTTAAAGAGGTTGGAATTAGTTAATTATATTATCTAATTTATTATGAAACAAATTATGTCTAATTTATGCATTAATTTCAAATTATTATTTATTGTAGTATTTCATAAATGTGGAATGATTCGATTGTTAAATATATTGATTATGTTAGTTGAACATGAATAACTTATTTTATCAATTTCTATAACATAATAAGGATACATTATATAAGAATAGTTTCTAAACTTTATTTTTTAATTTTAGTTTTCTGCTTTGGTTTTTATTTTTAAAAATTTCTACATTTGAAATACTTGTTTAGATTTTCTTTTGATATAATTGATTTGATTATATTTTTTTATTAATTGATATATGTTTTCATATGATATTGTTGAATGTAACTAGTTATTGAGTATATGCAAATTGTTTAACTAAAAAAGAATAACAAAAAAATATTAAAAAAATAAGTATTTCAATAATATGTAAATAAACAAAATATTTATATGAAAATATTTAACGACAACGACCATCTAGTTTGTATCAGTAATGAGTAACATATAAATTTCTATAACCTATAGACATATAACAATTTTGCTAAAAAAAATTTGATATGTATACGATATATGGCATCAATTTTTATAAGGGTTCTCATGAGACAACTTTTGAGTAAAATTGTTGTCAAAATACACAAATCAACATAAATCTACAATTTTCGACAAAAGTGATTAGAACTATTGTTAAATTAACATTTTTAGTAGTTTACATTCACCAATATAAAGTTGTACAATAAATTGTAACATTAATTAAAATTAACTTGTACAAATTGGTTCGGTTTGAAATTTATTGCGTTCAAATTGAGCCAAATCGAACTACATAAAAAATTTATGATTATGTTAAAAACAAAACAAAGCAAACTACATTGTGAATATTCCTATCTATTGATATCCTTTAAGAAAGTGAAAATACTCTAAAATTTTTTATAAAATACCTATTAATACAATTTCATGTCTACCATAAAAATAAAAAATTAAATAACCACAAATCTTACATTTTACTCCACTTCCCAAGTCCAAACCTTGATATGTAGCTTAATCTGTATGTAGAATATCCTTGTTTGCTACATCTACATTGCTTACATCAAAGCACCATGACCACTCACTACTTTATGGATGTTGAACCTATTGCAAGAGTGATAATGTTTTGGTAAATATTTCATCCCATCCTTCCTCTATGTACCTTTTTAATCTATTCTATATTTTTAGCTTGAGACATATGCTTCTATTCACCTTTCGAACTATATTTATTTCTAGATTTGCAAATAACACTTCCCAATATACTTTGGAAAATAACGTGTTGACATGAATTTCAACAATTCTAGAATGCCTATCCCACATACCATAAGTCCCTTGTTGATTAATACATCTTCACATAACATCCAAATTTAAGGTCAAACTGTATAAAATTATATAATAGTATCCAAACAGTATTCCCCAAAGATCGCTTATCAAATGAGAAGACAAACATATTTTTAGCCTATATCGATTACTTTTACAATTCTTATCAAACTATAATAGAATAAGGTACATCATCTTTTTTCATGAAAAAAAATAGTAGGATTAAATATGATTTTAGTCTCTAAACTTGGACGTTAAATTGAAATTCATCGTTGTTCCTATCCTAAACTTTGATACGTTTTGGTCTCTAAATTTTAAAAGTGAATGAATATTATCCCTTTAATCTATTGACATTAATTTCTTTTTACGTGTTAAACAATGATCCAAGTTGACATTTGACTTGGAATGGGTCAAATGGTGTAGAAAAACTCAAATGTCAGACTAAAACGTCATTTAACATGGAAAAAAAGTTAATGTTGTTGGATTAAAAGGATTATATCGATTCATTTTTAAAGTTTGGGAACTAAAATGTATCAAAGTTTGAGATAGGAACAAATTTAAATTTTGTGTCTTAGTTTAGTGACTAAACGTAAGGACCCAACAAATAAAACATAAGTATATATACATACACACACACACACACACACACACACATATATATATATATATATATATGTATGTATGTATGTATGTATGTATGTATGTATGTATGTATCTATATATATGGGGTTTGTTAACACGCGTACGCCTGTTTTTCAGTTGGTACGTTTTAACAATGTGTACCGGATTATAGTAGACAAAAATACCCTCATATTTCATGGATTCTAAGTTTTAAGGTTAAGGATATTTAAATAATTTTCATTCTCAAAACTAAAAAAAAACCCCTAAACCCTTACTCACCTCCCTCATTCCTCTCAACCCTTTCTCTTTCATCTCTCTCACTCCAACATTTTCTCTGTCATCCCTATTGTCCCAATTGAAAAAAAAAAAAAAAAATCAGCAACCCTGCCTAACCCTTGTCCTTTTCCCTTTACACAAAGTGTTTCTTTTTCCTTTCTCTATTGGTATGGGATACATGATGTAAGATTACAACCTAGAATTGAAAGAATT
>NC_028355.1:8971616-8975520 GCF_000741045.1 Vigna radiata var. radiata
CATTTTACACACATTAATAAATATAAAATGATTATAAAAGAGTAAACTTTTTCAATTTTTAAAAAATATCTCTGATTCAAATTACCACCACCATATTTAATTGGGTTGAGATGAGAGAAAAATTGTTGGAGTGATGACAGAGAAAATGTTGAGATGAGAGAGAAAATATCTATGATAACAAAGGGTTTTTGATTTTTTTTTTCAATTGGGGCAATAGTAGGGATGACAGAGAAAATGTTGGAGTGAGAAAGATGACAGAGAAAATGTTGGAGTGAGAGAGATGAAAGAGAAAAGGTTGAGAGGAATGAGGGAGGTGAGTAAGGGTTTGGGGGTTTCTTTTTTTTTTTTTAGTTTTGAGAATGAAAATTATTTAAATATCCTTGACCTTAAAACTTAGAATCCATGATAAATGAGGGTATTTTTGTCTACTATAATCCGATACACATTGTTAAAACGTACCAACTGAAAAACAGGTGTACGCGTGTTAATAAACTCCTATATATATATGTGTGTGTCTATATATATATATATATCTATATATATATATATATATCTATATATATATATATATATATATATATATATATATATTAAAACTAATTTAAAAAAGGTGTTTTGGTCTTTTACAAAAGAAAATTGAATTGGGGGAGAGTGATTTATCCATCACAACACAAAACGTTCTTCACCTTCACTCCATCCCTTTCATATATATTTTCTTCTCTTATAAAAATTTCAATATTTTTCCTTCATCCTTAAAGATTGGAGACAATAGAAGCAATCTTTGTGAGAATTCCTTTAATATGCTTTGAACGATTTAACATAATGTGAGTGAAATATGTCTTTAGGGTTGTTTTTATTTTTTATGATGCATGCAACATTTAAAGGATGCACGTGATTTCTTCCTTGTAATCTAGATGAAATTTCATCTAGTATTGGCCATATAATCACAAAAATTGATTATTTTATGGTTAATTGTGTATATAGACAAATTTTGGGGAAAATGGCAGTGCGCAAAATAGAAATTTAGCGAATACACTCATTGAGATAAGGGAAGCTAAACATTTAAAGTTATAATTCTTGAGTAGACTAGGATAACATGCTAATCTTCTTGAACTGTTGAGAAATTGGGATAATGCATGAATTAATGAATTTGTGAAAGAAATAAAATATTGATTGATAGGATTATTTTGAAAAAAGTTGGTTTGTGAATGTAGTAAAGCCATGAGGCATACAATTGTGTTGTGTAATTGAGTGTGGATGTGCTTTTATTTGGTTGATAAGATATACATAATGATGAGAATTGTTAGACAAAAATATCTTCAAAATATGGAAAATGGGTTGATGATATTTGTAAATGATAATAGAGTGAATGGAACCATGTACGTGGATACATTAGTGATTTGGAATGGAAATGTTTGGAATGAATGGAATGACGTACCTATAATTATGAATTAAAAATAATTTTCTGTTATGGTGAATTTTGGAGAGATAAGTGATAGTTTGAGTTTTAGAAAGAGGATTAATGTGTTATGATCACATGAGCATTGTTGTGTAATGATTACTTGAATAAATTATTTAAACTTTAGATTAGAACATGATCTTGAATGGATGTAGTTGTCAAATGGAAATGGAAACACTTATATGAGCATGTAAATGTGACCTTTTCATATGCATGTGTAATAAGTCAATTGAAATTTGAAGCATTGTGTCATCTAAAAAAATTATGATTTCTATTTTGTCAAGTGTCAGATCAAGCTGAAATTTTGAAATATGCTCATAGACATGTATATCTTTAGTTTGATTATTGAGATTTTTTATTAGAGTTCTATAATTGGGGTAGTTGTTCGCGTAAGATTCTCATAATTTATGTAGTTGACAACTTTGACCTATTTTGCTTGTTTGATGCATAACCTTTTCCACATACCCAATTTGGTTTATTCTTTTTGCATTATATTTTTTATTCAATTATCTTTAATTTAAATGTAAGAACATAATTTTTGGAGTTTTGTGGAAGGTGAATTTTTAATTTTAAAATCTCAAACAATTGTACATGTGTTGTTAAGTTTTTGTTTAATATACTTGAGAAAATTGTATGTGATAAAATGCTGGAGATTAGTTATTTTTAAGAAGAATATACTTTGTGTGGCTTAGAATAGGTGTTTTATTGCTTGTTTGGGGAATGTATGGACAAAAATGAAATTGTGGTCTTCTTAAATCCAGGCAACTTAAAATAAGAAATAATAAGATCTTTTAAATGACAAATATGTTTTTGTGTGAAATCTTGATATGATACAATTTTCGCTCTTTTATGCCATTATATTTATATGTATACCTATTGATGTGAGAATTGTGGTAATAGTGAGTCATGAATGAATCCTAGGTAAGCTATGGAGAGTGGGTTTGTAGGGTTACATTTGTTTGAAGATTATTTATAACATAGAGCTTTATAACATCGTTGAAAATTTTAGTTTTAAGAAAGAAAGACTATTGACATAATGATGAGAGTGCATACTAATGACTGGGGGAAGAATGATTTCTTGCCTTAATCTTCAAATTTATGAGTTGTAGGAAATGTGAGATGTGATATCTTTTATACCGTTGTAGAAGTTAACTCTTAATTGGTATATCTTTTATACCCTTGTTTGATCTATTTTTTGATTGGTTTTTAACTTGTCTAAGTTTTCTTTCTTATTACAAATATCTTGGTCCGCACTACCTCGTGTAGCCACAACTATTTAAAAAAGCTATTGGACAAACATACCATGGGATCGAGTGGTGTTGGAGCAACTCCTAGATAAGGCCCTACAAACAAGGTTGAAGGAGAAAGGGTAACGGTCAGCCCTGGTGATGCAATGTTGGTTTCCCCTGTCGCTTGTAACATTAAAGTGACGTCTTCCACCTTGTGCTTATGGTTGATCGGAAGTTGCTTAATGACTTTGGCAAGAAATGCATGTCCTTGGCTACTAAACTAGATGAAGCTAAGCTACAAGTAATGGCTCAACATGAAGCTGGCTCCCAGAAGGCCTTGGACCAAACAACTTTCTTCTATGGCTAACTGAATCACATTCGTTCCAATAAAGAATATTGACCGAGCTTCCCTGATTGATTAGGACCTTTCCGATTCCATAGTCGGCCAACTCGAAGGAGATAACCATCAGGTCATCCTGATAGGGGTCAGGTGCTTTGAAGTCCTCATCGATGAAGGTGATGGGTGTTAAGTCCCTAGTAAGTGTACCAGATTGTTATCAAGTAATATAAAATGGGTAAGTCCAAGTATCATTTCCCAAAGGACTCTTAGGCCTTACTTTTCATGTAAACAAATCGCGTAAGACTTGAGAAAAGAATTAAGTTGAGGTGTTAATGCAAAGAACAAAAGTAAACATGCAAATGCAATGATTCAATTGACTTTAAGAAACTATGGATGAATGGAGTTGTAGGGGTTTACAATTTCATCTTATCCACCCTCATATATCTACTCTTCTTATTTAATTAGCTTATTTATCATATTGTCATGCAAACTTTCTTAGTCTACCCTTAACCCAATCCCTTGGTGAAAAGAGCCTATTACTAATTACCGGCTTGCTATCCCTAGCCTCCACTAACAATTAATAATGCATGATAAACGGAAGCAAAATACAATTGATCGTTGTTGGGACTTTGGCAAGCGTACCAAATCGTTTCAAGTAATAAACCGGTAAGACTGGAAATCGTTTCCCAAGAGGCTCGTTGCACTAGACAATCGTATAATTTCTAACTAACCTAGACTAAAGAATGCTTTCATAATTTGGGTTTTGGTGCAATTAAAGTAAATATGAAACATAAATGATAAAAGTGATCTTAGGTACTCAAACACTTGGAAATGGTAAGATGAGAAATGATATGGAATGGTATTGTTGGGGGTATG
>NC_028355.1:8977315-9014913 GCF_000741045.1 Vigna radiata var. radiata
GGTCTAAGTCCACCTTACTTCACTTCCATCTTCAATTCACCTTAAAACCCTGCAAAACAATGTAAAAACAAGCATAATATCTCTAAAACCAACTTTTGATTCTCACAAGACTCAACTAAGTATTTTACTTGATTTTAAGCTCATTCTAAGCCATAAAGGGTGTGTTTTAATATCAAATTTAAGTATGAAAATAACAGTTTTTAGACCGTTATCAATGGGCGACATGCTCTTGATTCTTCGTTCCACCAAGTGTACTAATTTGAGTGCTCTAATATGCCTTGTGCATGATGATGTCGAGGATCCTCTTCTTGTGAATCCTCCAGAGACCGTGTTGATATAGTCTTTCAATGAGCGACCCTTGCTATGACTTTTGCTTCTACTTTGTCATTGGGAAGATTCTCTCCTCCACTCGATTTTACGTTCTGCTCGCCTCGTGCTTCGCATAGGACTCCTCTATTGAGGCAGACTCCTTTTCGGTTGATCCTTCTTGATAAAATATTTGAGGTGGTCGACCCTTATGAGTTCTTCAATCTCATCTCTCAATGTTGAGCACTTCTCGATGGTATGGTTGAGGTTTCAATGGTACAGGTAGTGCTTATTCCTGTCAGCATTACAAGGGGTTGACTTCGTTCTTGGCGCAGACAATAGATAAGTGTTGAAGGCCTCTTCCAAGATCTTGACTCATGGAACACTAAGAGGGGTGTAGTTACTAAAATGGGGGCCTTTCAGTCTCTTTTTTCCACTAGATAGTTTCTTGTGTGCCCCTTTCTTTTCTACATCAAAAGAATTTCTCATACCTCTGTTTGTGGAAGTCCCACATGTCTTTTACCTGCATGAATTGGGCAACCCTCTACCTTAGCTCGTCCATGCTCTCGGTGGGCCACATCCAGGTTGAGGTTTCAGATTTACGGGAACACCTTACCAAACCTCTCCATGAAGGCCTGAAGAGACTCATATTCTCTTGCCTAACATTGATCGGAGCGATCGACGTCAGTTGATGCAACAAGATTTTCGTGAATTGGGCTTCGAATTCCGCTCGGATTGTTGCAAAGTAGTCTATGGAGTTGGTCAACAATATAGAAAAACAGGCCAGGGCTTCCCGCTTGAGCGAGGTGGGAAAAACTTGACACCATATGGCGTCACTAGTAGTGTACGACACCATATGATTTATGAAGATCTGGATGTGCAAACTTGTTAAGTCCCTGGCAAGTGTACCAGATCGTTATCAAGTAATATAATTGGTAAACCCAATATCGTTCTTCCCAAAGGACTCTTAGGCCTTACTTTTCATGTAAACAAATCGCGTAATACTTGAGAAAAGAATAAATTTGGTGGTTATATGCAAAGAACAAAAATAAACATGCAACGCAGTTGATTCAATTGGTTTTAAGAAACTATGGATGAATGGTGTTGTTGGGGTTTACAATTTCATCTTATCCACTCTCATATATCTACGCTTCTTATTTACTTCACTTATTTATCTAATTGTCATGCAAACTTTCTAGTTTACCCTTAACCCAATCCCTTGGTGAAAAGAGTCTATTATTAATTACCGGCTTGTTATCCCTAGCCTCCCCTAGTAACCAATAAAGGTTCATATGGGTAAAAACAAGCTTGTTAATTCTGATAGCACTAAATTGATTTTAATCAATTATGTCCCTTCCTATGGTGTGTGTGAAAGTGCTATAGACTGCATTATGAGAGGATAAACTTTATCATTAAAATTCTATGTTGAGATAAAATTTTAGCTTAAATAAAGTTTTTAATGATTTTCATATCCCTTATGGGTGGTGTATGATTTGCAGCATACACTTGATGAAATCACCTATATGAGTGTCAAGTGGGGCCGCTTGCATGAGATCTTGGCATGATCTCTAAAGCACTCATGAATACCGGGCACGCGCATGGCCTAGTAAGCGCAACATAGCGATAACAACAAGGATTGTGGGGGTGTATTGTGATCGATAAACCTCTAACACACTCAAGTGTCTTTGGTTCATATAGCTTGCTATACCAACTACACCGTGTGTTAAGTTTCTTGATCTAAGACTGGTTCATATAGCTTGCTATACCAGTTCTGATGCATTACATCTTGTGAAACCCAGAATAATTTCTTTTCTCTTTCGTTTGTATATATATTTTGCAATATGTGGGGGATTGTTATAAATTTTGAATATGATATTGCAAAATATCTATTTTGAATATTATTAAAAATAATAATATTTTAAAAGATATTTTAGGTCATGAGCCTGATCCACTTCCTCTACTACAAAATATCAAGTTGACTCTTTCTCATCAATTTTTTCCTTAGTTTCATTCTCTCCTCCTCTCTTCTGAGTTTTTCATTTCTTTCTTCCTCTATTCTAAAAATTATACTGGGTATAAACTCTATCAAAGTTTCTTGCTAGTTCTGTGATTCTCGAATATATTTCGTAAAGTTCCTGTTGTATCCTGGGAGACTTGCGCAATACACCGCGGATAAGTCCTTAAGGACAGTAATTTACATGCCTCAGAAAATTGCGGTATGAGATTTCAAAGCATTTTTTACTACATTCTGCACACGTTAAAACTAAAACAAGTAAAACACAACTATTTTTTGATCTATTTTAAAACTTTTAAGCAAAAGTCTTGCATGTTCTCACAACCTTGATCCATCATCAAGCACTAAAAGGGACATCTCATTTGAATCCCAAAATTTAATTTCATATCTTATCCTGTCAAATGGTCAATTACTTGAGCAACACAATAAATATGCAGAGGAAACTTTTGCGTGGCAGAAATGTGTGAGAGAGTATGAATTTAATTAGAGAAGTAGCATGAAGAATATATTGCAGACAGTGATGGAACTGATGTAACTGGTGGTTGCAACCTTCCACATTGTTGAAATTTGAACCACATCACCTCTTCATTTGGTGCTTATTTATTAAAACACGACAGTGTAGTATGTAGTTTGTATATATTGCAGACATGTGTTGGCTACTTTTGCAATAGCCTAATCCATACCATTTTCCTGTGGACTTTGTTTGGCCCATCCAGAAAAGTATGCTCCAACAAATATCAAACACTTTCTTAAATGAATGGCGTATTGTGTTGTGCTTTCTATTTACACGGAAACACATTTTCACAAACTCTCACATCATTATATACCTCTCCAACTAACGTTCATATATTGCTTTTTAAACCTTCACATAATCTATTGTCTATAATATTTTTTAAGTGTTTCAAGAGTCAGCTTTTTAGTTATTTAATATTTTATTTTTTTACCTATATTTATTTTGTTGTTATATGTGTGTGGAAGTTTCGAACTTTATACATAATTAACATTTTAAAAATTACATAAAAATTTTAAATTTGAGAAAATAATAGTTTTATTTAAGAACTAAAATAATAATTTATTAAATATTAAATAATAGAGTTGAAATATATTATTATTTTTATGTTAAATAAGTTTAAAATCAAATGAAATTCAAATAATAATAAAATAACTTTTTAAAAAGAGACAATATTGCAGTATAAATCATTTGTATTATTAATATAATATACACACACACTATTAATATATATTATTTTTTAAAATAATATTATATTTCTAATATATTTATTATTAAAGAATAAGTTTTATTTAAAATATTAACTCTTTATTCTATATTTTTTTTTTCATTCTTAATTTTACCCTTTTATAACTTTTAATTATTTGGTCATTTAATAAATTAGTAAAGAATAACTTATATTAAATTATTAATTATTTTTTATACCAATTTTTAATTTTTATCCCTTTATAATTTTTAATCACTTGATTGGTCATTTAATAAAATTAAGTTTAGAAAAATACATTTTATTTTTGTCTTAAAATAATATTATTTTGAAAAATAATATAAATTTATTAATAATACATTGAAATTGACATATAAAATCTTCAATTTCGACGTCGTATGGTCAGAAGCCGACGTCTACGACTAGAATGGAAGGTGGGAAGACAAAAAATCTTCAATTTCGACGTCGACGTAGCAGGGGCGCCGACGTCTATGTGCCTGTAATTAATTAGGTTCACAAAACTCGAGGCCATTGACATCGGGTCGTAGGGGGCACCGACGTCTAGGTCCCTGTAAGTAATTATGTTAATCATTATAGACGTCAGCACCCCTACCCAACTGTCGTCAACATCCCTGACAGGAAATCAAACGTCAATCGTTTCAGCTTCCTAAACGTCGGATCCCTCTCGTAGCCAACGCCTAAGGGGTATTCAAAAGTCAGTTTTATGTTGACTTGAACGTTACATTAGTCAGACAACCGACGTCTATGGTCACATAGACGACGATTTCCTGGGCAACTGACGCGTTATTTCATTTTAAATACACCGCAGACTCTTCGCGACATTCACTTTCTGATATTGCGTCTTCCTCTTCTCCTTTTTCTCTTGCTTCACGTTTTCTTCTCGCTTGTGGCACCTCTTCTTTTTATCTCTTGCGACATTGCATTGTTGTTTTTGATAACGTCATTGTCTTCCTCCTCTCCTTTTTCTTTCTTGCGGCATTGCATCCCAGGTGCGTGGTTTTTATTGTTACCGTTTAATTTTTGCAGTCTTTCATCATTATATTTTTTGGTTCAACTGATTAAAATTTGCTTTCTTTGTGTTGTGTTTTAGTGCAGCTTTGTTCCTTTCTTTGGGTAACGTAGTAACACATTCTCCCTTTGCTAGCTGCCTCCCAGAAAAAGCGACGTCTTGTGAATTTCTCTTGGTCGTTTCAACCCAAAAACGACCCTGGGTCGTTGTCTAGTTTTCGTTTCTCCGTGATTTTTCCCTCTTGCGAATGAAAGTGGAACTAAGCAACCACCCAGGTTCGATGTTGGGTTGAAGGGACCAATGAGAAATTCAAAAGACGCAATCTTTTTTTTTTTGGGGAAACTAGCAAAAGGAGATTGTGGTACTAGGCTATCCAAAGACGGGAACAAAACTGCACTAAAACACAATCACTGTATTAGACGTCGGTTAATGTACACACCGACGTCTATAGTACCTCTTAGACGTCAGTTAGTGTAATGTTCGAAGTCTTTAGTGCCTCGTAGACATCGGTTATTTCTCAGATCGACGTCTATATGATGTCTTTAGACGTCCATTTTCCCTTTACACCGACGTTTAGTGACGTCGGACCTGTCAGTGACTGACGTCGATATAGACGTCGGTTATACTATTCTTCCGACGTCGCATTGACGTCACCGAAAATGACGTCGAATCATTTGTAGACGTTAAAAGTCAAAAATAACCGACGTTAATCAGCGCTTTTGCACTAGTGATTAAGTAAAAATTAAAATAATATTATTTAATAAAAATTAACATGAATCACACACCCATATATATATATATATATATATATATATATATATATATATATATATATATATATATAATTATAAAAAAGTATTATCAAAGTATCGTAATTATTAAATATATTTTTATTTCTTAAAGTTGAATACGNCATATATATATATATATATATATATATATATATATATATATATATATATATATATAATTTCAACAAAAGTTTAAAATAAGTGTTAAATATATTTTTATTTCTTAAAGTTGAATACGAGATTAGAATTAGTTTATGTGAAAAGTTTTATATAATTTGATTTTCAAAATTTTCAAAATTAATTGATATAGTTTTTGTAATCCAATTGAATTATGTTTTTTTACATAAAAGAACTATATCTATTCATTTTAAAAGTTTAAAAATTAAATTGTATCAAAGTTTTACATAATAATCAATTTTAATATTAAAGTTTATGGACTAAAAAACATATTTAACTCTTTAAATAATTATATTTGTCATAAAATGAATTAAAAGATTTTACTTAATACTTCAATTCAAATGTTTAGTGATAAAGAAAATCAGACTTCTTAATATTATAAATTTTGTTTTATATTCATTAAATTCATTCTTTACTCAAACTTCAAATTATTAGAGTTTGCAATTTTAATAAGATCAAAACAAGAACTAAAAACTAACAAACTAATTGTTTTTAAATATACTAATAATGTATTTATATTGTCATTTGTTAGTTTTACTGGAATTATTATTAAGTTTTTAAATCAATTTTGTTGTTTCTTTGGTGTGTGTGAAAATGTTAAATGTTATATTATTAAGAAGGTAAACTTTGTAGTTAAAATTCAATTTGGTATATGAATTTTAGCTTTTAACAAAGTTTTTAATAATGATTTTCACATCCCTTACTGGTAATGTTGTATGAATTGCAATAAACGTTTGATGAAATTACTTATATGAGTGTTGAGTGAGGTCTATTGCATAAGATCATGACAAGATCTCTATAATACTTATGAATATCGAACACACACATGGTCTAATAAGTGTAACACAACGATAATAATAAGATTTATGGTATTGTATTGTGATTGATAAACCGTTAATACACACTAAGTGTTTTTGGTTCATATAGCTTGCTAGACAAACTATATTGTGTTTAATTTCTCAATCTATGATTGGTTCATATAACTACTTACACCAGCTTTGATGCATTATAACTTATATGATACCTAGGATTTTCTTCTTTCACTTTTTCTATCTCTTACCGTTTGTAATACGTGAGGTATTATTGTAAAATAGAGCATTGTAAAAGGTTTTCCCCTTTTCACTAGAACAGAATGCGTCGTGCCTTTTACTTCAACATAATTATCTCTATACCAGACTCGTGATAACAACCATAATTACTCGATTCTAACAATTTCTCCACACATGGTATCGATCTTCAAGTAGAGCTCCATAAAAGTTTCTCCACAATCATTGTTGTCAATACAACTGTTTATAAAAAAAATGTTAAATGAAATATGCATTCATAATGTTTTCATGAATATAGCGTTTTCTAACCTATACTATCTAACTAAAAATGTTCAACAAACAACGTTTGACAAATGGAAACCTCTAAGTAAACGCTGAATATTTTTTCAAATGAAATGCTACTTTAAAAGCACAAACTTATGCTAAACGCTTGTACTACAAATTATGTCTAAACGCTCTCTAAACATAAGAACATTAAATGCATGCATGTACTATACTTCGCTGTCTGTTTTTCTTTTGTTCTCTTTATCTATGTAGATAATGACAATACACCAACCTTTATTCAAAAGCCATTCCTTCATATGGATCATAAAGACGTTAAGAGATAGGAAGACATTCCTAGAATGTTTCCTTAAAGCTTTATGTCCTATCATAGTTGTACAAGCTCTCACTACTAAAACAATGCTACTCTTCCTAAGATGCAGAAAAATTCAAATTTTCATACCAGAAGCCACCTATTCTTAAGGAGGTCAACTCTTTATGAGTAATAAATTTTTCTCGAAGATGACTATATAAGGAGGACTTGCCGAAGAGAAGGAAGAGGAACTTTGATCATTGAATCCTTATGCTAATATTCTCTTTCAAAAGCTTACATTGTCTAAGTCTTTTCTTTGTACAAGAAAAAATCATTTCAAGTTACCAGATTTCATTGTATCGAAAATATCTCTCTTTGAGACTTTGTTGAATCTCTACTTGTAAACCAAAACACTTTGATTGTGTTTGTAGATTCATTAGTGAATTAAAACACTCGTTTGTTTAGTTTAGATGAACTAAAAAGTCTAGTCAAGTACCACTGAGACAAAAAATGGTTGATAATACATGTATAGAAGGAGTGGTTATACTCGTTGTAATCTTGTTAAAGATTAGTATAACCCATTAAGAGGTCTTAAGAGAGAACTAGACGTAATTCATGTTAGAGCAAACAAGTGTAAAAATACTTGTGTTACTTTGTTTTGCTTATTAAAGGTTTTTTTAAACACTCATTTGAAAACATAAGCCTTTAATAACTATTGCACATTATTTAACCCCTACAATAATCATTAAACGCTATCTTATAAAAATAATTTAAAATACTATTCAAATGCTTCCTTTCTAATGTTTTCTTGTATATCAATTTTGAGGTCCTCTTTATTAAAGTTACAAATTCACTCCGCGATCACTAGTGAAATTCAACCATAAAAGTTACCCTCCTATTTTGAGATTCTTCTCCACGAAATCACTCATCTTCTCCAAACAATGAAATGTATTGCACGTCATGGCTAGATTTAGCCACAAGTTACTTTTGGTATGCAACACGCGAAAATTTGAGCTTTAGTTGTGGAATGTAGGAACTTCTAACCATATTCATAACCTATGAACAAGGGTTCCTATATTCTTCCAAAACACATATTCATTCAATCTTATATCTTATATTCACTTCTCTAGTCATGAATTATTTTCTCTTTAAGGTTTTCTATTAGTTCTAAATTTTCAAAATCTATCTAGAAAGTACTGTTTTATCAAAAACTCATCTTATGTTCCTGTCAATTTATACAAAAGTTATATGTTAGCTAATGATACTGCCTTGGTAATTGAATTTTTACATGTATGGGCGTTTTAATAGAAAGTTATATAGGAAAAGACAAAAAATAAAATACTTCTTTACCTAATTAGTTAATTTAATAAAAATATTTGTAATTAATCGTGTTTATTATATTTTATATTCAACATTTACCATTATATCAAGAAACACTTTGTCTATCTTTAGTATCTAAGTCCAAATCATGCCTTTCATTTATAATAGAATAATAACTTGAGTAGGAGATTGTTAAAGAAAAAAATTATTATAAATTAATCAATTCCCGGTATCATTTGTAAGAAAGTTATATGTATTATTTTTCCTCTATAAATACATTCTATATATTTACAGTTAGCCTGAATTCTTGAATTTTTTGTCTTATAAAAACATTAAAAATAGATAATTCAGAGTAGGGTTTCTGTACTGATAATTATGATAAAAACAAGTTGTTAATAATTTATTATAGTAGGTATTGAAAGAACTGTCACTCTGACTCACTGTTTCTCTACCTTCAAATTATTAATGATTAAATACACATTTTAAATAACGAAAAGTAAATTTTAAAAAAGTTTATTTTAAATATATTAAATAATATTGATAGAAATATACATTTGTCTTTAGATACTTGACACGTAACATAAAACATATTAAAAAACTTTATTTATGATGGAGGTGAAAATTATGATATTTAAGGAATCGATAATCGTGATTTTTATTAATTGATGTTATAATAATTAATACTCTGAGTATTTATATTCTCATATTTAGGTTGAATTTTCTATGCCAACTACTAAATTGAAAGGCAGCATAATTAGCAGTAATAATAAATGTCAATCAAACAATAGAGGAGCGTTGGATGAGAAAACACGTGAAAAAGGAACGTTAAAGATTAGTTAAACTTTAAATTAAGGATGAGTGGGGGAAGGATTTGGTGCTGAGAATAGGTGCTGCTTTAAATAACCTAATTTTGATTAGGATGTATCAATTCAGGTACCATCATTAAAATTCCCAACTGCTTTTTACTCCCTATTTTATTCCTCATTCTAAAATTAATTGAAATTTAGTTTTAGTAACATTACTTATGCAAAAAAAGAATTAAATTAAAAATTAAATAAACTGTCATATCTAGCTGCAATAATATTAATATGATAATAACAATAATAATAAATACAAGGGGACAGCAGAGAAGCTGTCTTTGCTTTTCAGTTCCTAACATAATATCTATGTCCCAATTGCTTCTGC
Source organism: Vigna radiata var. radiata (assembly GCF_000741045.1). NCBI lineage: Eukaryota > Viridiplantae > Streptophyta > Magnoliopsida > Fabales > Fabaceae > Vigna > Vigna radiata. Next base: position 8,986,973 of record NC_028355.1, read on the forward strand.
AACTCTGAAACACTAACAACAAACCACTTCAAGACAAAACAAGGCCTCATAATATCCACACCTTCTTTTTCTGTCACAAAATTTTAGTCTCTTATTTTGTGCTCTCAAATAGTATGAAGAAAAACTCCAACCATTGCAGTTGGAAAACATCACAATTCACAAGCTCGGTAAGACCAATTAAAATCTTTAGCACTCTTCATGGTCATGCTTTGCATGATGATGCCTTTGGTCTGTGAAAATTTGAATAGACAAGCCATTAGTGATTTTGATTTTCTGTGCTTCCATAACAAAGTGCTTCTGGTTTTCAGTCTTCATCCTACAAAGTCTTAGATACTATTCAGTGTTCAGTAACCAAAGAGATGCTTCTCTGAGAGCCTTTATCTAGTGGGATTCCTGACAGATATTGCCATAACTCAAAAAGGTTAAGCTCCTTCTTTATTTCTTGTTGATAAGAGAAAAAAATAATTCACAACTTTTCTTGCTTGCTTCAGTAGCAGTACACTTCTCTGACAAGCATCCAAATTCTTTGTCCTCAACACTCAAGTAAGTAACCATCCAGTACAAGGAGTGTTACACCACAGATACGTCCGAGATGTTTCGGCTCTATTTTATTCAAAATTTCCAATCTCATTTCTCCAACCTTTTCAAGAGGCAGAGATAGATACTTCAGCTGAAATCAAAAGGGTACAAGAATTCCAGAGTTTAACACTTGAATTGTTGCTGTTTTTGATGAGGTCGACACAGATAATGGCTCTTCATCACCGCTTTTTGCTCGACACAAATTCAAGCACGCCTGCACCAAGTAACGTGAATAGGACAAGAGAGGCTTTCACAGGAGATGCAAATTTTGACACCAATATGGTGATTATCTTGGCTGCGCTGCTTTGTGCGCTTATATGTGCTTTGGGACTCAACTCAATTGTGCGATGTGCTCTAAGATGTAGCCGCAGGTTTGCTTTCGAGACCCCAGAAGAGACTGCAGCACGTTTGGTGGCAAAAGGCCTAAAGAAGAGTGCATTGCATCAGATCCCTATAGTTGTTTATGGTTCGGGTAGTGTTGGTATTGCAGCCACAGATTGTCCGATTTGCCTTGGGGAGTTTCTGGATGGGGAGAAAGTAAGAGTGTTGCCAAAATGTAACCATGGATTCCATGTAAGGTGCATAGATACATGGCTCCTCTCACACTCCTCTTGTCCTAATTGCAGGCAATCTTTGCTTGAGCAACCCACCATTTCTGGAGCTGTTGCTGCAGGAAATAGTAACTATGCCGGGAATGCTTCTGCAGCAGGACAGGAACATGTGTCTTTAGCAGTGGCTGTGGAAGAGGTTGGTTAATCACAAACTTAGCCCTCCACCAAGGAACGGATGAATAAATGAAGACTAGTTCGTTTAATTTGGAACCTGTTTTTCATGTTTACTGTGCATCTGTGTACTACTATGAAAATTTGAAGATATTGGGGTAGATATTAGTGTGGGAACAGTGCCTGTTTGGATTATTATGGTTTTAGATCTCACACTGTGTTTGTGCATGTTTTTCTGGCATGAAAACTAGTGCTGAATCTCAAATGCTTGTTGTCTGCAAATAGATTGAAAAACAAGAAATGCACACATGTTTGGACACTTGGATCAATAGCATTGTCTCCAGAAAACACATGCATGGCATTGTCTCCAAAAAATCGCAGAGAAAAAGAAAAATCTTGTGACTAGTTCCAACTTAGTTCAATTTTCTTGCTTACGTTCCTAAAGCCTTCCCTTATGATCTTAGTAGAGCTACAGTGGGTTTCAAAAAAATAAATAAAGTAGTTAATGCATATTTAGTTCATGATCAGCATCCGGATTATAGAACTAACTAAATATATAACTGAATCTTAATGGCTTGTGACTTAGCAATCAATGTCAGAAGACCATCAATCACACATCCCATGAAAGATCACTTATTTTCTCTGCATGTCAAAGCAAACATGGATGCTCTTTTCCACTTCCATGTGAGTGGCATATTCTTTGGTAAAGGAAAATTCACACGGTCCAAAATATTTCAATCGAAATAACCTTAATTAGTAGAGAAGAACAACCTTAATAAGTACAGAGATTAACCAAGTCCTGTATAAGCACTTCAAAAGTAAGAGTTGGAAATCTGATTCCAAATCCAAAGCAGAAATTGGTCAATAAGAAATAAGCATAAAAGAAGAAAGAACTTCTTTTAAATTACTATCTTTCCACCTTGGTGGCATGTGCCAGACTCTCTCCTGTCAATTTTTATTCAAAGTTTTTGCATAGATAGATAGTTCTTACTCCTTTTACAGTTACTATTCATTTGATATTTAAAAAAAGTTGGAAGTTTGTCTTCTGTCCATTTTATTGTAGATCATAAGGCATAAAGAGAAAACATCCCTTTTCATTTCACTTTACTTATCTAGTGAAGTTTCCATACAGCAACATCATCTGAAGTACAACATGCATTTGGTGAATCAGGATTCAAGAGCATGACAACCAAAATGCTGTCATGGTGATGCCATCACAATTGATAATTTGAAACCTGTCTTTATTCTTTTATAGTACTCTTGTCAATCAACCAAAGCTTTATTTAAATTCTCTCATTTTTATCCACTGCTTATAGCCTGAAAGGCTCGGGCATTTATCCCAATTCCTACGTGTAAATCTTTAGTATCCGATGACAAGTATCATGTCACTAGATCAGTGGGGCACATATTTTGGTCAAGTCCTCTGCTCTTCAACTTCAAGGTTAGTAATTTGAAAATAAAAAGAGAATACTCATCTTGAGCATGGTTAGAGCAGAGCCTTGGTGATTATATATATTATGAGGTGGCTTGTAGAGAATGAAATAACATGTTCACTACAAGATTATTTACTCTTTAAAAACAGATTTTGGATGTGTAGTTTTTCCCATTTTGTGTTTCTATCTTCTGATACCCTTTCATGATTACTTATTGTTCAAGCAATTGACATGTGTTAATTTATTACTGGGGTAGAAGGGAATGGTAGCTGAGATTTGATAACAAATTAAACTTACAAACTGAGCTGAAAGTAACTCAAGAACAGATTTGACATGTTTCTACCAACCTAACCTATGTTTGAGATTGTACATTTATTTATGAGAGTTCAGAAAATAGCTGAAGTAATTGTGCAAGGTTGGTTCATTGGATGGTATTAGATCTTCTACATTTAAAGTGGTCTACAGTTCAATCTTGCTTCTCCTACCATTCACATGATATCACCTTAAACATTTTGGACATTAAGTTTATGAAAGTCTCTTGTTTATTTATGAGACAAACTAAATATCTGTTCAAGTAGTTGGAAAACTAAGTTTCTCTAAATCAAATGAATGAGGTCAGAACTAGAAAACCTTTAATTCAACTTTAGAATTTATAGGTTCATCATAATGCCTACATAGCTACATGGGTTTGGTTAACCTATGGTCTACTTCAACATTAAAATCCTTATTGATTTTATCATAAAACATAATGGGTAAACATTTTACCTACATAAATATGTTGAGTGGAAAGAAAATGAGAAGAAAAGAGAATCATTGACTAAGTTAGTCATTAGATAATGAAGAGTAGTTTTCCCATTAACTTAACCTTTTTTTTTTTCTTTCCCTGTTTGACTTGAAGGGCAATTTGAATACAAGAGCATATAAAACCAGATAATCATGATTGTTCTTCTGTTCACAAAATGGAATAATCTCTCTTTCTTCATGTCCTCTAAATAATCCTTTGTGGGATATTTGGACCCACATTTTGAAAATAAAAATTAATCCCAGCACTACCCATGGATTGCAACCAACCAATCAATAAGAAATAAGATACTCTGTAGGTTGAAATTAAAATTTCTTTGCGCATTAATCGAAAATAGACCACTCACCATCTTTTCTCTTCCCCTCCTCGAGTTCATTTTCCCCTCTTACGTTGTGTTTGGATTCAAATCCTAAACGTGCTTGTCACTGTTTTTCTGTATCAAATCACAATTAACAAAAGCGTCAAAGCTACTCTCAAAACACAGTAGTTTTAACTCAAAAGTGGATCCAATTTATCAGTTGTGAAACCACAGAAACATCAGAAAGAAAAATGTTAAACTATCCCAAATTTCATCTGAATATATTTTTGTCATTTTTCTGTTAAACAGCAAGATTGAAGCTGACAGATGCAAGACTATCCTAAAAAAAACGAGCAACTCAAAATAGAAACTGATTAAAAAAAGGGTCCATGACCCATGTTTTGGATTTGGAACTTTACATATTGAAAAATAGAAACTGATGTGTGTGTATTGGTGTGAGATGGACCTTAGTATTCCGCACTACATAAAGACGACATACTTTTTCTTTGTTAAGAGAACATGAGTGTTCTGTTTTTTTTTGTACCATGTACTGTTTACGTGGCTCATTATGGAGGTCTGGTGGGGACTAATTAATACATGGTTTTTATAGCAGCATAAAAAACCTTGCAATATAATTTAGTTGGTATATTATGTATCTTTGGCCCAACAAACTTAAGAAAACCAGTGCTTTATTTTTAAACAATAAAATGAAAATAGTCGAATTAAAGCAAAATTAAATTGACATTAGGTTTCAAATGTTTTTAAATTAATCGTGTTTTATAACAGATTATTTTTCATGTATTGTCCATATCAATTTTTTGTATCATCTATAATTTAGTGTAGTTTTAATTTTAAATAGTTATTATAAAAGTCAAACATTTTAACATGCCACATATATGATTAAATCACAATATATTTCTTTTATGTGTTGTACTAGGGACCACCGCCCGGTCGCAGGTATTAGGGATCACCGGACGGCCTCGAACACTAGGGATTTAGGCATGAGGATGACAAGTGCGGAGACCGAACGGGCATCACCATCCGGCGGTGGAGAATAGGCAATAGTGGAAGAACAACGCGACTCGGTTTCGCCCTGAAACAGACCCAGCATTTAATGCCACAACTCAACCTTCACATCATTCCACTTTCCGCCATTACTGATACACTGAGGACCATTGTCCGGTGGGATTATAGCCGGACGGTCGGTTACGGGATCCGCTTGCAAGGTACGGTTACTTGGTAAGGCGGTTGGTAGGTAGCAAGGCCGGACGGTCACAGACGAACAATCGTCAGGATTAAGGTAAGTTCAGAATGATTTGTATAATCACGTGTTTTAGGTGATTTGGCCATAATTGGGCCTTGATTAAGGCAACCTTAATACCAGGCCCATGTCCATCACTATAAATACAAGTCAAAGGTCCCAGGTAGGCAAGTTCATTTATTACGCATTTAACTCTGAATTTAAAGGCCCGATCGAATAACAAAACTAACTTAAGCATCAGAGTACCTTTGGCAAGTACCCTCCGGACACTGGGAGTGCAGGAACACGCTGGCGGAGTTTGATAACAGACTGTTCGTGAAGAAGAAATTGTGTAGGTTTGGAGCTCGACCCTATACCGGAACATGTGTGGTCTAATTAAATTTTATTTATTGTTTATAAATTAACGAAATAGCAACTCGTCAATTTTATTTAAATTTGTCATTTTATGACTTCACAAAATCACGATTGTTAATAAAATAGATAAATCAAAATTTGTGACCTTATAATCCGAAAGTAAGAAATACGTGCAACATACCTTAAAAAAATGTGCTATTCTACCGTTTCAATAAATATAAAAAAGAATTTGTTCCAAAAAAGTTTATTTTAGAAAATTTGTTTTCAATGTATGATAAAGGACAAAATAGTTATTTTAAAAATTATGGGAGTGCTGGAAGAAAAAACTATAAAGTGTAAGGTTTGAATGGGCTCCCACTTGAGTTGGGTGCAATGAGCAACTCTAACGCTAACAATTTAGGGTACACTTAGACTAAGGAACGAGTCATTTCATAGTTGGGATCCTATTGTGTTAAATTTGTTCTTTTATAAATTAATTTACACAAATATTTAATATTAATTTGTTTTAAATGTTATTATCAAAACTTATTTTAATTTATAAGAGAATGCATTTTGAAAATATCTAAAATAATCGTACATAATTTTTTTTGGATAATGATACTTCTAAAACATTTTTTTGACAACATTTTAACATCATCTACGTATCATTATGTGATTGGGCTATATTAATGTTTATGAGTATTATTATTGATTATGGAATAATTTTGGGTCAATTATAGAATGACACATAGATGATATTAAAATGTTGTAAAAAAAATGTTGTCAAAGTATCATTTTTCTAATTTTTTATAGAAAACTTTTAATCGATACTAGAACTATTACTCCATCAAGTTTTAGATTCTTTGTTTGCTTCAAAACAAATGCTTACGTGTGAAACCATGGATATAAAGTTATGTTAGAGGATTCGAAAGTGAACAATGCATTGATACAAAAGACAAACAAAAACCTACATTACATATGCCAGGCTATTAAACTGATTAGCAAGTAAAGAAATCATAATCTTTTTTTACGTAGTTTAGTGTGATACAAAATTATTTTAATATAAAAAAATATTATATACAGAAGAGAAAATTAAAATGTATTCATCTATAACCCACTAGAAAGATTACTGTAACAGGTTCAATACTTTTTAAGGCTAGTGGTCGCAGATTTTGGTTTTCGGTAGTGTTAGAATTATGTGTAAAGAAAATGCTCACCTTCAAAAGTAAAAACTCACTAAGTGTATATGATGTTGAATTATGATGTGTTGTAACCAGATGAAGAATAATAACCATACATAGAGCACTTGAAAATTTGGTAAGTCACAAGATTAACATTATTCAGAAGTAGAGATCCTCAAACATTGTGTGAAGAAAAATTCAATTACTACAACTTAAAAATACAAAACATAACTCCAAGATTAAGTTATGTTCACTTGGAGAGCTCCTGAGAAAAAGTGGCAGCCAGAGATTGAATGGTTGTGGAAGACACTGCTGTTGAGCCACCAAGGTACCATTTCTTGACGGCCTCCACCACATTGCCATTCTCTAACACAAACTTTGAGTCTTCTTTCCCCTCCAAAGATACCACAATCTGCATAACATATACAATAAACAGTGAATTCATTTTAACTTTAAGGTTATCTCAAATGTAATCAGCAATAAGTTGATAATGATGTTTTACCTCAGCAGTAGCAGAATTTGCTGGGAAATGGTATGTGATCACTGAATGCTTCTTGAAGTACTTAGACTGGAAAAATTCAATGACTTTTTCCAAAGCCTCTTCTTCTTCTTCCTCAAATTTGTCCTCTGCTGCCAACCTATCCCTCACAGCACTCTCAATCTGAACCCCATATTGTGCACCCTTGATCTCTTTAATCACCACAAGTCTAATAAACTTTTCAACCGGAGCTGTACATACAATATGTTTGATAACTTATTAGCCTTTATAATAATTACCTTAGAAACCACATTAAGAACACCATTAAACCACATCATTATTATTTTAATGATTAGATGAACTCTTATTAAACTGATATTTCACAGAACTTTAGAACTATCATTGTTAAACACTTACCAGAAATAAGAGCATCGTAGAACTCATCATTCTCTTCCAGCTCCTTTGCTGGTTTTCCTTTGAACTGCTGCAAGTGGCTTACTACTTCAGGCTCGAAATAGACCCCGATTGAATAGAATTTCACATGGATAAAGTGGATCTCCATGTCGGTGATTCCTGATCAAAGAGGGAAATCAAGTTGAGTCTACTTGCTACTCATAGATGAATCAAATCACAGCCAACACTTCAGCAGTTATATTGATGTTGAACAGAGATTTTAAGTCTATGATCTTAGATCCTTGTATTAAGTTTACTGCTTTAACTTTTAACTTGGTGAAAACATTTAACATGAGCATACACAACACTATCAAATCTTAACCTCATCCCAGAGAAGAAACATAGTAGAGGAAACAGGTAACTTACCATGACCCAGCAGAGACAGGGGCTTGGTAGCAGTGATCTTAGAAGGATAAGAGATTTCATCAACCAACACCTGTTCTGCAGCCACTGAAATTAAATTCACAGAACAAACAATATTTCTCTTAGACAAAGGCACAAACAGATTAAAATCAATAAACAAAATTCAACAAATCATTGGGCTGAGGGAGAGAGATCTTACTAGTTAAATTTGATGGAGATAGAGATGAAGACTAGAAGAGTGGAGATGAAGAAACTGGTGTGGCAAAAAGGGTGAGTTAATTAGACTGGATATTGAAGGCTATTTATTTAGACCTCTCTTCTTGAATAGGCTGAAAATAATAAGGTGGTAGGTAGATAGAGCAAGTTGGTCTTACACCTGTGAGTTGGTCAATTGCTAACTTTCTATATTATTTATCCACACATCAAATCGTAATTGTGAATCACAAACAAATGAATAATATTTCATTTTCTTGAAATATACATCCCATTTGCAGAAAAGGGTTTCGAAAGAAATTAAACTATAACATTTAAATGGTATAAAAAAGAGTTTTTTATTTGCAAAAGAAAAATATGATGAAATGAGCTGCATAAGTGAATGTTGACGGGTATAACTCTCAATTCAAATTTGATGCCTTTGTTTGACTAGTTGAGAAGTTCTTAGGCCATCGATGGGTAGGTGGCACGAGTGCCACCGTTCATCCTACCAACCCATCTATAAACAATTTTATTTTCTACACCTTTTTTTGTTTTTGTACTCTTCTAACACACATGCATTATGGGTCTAAAGTGCAATTACTCTAAGTCAAAGAACAACACCACTTAAACAAGTTGGGTTAGGACATGTATGTTACCTTTTATATGTCCCTGTTTAACATTTACCAATGACAACCATAACTTGAAAGCCAGAAATATGAATGATTGATGAAGTTGCTAAATAATTCACATTATATCAGTAGTGACATAACAAAAAGATTGTTGTGATAAGTTCATCAATCCGGCCATGTTCCCTCCCTTACCTAATTTCAGAAATGAATTATTGGTTGAACATGGGAAGAGCATCCTAGTTTTAGATAACTACTTTTACATCTTGCTTTGGATGTAAACATTCAACTTCCTTTTTGTTTATATAAAAATGAATTATTTTCAGGATATTTTAATAGCATAACATTAATTATTTTTGAGATATTTTTTTTTTCCGACTGTGTTTGTACGCTTGTTTAAGTTCACCGAATGGGTTGGAACCTTCGTTGCAAATTCAGGAATCTTCTTTTATTGTTTTTTGCATTTTTTTTTTGTGTAAGTTTATTAAGTATTAGAAGATATTGAAAATGAATTTTAGGAACTTATTTAAAATACTTTTTTCAAACTTTATTTTGTATCATTCAAGACACTTCTTTTGAACAACTCATTAGTTTTATTTAAAAGATATGATTTTGGAATAATAATAGAAAAAAAAGTAAGACACCACATCATCATTCTTTTCAACATCGGCCAGAAATTCGTTTAAGGTCTTTCTTCCTTCATCTCCATAATTTTAACACGAACCTTATAAATTTGAAAATTCTAAATTTATCCTACCATTTAAGTTTCAAATTGCCTAATTAGGAACGTTTCAGATTGAGTTATACGTGAAACGTTAAATATCATGTTTCCCAATTCGAAATATTTATATTATGAAATAAAATAATTTATAATTTATAAATTTATGATTTAAATTATACAAAATATATTTTGAATTCTCAATTCAAAATACAAATTTATATAAGGTAAACCAAAATAAAAAATTATATTACATATTATGTTTTAAATTCATATTTGAAATACAAATTTATATTTTGAATTGTGTAATTTAAAATACAAAATATATTTTGAATTTTACAGTTCAACATATTTCTTTAATAAAGTAAGTTTGTCAAAAAGGCATCATTAAATTGAAAGAAGTTTGTGAAAGAGACATCAGCACAACAGTGGAAGGATTTGTTGACATTGATGTGAATTACACTTACAAAGCACAAACTATCTTTAGGAAGAAGATGAAACGGATAGGATAAACACATATTCATTTAGTGATACGAAAAATTGGAAATGGCCTCTGCTCAAAACTTTGAGACGTTTGGTCTCTCTACTTTCAAGAGTATTGGCTTTGTTTCCTAATTTTCAAAAACTTTAAAGTTTACCCCAGTAGCAAACAACGTTCCTATTCAGCATCAGGGTTGTTGACACGTTTGGTAACACATATCTGTCGTATATTATTTAATATTATTTTAAAATAAAATACTCAATTTAAGATTAATTTATAAGTTTATTTAAAATAACTAGAATTGTTGCATCGGCCAAATCCACGTTTTTCATGATTAATTAAAATAATAAAATTCATTCTCACATACACTTTCCATCTCGTTCTCTTTACTTTCAATCTCAATCAAAAAATCAATCACACAAAATCAAAACACATAATCTTCAATGGTTTGGGTTAAATTCTTGCTTAGAGAGTGTGGGTGTACTTGGGGTCAAAGAGCATGGGAGGGTAGTCTATGTGTTGTACAAATTTTCACATAATGTTATTCTCTGGTTGTCATTAGACAATGACCGTGGTTTTTCTCCAATTTTAGAGTTTCCATGTTATATTCTTGTGTATCCTTGTCTTGATATTATTTCTTTTTTAGTAGGGTGATTCTTGGGGGTAAAGACAATAATGTTCTTCATTGATGATGCATTTTTTCCAACAAGTGGTATCAAGAGCTATGGTTTAGTAGAATTTTTCTTAGTATGCTCTGTGGTTATAACTTGGTCTGATCTTCCACATCAAAAAAGATTAATTCCTTATTGTTGGAGAATCATCCTTGTTTACTAAAGTTGCAATGAGAAATTTAATGGAATGATCACTATCAGTGTCATATTGGCACAGTGAATTTGTAGTCAGGTTCATGGAGGTGCAAGGAATATGAATCACACTAGATTTGTAGTGGAGTTTGTGGTTTTTTGCGAGTGTGCTCCTAAATATGTAGAGGAGGTCGCACTTGGTGCTTGTGTGGCTCAATGAGTGATAAAGGATAGAGATCTTATATGTTTGAGTCCTGATTTGTGGTAGGTTCATGGAGGAAGTGTTTTGCGGTTTACAAATTTTCTTTATTGTTTGCATGGTATAGCTCGTGGTGGCTCGTGTGCGTCTTTCGGGCACCTTCTGGTCTGGTGAGTGTAGCAATGGTGGTTTGTTCAACTCTACTAATGTGCATGTGAAGCTTGTAGGGATGGATATGTTATGGTGGTGGCATGCGGAGATGGCTACAATGTTCTTGCGCGTGATAACTTATGACGAAGCTTAATATGCATCATAGTCAGTGACACAGTGACAATGAAGATTTGTTTCTAGGGTGATGCTCGATCTACGTAGTGGAGGTTTTATGTAGTGGTGGCATTTTTGCATGCTCATGCGATGGTTGTGCATCGCTTGTGGGGGTGCGATTTGGTTGCCCATGTGACTATGTGGAGGTTCGACAGTTGCTATGCAGTGAAGATGAGACAAGGTTATATTTGCAGACCTGCTTGAGGAAGAAAGACATGACATGACAATTCTTAGTTGGTTTGATATAAGAGTGGAGGATTACGACATATGACATGTCCTAGTTGATCAAATTTGAAAGTGGAGAACTATGACACATGACAGCTCCTAGCTGGGCAGATAATGAATGCTAGGATGAGTTTTTCTTGCAGTAATTTTGTACATGGACATTGGTTAATATTGAAGCACAGTGTGTGAACATTATGCATGGACATTTATTAGCATTAATGCAAGGTGTATGATGTTTATGCACGAGCATCGACTAATATTAATGTAGGGTGTGTGGTGATTATACATAGGCAATGCATATCTGATTGAAATTTCATGCTTTTTAATATTGAATAATAATGTTTCCTTTTATCATAGGACAAATTCAACACTCGATGTCTATTTCTTAATCAATGGGATGTTTTTTTCTCTCTAAAAAATGTAGTTGAATGTATAATATTTTTAAATGGCCATATATATCACATCTCTCATCATGTGTTTAAATGTACTTGTTTCTCATAATGTCCCTCTAGGTCCCAATAAGTTTTATGCAAGGCTTTTAAGTGTACTTTTTTGAGATATTTTCACCTTAAAAAATGGTATAAATGTTATTCTCGTTTAATAAAATGTTTTCATATGCTTGCTTATGTTACTTTCTTTGAGGACATACCTTTTTTTTTATCCTTCATGTAACATTTTTCATTTGATCAACATGTTCTTCCTGTACGATCCTGTATTGATTATTCTTAATTCTTTTCAAACTCAAATTGAAGCTCAAAGTGCACATGTCATTGGTCAATCAAAAATATCATACCATAGGTCTTTTATCCTAATTTTTTTTCTCTCTTAATCATGCTTGCCTTATTCCTTTTAGAAAAAAGGTATTTGATATACTAGTAATCCGTATTTTTTTTATATTTTTTTAATGTTTGATTTTGATGTGAACCTTCGGAGGTTGGAAGGATCTTGATCAACTTAAGATGTTTTGAAGAAGAAAAAGCTTGTGAAAACATATGTAACCATGGTGATTGAATGTTGTGTAAAATAAAAATATTTTGCAAAAGTGATTAGAAAGTGGATTGAGACATAGAAAGGATAAAAAACACACCACCTATGATGGCTCTCAAATAAGTGTAGTAAGATTTGTCACTTTAGAAAGTTTCTCAATATAAAAGGTAAGACAAGAGTAGAAAACCCTCGAGACTTTCAAAGTGAACTCATAAGGAGAATTTATTCAATCTTCAAAAATGATTTTAAAAAAGGGTTGAATCTCTTTTATAAGGACCATGACATGATTTTGAATAGGAAAAGACACCTCCCAAGTGTTTAGATACATTAGGAAATCCAAATGCAAGTAAAATTACCCGGGCTATAGTTAACTAACTAGTCATATGTTTAACATTTGGTTAACTCATAATTAATCATATCACTGAGGTGATTCCTTGAAACTATAAAAAGACAAATAGTTGCTCCTAAACTTAAGGAGAAGCTCATCATTATAGTTTTAAAAAGCATATATGTCTCATGGAGAGCGAAATAGTTATAATCATAATCACACTTAAGAAAGTGACATTAGTTGATTATAAACTCTTCTTGTGACTTTTACATTTATGAGTTTCATCCCACCTGTGTTTCTTGGTGACCCTTGGATTTTAGAACATTTTAATAATCACAAAATATTATTTTATTTAAGAGTTTTAAAAATATAAAGTTTTCTTATATCTTTTTATAATTCTTTTAGTTTATCTCTTATGAACATTCCTTGAAATTTTCATGGAATTTTTTTCTGTTATTTTCTTTTTTCTTGCTTATTTTTATTTATTCTTAAAGTACTTGTTCTCTTTTATTAGATTTCTTTACAATCTTATTTACTCATTTTTTTTCTCTCATTTTCTACCATTATTGTTCCTAACAATGTTTATAAGGCTTTTGGTCACCTTCGATGATGACAAGCCATAATTGATAAAATTAATGCACTTGAATATAGTGGTACTTAGGAGCTTGTTCCCTTACCTCCTGGTAAGAAAACCTGTGTGTTGTAGATGGGTCTATGCAGTCATAATAGCTAATGTTGATATTCAGAAAAACCTCCAGGAAAACCTTAGTGATGAAGAAGTTTTTTCTATGATGTTGAAAGATGCTTATGATAATCAAAATTTACGATGTAACTTTCTTTGATTTGTTTGTTTCTCTCACACAAGGTACTAACCAAAACTTTCAAAGACTAACAAATAACTTATTTCTAAAAGATAAAATGTTTTTCTAAAAATAAAATCAAGCTTAAAAGGTTTCTTAGCAATTTTAATTGATTAATTTTTTTAATGGATTAAAATATTGTTGAGAGGTTTTTATAACACTAATCAATTATTTCTCCTAAATAACTTGAAATCACAAGAAAACACTAGAGGAGGTGAATAATGTTCTTAAAATACTTTCACAAAACAACGTCTAATGGATTGTAAAAGATATATAATTGAAATAAGATGGTTAGAAGTTGTTTTTTTATGAAATACATGTATGGAAAATGTTTTAAAGAGAAAAGTAGTAAAGCATAAATTTTATATACCGGTTCACTCAACCTAAGCTATATCCAGTTCTCTCTTAAGAACTCTTAAGGTGTTTCACTAATCTTCAAGAATACTATAGGAGTTTTACCTCTCTAGGTTTATGTTAAGGAATCGACAAGTGTACCGAATTGTATCAAGTATCGTTTCCCAAGAGAGTCGTGTGACACTAACAATCGTATAATACCTTAACTAGTTAAGACTAAAGAACGATTCCATTGGATGAAATGAAAATGCAATAAAAGTAAATATGATGCTTTAAAAGTAAAGTTGATCTTTTGAGACTAAAACAAGAATGAGTGGATGAAATTGATGATATGAGATGATGATGTTGTTGGGGTTAGATTTCACCTACTTCACTTTCATGCATATTATAACTCATCTTCTTCATTGTGATGCTAATGTCACTTTCTAAATTACTTAGAGCCCAATCCCTTGGCGTAAAAAGCCTAGCCTTGATTATTAGAACTTAATCCCTTGAAAACCTAACAATCAATTCCACATTAAGAAAAGAAGCTTAAGACAACAAAACGTCCTTCAAATCATGGTTCATGAGTATTTCCCAATATCACATAAATTCAATCATCAAGCTATGAATGGCCAAAACATAACAATCATTAAGAATAGGAGACAAACACTAACATTTAATGAAAGAAGCACATGATATTCAAAACATGTTCATTAGGAGGTTACATCTTTCCCTAATAACAAATGAATTTAGATCTCCATTGTCATGGAGAACCTTGGCTTAATATGGAAGAATGAAAATGAGATGGAAACCCTAGAAAGAGAAAAGGAAAGCTCCCGTATGCCCAATCTTCCTCCAAAGGGTCGAAAATAGGGTTTCTGTGCTTCAGCCGTCAAAAGATATCCACCCTAATGCGTAAAAGTCTTTAAATAGATCAAAAGTACCACATAGGCCCATGTCATCAACACTCAACTCCCTAAGTTGGGCAACCAGGCATGACTGCGCGAAGATTGGTGCTGAGCGCCCCAAAAGAGGGCAACCAGGCGAGACTGCGTAAAGATTGGCGCTGAGCACCCCAAAAGAGGGCAACCAGGCGTGAATGTGTGGCCTCCACCACTCAGCGCCCCTGAAGAGGACAACCCACAACCAAGGCCCCAGACAAGGGCAACCAGGCATCCTTAAGCCTTCTGCAACCTTCTATTATGGTGCTTTTACTATCCTTCCTAGGTTCCAACTCCTTAATACTTTGCTCCTCTTCCAAAATATACCAATAACCTACAAAATTGATGAAATTAGTGATAAAAGTCATTAAGTATAACCTCGACTTACTTATTCACAAATTTCAACTAAAAACTAGAGTTTAAGCAAGCTTCAAAGTAAAAGAGAGTTGATTTAGTATCAAAATTGCATCACAGATAACAGTAAAATCAACCGTTATCAGTTAACAAAGAGTATTCTCATAATTCCTGTTTCACCTTGTCAACATGATTAGTATGAGTTTAATTACTCTTGGTATACAAGTATTCTAACCACTTTTGGTCTCAACCTTAAACGACTCATCTAGACTGTTTAACTTAATTGAGCTAAACATCAAGTGTTTTAATTCTCTTTAGAATGTAGAACACAATCAATGTTATGAGAAAATACAGATTGATAACTCTTAAAGGGAGGATACATACAATACAAAGAAATTTGAGATATTGTTAAGGTTTTTCTCTCTTAGAAAATTTAACTTCAAATGATGTATGAGCACAATAAGCTTTTTTGAGTATTCACGAGTTCACTATATTATCCTTCTTGTCTTCTCTTCAAGCTTTTGTCTATTTATATATTTTCTTGTGAAATGATCGTTACATAGAGAGGTTGACTTCATGTAAAGTAGGTAACATTTAGGTGAGAAGTCAGACCAAAGTTTACTTTGCAAAGATACAATGCTTTGTCATAGCCTTTATCAAAACATAGCTTGTACGATGTGTCAAAATAGAAGTCTTCAAGTGAAACATTCCTAGAATGTTCCTCATATCTCTCAACACCTTTTTCTTAGGTGCAATGATTCTGATTAAGTCTTTCTGCTTCTTGTGATATGCACAAATATCAAGAGCAAGGTATACAAGCATCCAAACACTTTATCGTACATGAATTAAATATTTTGTATGTTGATAAGCGTTAGACTGTATTACGTGTTCAAAACATTTTAGCATTTTTCATTTTATTAATAAATGCTTCATTTGGTAAAACATTCAACATATATGATCATTGGATGATGTGAAACATTAGATGCTATAAAAAAATTTTGAGACGCTTGCTTGAACTTAACATTGTTTTTTAATAAAAACATATTTTAAGTTTCAGTGTTATCATGAGATAGAAACTTGTGTTCATAGAATACTTGATTATAAGACTTTGTTCGTTTAGGCGTTTAAATGTTGTATATAAAAAGCCATTTGTTGTCTATATTGTTTATTAGATGATTCATTAAGATAGACACTTCCTTTTATCAAAAAGCTTTGTCCATCACACAATATAGTCTAGAAAACAGTATTATAAGCTTGATTTTGTCTATAAAAGATGTTTCAATTTTTTTTTCTCTTAAACACTATTTTTTTAAAACAACTTTCATACATAGTGGTATCTCGTTTAATACTTTTTGTTAAATTTCAAAATCTGAGTTGCTTAAACGGTCTAATCTCTAGACGATCATGTCTTAACATAACTGATTAATATAAAGAGAAATCTAAGAGTTAAGTGTTTACGAAACGTTAAACAAAATAATTAATTAAATGTTTATCAATATTATAGCATTATTGATTTTAAAACTGAGAAAGATTTAAGTAAAATGCTTTTTTTAGAATAAAGATTGTAAAACCAACTCACCATCTTCTTAGTTTAACAAAGTCATCCTTATTTTTATAACTAATTAAGCGATAAATTCATATCTANCTTAGTTTAACAAAGTCATCCTTATTTTTATAACTAATTAAGCGATAAATTCATATCTATGAGATTAATTACTATGATACTTTTTCTCCTATGACTAAGATCGACATCATTATTCTTTTATTTGTCATGATTGTCATTCACCATCGACCTCTTCACCAGTTTGACATTAAAAATGTCTTTCTTCATGATGATTTCAAGTAGGAGATTTACATGGAACAACCTCCTTGATTTGTTACTCAAGAGAAGTATGGTTTATTTTATAAATTATATTGATTTATTTACGACTTGAAGTAATTATCATGAGCTTGGTTAAATTTAGGCTATTGTGCAAAATTTTTGGATTGAATTGGGGTTGAGGTAGATCACTTAGTGTTTTATTGTCACACTTCTCATAGGAATTATCTTGTGATGCAAATTAAGCTTATTGTCCCATGGACAAGAGATCTACCGCGTGATATTGTGTATTACTTGGAGGGAATCTTATATCTTAGAAAAATATGAAACAAAGTGTCATTATCTGATTTAGTGTGGAAGTTGAATATATATATATATATATATATATGACCTAGGCTATGTGTGAACGTTGACCTATTTTGTCAAATACCAGAAAATGAACTGGCTCAATTGTAGTAAACAAGTGTTGTATCTAATAGGATTTGATTAGATTTATCAATAACCTTGAATCTATCAAGATTTGGAATGAAATTGTGTTTTGGTTGTTTTAAGGTGAGTGAAAGATGGATGCAATTAAAGTTTGAATAAAACTAATGAGAATGAGCGGGTAGAGATCGAGTTTCACTACTCTTCTTGTACTACATTATTATTGATCAAATCATTACTCAATGTTCCTAAAAATAATTGTGTTAATTTTTAAATCAGTTCCTTCACTTTAGAACCTAAGAAGTTCAAACTCAGTGTGATTCCTTCACTCCTGATTGAATGAATAATTGCTTTATGAACAAAACTTTATAACCAACTAAGGCATATAGATATATTCCTAACACCTAAAAGTAATTGGATCTTAACTTAGATAAGTTTTCAAACTCAATTCAAGTTAATAAAGTAAGATGAGTGATAAGTTCATTTCAACAGTTAACACGAATCAAATCATCATCATCTTTATAAAGCATTTAAATGAATAGAAACCGGTACCAGTATATAGTATTTAGAAAAGCTACATTCTATCCCAACACAAGAAAATTTAATTACTCATCATGATGAATCTAACAACAAGAACTAGGAGTTGTTCCCTCGTGTATCTTACAAAGGTTTTTAATAATTATCAGAGAAATGTTCTAAAGAAATCTTAAAGAATAAGCCAAACATAACATATTATAACTTTGTTTTTGTAGACTTTTAAGACATAACTTCAACTCCTATCCATGGTGGGTTGCCTTTTAGCTCAAACCCGTGTGATGGTCAACATTGGAAGTTTCCTCTATTGTTTAGTCCTAAATCTAGTGTTCAAGGTTTCTTTGTTATAAAAATTTTCTTGCATGATTTAATCACAAACATTACTACTCAATTTTAAAGGCCAAATTTAAATTATGCTTTAATTGCCCTTCAACGTTCAATTATAACTTTGGATAACTTTGGAACTCAAGTTATAATTATTTAATTCTTCCAAAAAGTGGTGCAACTCACACAAAATATATTGGATTTCCACATACATGATTCTTTATATCTCATTCTATAATTTCTAAGTAAAAGACAATTTATTTACTAAAGTTAAGTCAATTACCTTTATTCAAGTGTTAAAATCATACATAAAGTCAAATAAAATGAATAATGAATTTGGATGAAAATAACTCTTCCTAGTTAAAAATTTTAAAAAATGAACAATAAAGTTGTATTGTGACAATAAGATAATTTTTCATATAGCTTCAAATCCAAAGTTTCATAATAAAATAAAATATTAATTCATTTTTGTTGGGAGAAAAGTTGTTGTAGATTTTATTATTGAGTTTGTTAGTTCTAATAAACAACTCAGCATTCTAACTAAATTTCTAATAAAACTTAATATCCAATTTATATGTTTACATATATATATATATATATATATATATATATATATATATATATATAATCTTTATGTTTATCCTATATTATAATATTATTTTATTATAATATTATAATAAAATATTATCCTATATTTTATTATCCTATATTGTATGTATCCCGGATGTTATGATTCAAGGGAAGTGTCTTACTTATTTTTTAACTCTTATATATGCTTCGATAAAGAAGAGTTCAATGTAAGTTGAATACATTGATTTTCGTGCATCTTATGTACATATTACATAACATTAAGAAATAAAACAAGAGATAATGAAAAATATAACTTTTAATAATGTTATATTTAAATCAAAATACAATAATGTTATATCAATAACAAATTTTCTTAATTACTTAATATAAAATTATAAAAAAGTAAGATATTGTAAATTAATATATTATGAGAAAAAAAATTGTTCCTAAAAACATTAGAATCAATTGATAAAATAATTTATGTCAATTGTAAATCAAATCATTCACAAACAGAAAAATACGTGGAAACCAAGCTCATTCTATCTTCTACATTTATTTAACAACATGAAATTCAATATTAAAATTCTTATAACACTTTTCTTCAATCAATATAGAACAAAATTAAACTACATTTTCTACTTTAAGTTCCTTGTAAATTTTAAAATTATAATTCCGAATAGAAAATAAGATAAGAATATCAATAGTATTCCCAAAAATGACCTTAAGGTCAAAATCTAACAATAACACACTCAAAATTAAATCCTAACCCAATTTCTAACACCCTTCATGCATGTATAATTGTGAATGAATCAAACTTAGAGAAGGATATAGGAAGAGACTTTCAGCTAGACTATTTAGACAATTACACTCCTCACAATCCGGCAGCCAATGGGGTGGCACGCTGCACGAATGTGGGCTTCTAGAGAAGGAAGCAATGAAGGAGAAAAATGTCATTTTAGCCATTATGAAACTTTTGGGGTGTAGGAAGAAAATAATGGGGTGTAGGAAGAAGCCTTATGGCTTTTGAAACGTCCTGATCATGCAGTTCAATTAGAAGTTGGAATATAATATGAAGATAGATAAAGAGTTCTATTATATTACCTTCACACTCTGTAAACTTTTAACATTCACTTTTCTACCTTTTATCTTTATCAACACTAAACTTTTCTTTATCAAAATAAAACATACGTGATGCCTAATGTAGAGGCTCTTTCGTGCACCTTATTGTGTTTTTCCTGCACTCCTAATTATATATTAAAGAATTTAATATAACTTTTATCTTCTTTCTCATTGCATACTGAAAATCCTTATTTCATTATGAAAAGAATGTTTAAGAATGATGTTGAATGACGTTAGTCTCACTGGTGTACTAATACAAGAGGTGGTGGAACTTCTGTAATTAACTGTAAAATTATAAGGACGATTTGAAGAATCAACCATAACGTTTTTTTTATCATAGATTGTGTTTATTAAACACTATATGACAGTTAAATGAAAATAGATAGTATTTTTTTAAAAAAGTGTTATCTATTACTGTTTGATAATAGATAGCACTTGTTTAAATAAGCGCTATTTATTGTAAAAAAAATTTTAAAAAAAAATCATAATTTTTCAATAAAATATTTCAAAAAAAAAATATTCTAAAAAAATATAAAATATTGATTATATTATATACAAACTTATGCTTGATTCTATTATATACAAAAAAAATATAATATTAAGAAAAATATGACAAAGACAAAGATCTCAAAAAAAAAATATTCATTAATATAAATAAAAACTATTGGTACAATAACATTTCAAAATATATTCGTTAAGTCATCCCGTATGTGTCATGACATAACATTGTTTTATAAATAATATATACAACCATAACATAATCATTTCAGTTCTTATAAGTATGTACGTCACCATAACATAACCTATAAACATGTACTAATTACATGTAAACATAATCTAACCTAACTTCAATAATTTGATTGTCACGATATTTTGTTGACATCTGCAACAAGAAAAATACTACAAGAAAAAAATATAATATAAAATTAGGTCACATAAGGTTATTCAACAATTTAATTATCATTATCAAGACTATACTATACATAAAACATACTAGAGTAATGTACCTTAATTAGTGTTCATTTGATATTGTTTGACTTAGACTTTGAAACCATGTATGCTGTTTGAGCTTGATATATAAGTTTGTATAACCCTAGTAAAGAAATAAAATTAAAACATGTATAAGTAAAAACGATAACAAAAATAATAAAATAAAATAAAGGGAAAGACTTACGGTGTAGTGCACATGTGAAAGGTTTAGATGAAATAATAAAGCACATTATCCTAATAACCAACATATAAGTTCCTTTCCTATTTAGATTTCATAACCAGATTTAAGATGTTTTTCCTTACTACAATTCAAACTCTAGACCAAATTAAGGTGTTATGTAAGAGAGTAATAATTCTACCTTATATCAACTAGAAAAAAACCAGATACTCTGATTTGGAAAGGATGAAGAACCAAGGAGAATAAGGCTTTTCCAACGGACAATGATATTTTAACACTATTTTTTTGACACTATTTTGACACTGCACACGTGTCAAGATGTGAGTGGACGATTTCAAATTGAAAAAGTTGAGACAGGGGTATATTTGAAAGAGAAAAACCAAAGTTTGTTTTTTAATTTGAAATCGTCCAACCACATTTTGACACGTGTGCAGTGTCAAAATGGTGTCAAAAAATGGTGTTAAAATTTTATTTTCCTTTTCCAACCACATGATTTACGTTGAAATGAAGTTTTGAACATTAGGCGAATAAAGGTGTATCTTGGTGTTGTATGCATCAAATTTTATGTGTGCAAAATTGATGCTTAGGTTAATTAATTTCAACACGGTTTGATAAGTATATTAAGCATAACTAGTTAATGGGTTGTTTTTGCTGACTATGATCTTGGATTCCGGGTACACAGTTTGTGCAGCAATGAACGCATTCAGTGAAACTAAACTAAAATATCCCTGCTTGCCATTCGTGTGGAAATTGTTTCTGTCAATGATTAATTTAAGTTATTATGATATTTCTTCAATAATCTTTATTTTTATCGTTTAACTTTTTAAATATAAGTAAAAATTAATTATAGTTTATGAATATTATAATATTAATTTTGGGTCCTTTTAAACATTTATATTATATAATTCTATACATGAATTTACAACTTCTATAATCTTATCAAAGTTTTTTTATATTTTTTTCTGGTTTAAATTAAAATTTACAATACTTATGGATTTAGCTATATTTGATAAAAATTTAAATCGTTTGTTGTAGGTATAAAAATTTAAGTCTGTTGGTGAAAATAATTGATCTTATATGTTTTTGGTCTTATATGCTAGTGACTCTATATGTCAGTTATTGAACTTGTAATGCTTGTAGTAAAGTGTGGTGAATATTTCAGTACCGAGAAAGGTAAAAATGTTGTCCACTTAAAGTGCTTAAAGCCCTAGGCCAAAGTACAGTTAAGGTTTACTACTAACTAAGTGATCCATAACAGCCAATCATTAACAAAAATACAAACATACCCTTATACTAAGTCTTGATTTGGACATCATCAGGGCACAAATAATTAATACAACCATAGGAATTCATAATTCCAGCATTGATATCATATTGTAATGAAACTACCAAATACCTACATGACAGTATTCAACATATCACAACAGATTCATGGCCAAAAGTGCAAGTCACCGAATAGGAAAATTAAGAACAATAACATTATCATTCAATAAAGGTAACAACAGAAGTATGCTGAAAATTAAAAGCCAATGAAAATTACGGAAACAATGAACAATGAATTTGAAGGACTAGACGAGAAAGATAAAAGTATGGAAAAAAACATTAGAAGGTGCTTCAATTCATTATCAAAGTAAAACGAAGTTCAAGATCATGCATCCTCGTCATATCATTTCCCCTCACCCCAAAAATTCTAAAGATACACAAACTCTTGACAGCCCTATAGCCCCTACTTTAGTCTCGTTCCTTCATGGGTTTAACTTTCAACAATTGTTGTCACTCCCTGTCCCTATGCTCTATTGCAAAAGTCAACATTTAAAAAAAATGATAGATAACATATTCTCCAGAACTACAGGCTGTAGAGTTCATATCATCCAAAAAATATTTATGCCTTGGATGTCTTAGTAGTATTGCCAATAAAGTATTGAGCGAGAAAGCTGCAAAGTTCTACATGAACTAAGCAGTCAACACTAACAAGTGATATAAGTTGAATTTACTACAGAAAAATTAAAATATATAGACAGATAGATCAAAGGGGGGTTAAAGTACGTTTTGTATCAGTAAGTTATTTAGAAATAAAAAATTTATTAAACTCAATATCTTGCTGTAACGTGCATGGGCAACAGAAAATTATTTATAACTTGCATCCATGTTTGTGTATGAAGAGAAGTACATGATGAGAACCTCATAGTGCTCGTGGTCAGCCATTCTCAACGTTCAGCTGATAGAAGCAAGCTAAGATGGATGATGCAACAAAATTAAAGGAATGAAAGAAACAAAGAGGAAAGGAATGTGCATGCGTATGATGCAATTTGGCCTAGCCAACCAATCTAACTAAGGAAGGAGGCTAGATGAGACTAAGAAGGTCTCTGGACAAAGGACTTTCAAAGCAAGAAAGGGGCTAGAGTGATCTCAACATTATCTCTTTACTATCATTCAAAAGTGAAAAATACATGGTGTGATATGCTGAATTTATAGTGGTTTACTTATCACAGTTAGGTCGATTTTCTTTGAACCTCATCTCGTTCATTTTTGATGGCTGCTAGTTTCTTTATTACGTCGTTCTGTTCAAAAGAGTCATTCGAGTATCTACTTTCAATGTTTTCTAGTAAATAATGGTTGTCTCCTTTATACCCTCTCACCCTTACATACAATGTATTTGAGTGCCTTTTAGTAATATGATACGCTGTGAAGTGAAGAGTCAACAACTGTAGATAGGCCTCTCCCCCCAATGCAAGGAAAGGAATGTTCTACCTATCCGACACCTTTTACTGGAAGTTAGTCCTTCCCTGCTTTTGACTTCCCTGCTTTTGAACAACGTAGTTGTCAAATCCTTTCCTTTCTTCGTTGCAAAACTCCATTTTTAGAAGAAAAAGAAAGGGTCTACGCTCATTAATTTCTGAAGAAATGTATTAGGACCAATCTGTCATTTCTCAAGGCAAATGATTTGGACTATTCCAATACGTTTATCTTTTGAGCTAGTAAGTTTGTTCCTTTTGTTATCGGTCAAGCAACTATGTACTTTTCAGTATGCCTTTTTTACCTTTATTGAACCCCCCTGTGTGTGCATCAACTTTGGTCAATCATCAACCGTGCCTCATGGATCACAAGCCATGTGGCTACATGTTTTTCAAGTGTGGTACACGTATACAACAAGTAAGAATTGAAGCTAGCTAAGATGGATGATGCAACAAAATTGAAGGAATGAAAGAAACAAAAAAGAAGGAAAGGTGTATTAGAAAGTAAACAAAACAAAGTTTCAGTTTTCTGTTACAGTGCAGATCTAGTATAAATAATGTAACAGGCATCATTTACAAATTGAATAAAAAATTAGTGAAGTATTATTCAGTACCTTGTGCCTTATCTGTTCTCTATGTTGCGCTATTATCATTCATACTGTGAGAGGTTTGCATCGGTGGTCGGTGGTGGTGTGCTGGAGTAACTCTAGCAGAGAAGCTTATCTTTGCATTTCACTTTGGAAGCTCGAGACTGTGACCTTTCTATCTAAGCACGTGGTGTATCTGCTTTTACTACATAAGAGATTTTTATGTTTGGGTTTTTACGCTTTTAACCCTTGGTTTAATATGGTATCAAGAGCAAGGTCGTGATTCCTGGTGTGTGTGAAGTGGGTGCGTGACAAGAGATTGAAGGTGTGTTCTTTATCTAGTAGTGGGTGTATCCAGAGGAGAAGAAAGAAGGTTTCTTTGTGATGAGTAAAATCAAAGAACCTGCAAGATTCTAGCAAGATCGTGATGGTAAGCTTCGGAGGTATACAGGGACCGTTGCCAATCTTTGATGGAATGCAATTTGATGTATGGCGCATCAAAATGCGAGCCATTTTTGGATTTCAGGATGTCTCAGAAGTGATAGAGGATGGACTGCCTGTTTTGACTGAGAAGGCGTCTGAAGAAGAGAAGAAGAATTTCAAGATTCAGATGAAACTGGACAGCAAAGCCAGATTTCTTTTGTATCAGTGTGTCAGCCCTAAGATCTTCAACAAGATTTCTAAGGATGCTACGGCTAAGGAGGCTTGGGATATCCTTGCGAAGGCATATGGTGACGGGGACAGAAATACAAAGGTGAAATTGCAGGCGTTAAGGAGACAATTTGAAGTTCTGATCATGGAGGAGAGTCAAACCGTGACAAAATATTTTGACAAGGTACAAGAATTGGTAAACAAGATGAGGGTGTGTAATGATACAATTTCGGATGAATATATTGTTGATAAAATCCTGAGAACCTTAACCCCAAGGTTTGACTATGTGGCTGCTGTCATCGAAGAAACTCGTAGAAGGAAAGTTATTGGAGTTGGTGAGCTGCTGCACTCATTAGAGGCTCATGAATTACGCATCAATGAGCGTAGGCAGTGTCAAGAGCAAGCTTTACAGGTCAGATCACAGTTGAAGGGGAAGAAAGGATTCAAGAAAGGTGAAAAGGGTAACAAGAAAGGCAAAGACTCACTGAACCAGAAAGGTGGAGAGTCCAGTGAGTCTGGAAAGGCTAAAAACCAGAAGGATGGTGAATGGAAATTTGATAAGAAGAAAGTCAAGTGTTATAATTGTCAGAAACTTGGTCATTTTGCCAAGGAATGCTGGAAAGGTGAAGGTGCCAAGAACAAACCAAAGAAGAGGGCCAATCTGGCCCAGGAGGAGGAATCAGATGAAGAACCAGTGATGTTGATGGCCAAAACCGAGGGAAATTCATCAGAAAATGATGTATGGTATCTTGATTCTGGGTGTTCTACCCATATGACAGGAAGAAAGGATTGGTTTATGGGAATTAAGGAGGCTGCACAGGGGAAGATTCGCTTTGCAGATGACAGAAGTTTGAATGCAGAGGGGTCGGGCAGAGTTGTTCTTAGGGATGCAGGGGGAAAAGAAGTGGTAATTGAGGAGGTGTTGTATGTTCCAGGATTGAGATCAAACCTGTTGAGCTTGGGGCAGCTACTGCAGAAAGGGTATGCAATGAAAATGGAGAATGAATGTCTCAGTGTTTTCAATCAACAGAAGAAATTGGTAGTGCGGGCTCAGTTGTCACAGAACCGTACTTTTAGAGTTGTGATGAGTGCAGTAAAGCATCAATGCTTCACTGCATCAGAAAGCAAGGAGGAATGGGTTTGGCACTTACGGTTTGGATATCTGAATTTCAGAGATTTATCAATGCTAGGACAGAAGAAGATGGTTAGTGGTCTGCCTATAGTGGAAATTCCAGCAACCGTGTGTAAGGAGTGTGTGTAGTGTAAGCAAACAAGGGGAAGTTTTCAGAAGAATCTACCCTAGAGATCTGTAGAGAAACTAGGAGTTGTTTACTCTGATATTTGTGGACCTATGCAGGTTGAAACAGTGGGAGGCAGCAGGTATTTTCTGCTGTTTATTGATGACTGCATTAGGAAGTGTTGGGTTTATTTGATCAAAAGAAAGGGTGAAGCACTGCAAGTATTTCAGAAGTTTAAAAAACTGGTGGAGAGGCAGTGTGGACAGGAAATTAAAGTGTTGAGGACAGATGGAGGAGGAGAGTATACCTCCACTGAGTTTAAGGAATTCTGTGATGATGAGGGGATTGTACATGAGGTTACCCCTCCCTATACACCACAACACAATGGTGCAACAGAAAGAAAGAACAGAACCATATTAAATATGGTTAGATGCATGTTGAAAAGTAAAAATCTGCCAAATTATTTGTGGGGTGAGGCTGTGGTGATAGCCACCTATATACTGAATTTATATCCTACAAAGAGGTTGGAGGGCATGACACCTGAAGAGGCATGGACAGGGGTGAAACCAGATGTTAAACATGTGAAAATATTTGGATTTGTATGCTACAAGCATATTCCAGATCAACTGAGGAGGAAGCTTGATGACAAAGGTGTACCACTTATTCTTGTAGGTTATAATCCTACTGGAGGATACAAACTGTATGATCCTGCATCAAGGACAACATGTATCAGCAGGGATGTGGTTGTAGATGAGAGTGGAAGTTGGCAGTGGAAAGCAACTGAGCAGATACCATCAACCATTACTTTGGAAGATGCAACTGCTGCAGTTGAAATAGAGGAGAATAGAGAGAATGACAGAACTAGGAGGTCATTCAGAACCTCACAGCTGCCTGCACACTTGAGGGACTATGACTTGTCCTATGAGGCTACTCTCACATCAGAAGGGCAGTTTGTGCATTATGCACTGATTGTAGAGGCCAAACCAGTAGAGTTTGATGAAGCAATGAAGGATGTAAGGTGGTACAATGCTATGAAGGAGGAAATTGATTCCATAGAAAGGAATCAAACCTAGGAGCTGGTGGAATTACCCTCTGGGAAAAGACCCATAGCGTTAAAGTGGGTTTATAAGGCGAAGATCTATCCACAGGGTGCTGTAGTGAGACACAAAGCACGGTTGGTAGCTAAGGGATTTTTACAAAGGGCTGGAATTGATTATGGGGAAGTGTTTGCCCCTGTAGCAAGAGTGGAAACAATTAGATTAGTGGTATCTCTAGCCACTAAATTTGGCTGGTCTTTGCACCAACTTGATGTGAAGTCAGCCTTTCTAAATGGAAGACTGGAGGAGGAGGTATATGTATTGCAGCCACAGGGTTTTGAAGTTAAAGGGCAGCTGGACAAAGTATATAGGCTGAGAAAAGCTCTCTATGGGCTTAAACAGGCTCCAAGGGCCTGGAATCAGAGGATTGATGGATTCATGGAGAGTATGGGT